>NW_027509064.1:4300000-4901658 GCF_051911475.1 Siphateles boraxobius
AGATAGATAGATAGATAGATAGATAGATAGATAGGAAGAACAGACAGACAGATAGATAGATAGATAGATAGATAGATAGATAGATAGATAGATAGATAGATAGATAGATAGATAGATAGATAGATAGATAGATAGATAGATAGATAGATAGGAAGAACAGACAGACAGACAGATAGATAGGAAGAACAGACAGATAGATAGATAGATAGATAGAAAGATAGATAGATAGATAGATAGATAGATAGATAGATAGATAGATAGATAGATAGATAGATAGATAGATAGATAGATAGATAGATAGATAGGAAGAACAGAGACAGACAGATAGATAGGAAGAACAGACAGACAGACAGATAGATAGGAAGAACAGACAGATAGATGGATAGATGGACGGACAGACAGACTTTCTCAAGTACCTTTTACAGTACTCACAACTTACGTTTAAAAAAACTTACTGTCCAGCCATACAAAGTGGGCCTCTTCTCTAAATTTGGGATCGCTGACAACGTCCCTGAAAACCTTACATGTCAGTGAAAGTCTCCAGAAAGCCACATCGCCTTCATCTGTGACGACTCCCATCAGGATCCGCCACAGGATGTCAGGTGGCGTCTGTTCAAAGTAGCCAACAGTCAGTCCAAAATGTAAATTTAAATACGACTTATTAAAAAGGGTAACTGATAGATTGACAGGAGTTTATACTGCGCTTACCTTGGTCAAAGAATCAATGGGCAGGGGGGTTTCCATCACCTCTAAATTGGAGGGTAAGAACAAGAGTAGCATCATTTTCAAATCCGTTATTTACGGTTCGAGATTTAAGGTGGGAACCAATACCTGCTCTCTCTACTCTCCTCTTTCTCCGGAGTTGCTTTCTTTCAGCGTCTGACCTTTAAATGTTAAAAATTTTAAACATTTTGTTCAATTTAAACAATTTTAGACAGTTTGTTCTTAATGACATCCCCAGGACCATAATTGAAATCCACTTGTTTAGATTGATACATGTAATGAATTTATTAGCAATCTATGGTTAAAAACAATTATTTATTTTAAACTGCTAAATTTAAGCATTTGGTAATTGAAACTTCAATGAACAGTACGTATAGTGTGACAGAACAGCAAAAATTAGAGTGCAAGTTCAAATGTGGATTCAAAAAAAGGAAGAAAACAAACCTCAAGGGGAAATTCTCCAAAAGCAGTAGACACCACCACCTCCTAATGCAAGGCATGTCAGGCTAAGTTAAAAAGTTAAAAATAAATAATCAGTTAGTTTAATAATATGGGGGGTTTCCATTGCAGTTTTCACTTACCTCTGTAAAATCAAAGGCCCCTGCTGTCACAAAGCTCAGTGAATACTGAAATGGTAAACATTACAAATACATTTGCTCAGATACATATACTGGATAAACACATAGTAAGCAACACATCAGCTTTATAAACTTACCATCAGGACAAAGACACCACAGCTGTTGCTTTGATGTTGTGGTGGAAGGCCCTGTTAATGTTGCCATGCACAGAGTCAATCCACCTTGAAAAAATTAAACAATTTCCAATGCTTTTACAGTTATTTATTTAAATGAATATTGGTACCGTAATATCATCGACACAGTATTCATGCCAAGGCCCAGGGGACATGATTTGTGCAATGTTTCTGTGATGACAAAGACAAAACAGTTATTGCCCTGCATCAAACAAAACAATACAAGATAACTGAAATGTGAGGCAGAGCCACAACTTGGCATGAGTATTATATGATCATTTTCATTGACACTTAAAAAGTGATCTGTAACAAATTTAGATCCTAAGTCAGATGAACAAGTCACATAAAAACCTTAAATGTTAATGGCCACAATTTCATTCAAATGTGGTTAAGAACGACCACAATCTTATCAAAAAGTGGTTAAGAACGACCACAATCTTATCAAAATGTGGTTAGGAGGAACGACCACAATGTCTGAACTCCGAATAGTGCACTAAAAAACCTGTAGATGAGCATGTATTCTTCCTTATTGAATGTTTTGCCGTGCAGAGGATCAAGGAAAAAAATGTCATGCTCTCCAGGCTTCATAATCTGTTGATATGTCACAATATATATATACCGAAAGACAATTGCAGTTTATATATCAAATAGTATCTAAAAATGATGCAGACATAAGTTATCCCAGGTAAACACTACAGATTCAGAATGACTTACACAAACCATCCAATGTCCTGGTATCCATATTGGGAAGATAAACCAGTCGATGTTTTCATCCAGCTTGAAAACAAATAATATTGGTCATCACTGAAATTTGGAAACTTTGACTGGGTTTCATATTAAACAGAACTGACTATAATACATACAGGCAGGTGTAGAAGTTGCTCTTCAAGAGTCCTGTTTGGCAATGTTTCAATTTGATGTGAACTGGCCGAAAAAAACATTCACATTCTGTATGGAAAATTGAACATACTTTAATTTAAGGCAAAATTGAGAATTTTAAATACAACATGTGGGAGTATTAACATTCTGACCGCTGTAAGCACATCAACAAAAGTATGTATATTTCTGCTAAGGGGCTACTTAAATGTATAGTTCACCAATAAATTAAAATTTTGGTGTATGATTATACCTGTACATACTTCCATATATATATATATTTTTTTTTACAATACAATGGAAGACAATGGGGACCAGCAACTCTTTGGTTAACAGTCGTCATCATCTTTTGTGTTCAACAGAAGAAATAAACTCAAATGATGACAATTTTCATTTTTGGGTAAACTATCCCTTTAAGCAGCTAGAGTAAATTGAGCACAAAATATTATTTTGACTATTTCACCTGTGATTTTGCTATGGTCTCTACCACTTTCAGGCAACAGTTGAGAATCTGCGTTTAAATAAAATATAGAAACTCAATATAAACAACTTTCACCATTAATTGCTATATTAAAATATAATGTCTTTGAACTGTGTACCGTTCCCTCAACGTCTCTTTCCAGTCCCAGGCAGCACAGGTCTGATCGGTTTAGCGTTGTGTTGTATACAGTTGCCAATAGCTCATCTTTGCACTTTCTGACATCCAAAGCATTGTTGATCTAACATTCAGATAGAAATACATAAATGCTCAGGCTGATGAACAGTATTGTACGGGACATGTGAATGTCTTTTATTTATTCCACAAGTTTTGACGCGTATCTTCTTGCCTTGTACTCACACTCGAAATCCATATAGTTCGTTTATCACTGTTTATTCTTTCAAATCAACAAAGAATCACGTTTCTTACATACAGCATAATCAATCCTCTTGTGCAGCGATGTCTTCTCAACAACTTGTTTGAAGAGATACTATATTTATAAGGCAATTTATGCTATAATATACGGTCAAAAGCTTTGTGTTCTCCCAACGAGCATCTGCACTTATTGCATGAGCTTCAAACTTTTTTTACATGTGCTACAAAATGGACGTTACTGCACATGCGCGGAAAGAACAAATATAAAGCAAAGAAGTATATTCAACAGGAAATTACTAATTAACATAAATAATGATTGTATCAAATTTACATAATAAAAATATACATTTTGACATATGAAATATGAAATATGGCTCTTACATTTCCGGCCCCTAATTGACAGGCAGGCAAACTGAAAATTACCTTTTTAACAAAAAACAATGGAGCCATACTGAAACAATATTTATATTATACATCACTTTAGAAACATTAAGTGCTTATTATCAATTTTGAACTATCAATTTCTTTGTGTGGCATAGAAACTGTCCTTGATGTTGAAGAGCATTTAACAGTCCATTTCACAGATAAGGCACACCTTATCAACAGGCCTTTCCAATGTATTGGTCTTAGTTTTAACCAACACACGTCTTACCAGTCCTTTGTTATCTGGAAACACTTTCATAATTCTTCCAAAGACCCATGAATTTCTTGGTGAAGAGTCATCTATTATCAGGACGACATCGCCAACTGCAAGATTTTTCTTTACTTGATTCCATTTTTGACACTCCTGGAGTAAGGGCAAATATTCACGCACCCATCGCTTCCAGAATTGGTCAGCAAGATACTGAACTTGCTTCCACTTGCGCCGTGCATATACATCTTGTTTTTGGAAAAGTCCAGGTGGTAAGGCTGGTTTCCTTTTCATTAATAACAGGTGATTAGGTGTCAAGGGTTCAAGATCTGTTGGATCATCGGTTGTAATGGTAAGTGGTCTGTCATTTATTGTTGCTTCCACTTCACACAGGAATGTATGCAAGCTCTCATCATTAAGTGTTTGTTCTTTCAGTACAGATCTCAAGATTTTTCTAACAGACCTTATCTGTCTTTCCCACACTCCACCGAAATGAGATCCAGAAGGTGGGTTGAATATCCATTGTATTCCTTTCTGCATGAGAGTGCTTTCGATTTTTGATTGATTCCATTGTTGAATGGCCTTACGCAGTTCAGTCTCAGCACCAATGAAATTAGTACCGTTGTCACTTCTCATGATTGACACTTGTCCTCTCCTGCACACAAAACGTCGGATGGCATTTAAACACGAGTCTGTGTCTAGCGTATGTGCAACTTCAATATGCACAGCTCTTGTTGTTAGGCAGGTAAACAATACGCCATATCTTTTAACATTACTTCTACCTTGTCTGACTTCAAACGGTCCAAGGTAGTCTACCCCAACATTGGTGAAGGGTGGTTGATCTGGCATTATTCTGTCGTGTGGCAGCTCTGACATCTTCTGCTCTACAGCCTCTGCTCTAATCTTTCTACTTGTCACACATCTGGAGAGAAACTTTCTGACAATGGAGTTTGCAGAAGGAAGCCAGAATTTTTGTCGCAACTTTGAAAGGATATAGTTCCTTCCACAATGTCCAATTCTCTCATGAATGTCTCTTAAGATTAAAGTTGTGACATGTGAATGTTTGGGTATAATGATAGGATGCTTCACATGCTCAGGCATTGCAGATCTACCAAGACGACCTCCAACTCTCAGCAATCCATCCTAAGTATTGGATCCAGTTTAGACAGGCAACTGTTCCTTTTAACAGATGAATTACCTTTTTGCAATGAAGAAATTTCTTCTTTGAATACTTGACTTTGACTGAATTTGATGATTTCATTTTCAGCCCTTGTTAAAGGGTTAGTTCGCCCATTTAAGACATGAAGTTGTATGCAATCCTTACCAGCACTATAGTGTATACACACTGACCCACTCTGTTGTCACCCCCCTGGTCCGAGTTCTGACCGCTGGAAGTTTTTGAATGAAGTAATCCCGGCTACTTTCCTGGGCCACAAAACTGTGCGTTTTTACGTGAAAAAAAGATTTGCGTTTCAAAGCTTGATTAATTTAACACAAAAAAACACGCCGGGCAAAATTCATACCTCAGTTTTAATGCGGCACTATTTTCCTTCCGTTTCTATCAATCTGCGCTGCTGTCAATGTCAACAGTGCGCACGTGACGATCAGCTCTTCCATAGTGTTTACACAATCGATCGACAACAAGGTAAAAAATATTAAATTAACAATGGTGCGAACTTGTAAATTCCCAGGCTGTGACAACAAGGATGTGCCGGGATCAAAGTTCAAATTTCATCGTTTTCCTGTATCAAATATGAATATGAGACAGCTTTGGCTGGTTGCCATCGGCTACTCAGCGGGAGCTAAATTATCTCGAATAAAGGATTTTCGTGTGTGTAGTGCTCACTTCAGCGAAGACGATTACATCTCCAACCAAGGAGGAAAAGGAAAAAACATGATTTTAAAGAGTTTTGCTGTACCAGTACCACGGGTAAGCTCTATTTACTAACTTTATGATCCCATGTCTAAACTGTACGGTAAACAAGATGATGTTTAGACTCCATTATAAAACACGTGAAAAGATGTGTAAAAAAAAATATCTATATATATTGTTACAATTTGCTGTGAAAAATATTTGATTGAACACACACAATTGGCTTTATGCACAGCTGCACTACTTCCAGAACTTCAACCAGCTCCTTGTTTCCTGTCTGTCATTATTGTGCAAACTTGATTAATTCAGGTGTATCTGATTATTGTTTCCATGACTACTGAGGTCAAGTATACCTGAATTAATCAATTTGTCCTATAATGGCTAATAGGAAACAAGGAGCTGGTTGAAGTTCTGGAAGTAGAGCAGCTGTGCATAAAGCCGTTGCAAATAAATAACATTTGATTTGATCTTGTCTAACAAGGTATGCATGCCTGCACGCAGTACGGAAGAAACAGCACTGACAGAGGCTAGCAGTGGTGACCCCGATTATGAAGTGTTTTCTGGACTTCCACAGTCAACACCTCTGAAGTGTTCTGATAAAAAAAAAAACTTGGCCTTGATTATCACAAGCCCTGCTGAAGCAGTTCGAGGAACAAGGCCATCCACCTCTGGCACTTATACAGCCCTACCCCCCACTTGGAAAGGGTCACGGGTAAGCACACATTTCCTTCTTTTTGACAATTTTTGTCATAATCTTGAGAAAGTACACATCCACAAAGAACACATTATTTAAAATAAACATGTTGCATGCACCTATCAGCCATGTTTGTGACCAACATTCAGTAAGTCAACACAAACACTTCTATTTGACTACTCTATGTTTTTCTTTATTCAAAGTCAATGTGCCCAAGCTCTGCGGTTGCACCTGAGACACTGGATACAAGTTTGAGTTCCATAGAAGCATCTGATGACAGCACATTTCTTCTACTAAGTGGCTCTACAACATCTTCCTCAGATGTGAGTGTGACAGTAGACCAGCAAGGCAACTGCTCAGAGAGGAAGTGGATTGTGAACGAGTCAGCCCTTATGGAACTTTTTACAACTTGTCACACTTGCGGTGTAGCCATAGATGAGAAAACCACAACGTGTAATGGATCCATCATAAAGGTGGAATGGACATGCCTGAATCAACATAAGGGAGTTTGGCGATCCTGTCCTGAGATCCGTGGAATGCCAGAGAATAAACTGGTGTCTTCAGCAGCCATTCTTTTTACCGGAACAACACACACAGAAATTCAAGAGTGGGCTGATCTCATCAATTTACAACTGCCAAAGAAGACGTCATATTATTCACTTCAATCGACTTATCTGATACCTGTGGTTCATCAGGCGTACACTGACATGCAAGAGTCAATTTTGTCAGAGCTTCAGGACACTGCATGTGCAGGTGGACACACAGACATTGGAGGCGATGCAAGGTACATTGTATGTTTTGGGTATTGTATGACTGAAATTGTAGACTTATGTTATTACAATTACATAATTTTCAAGCATCTTACAAGGCACTTCCCTTTTTTAATATTCCAGATCTGATTCTCCAGGCTACAGTGCTAAATACACTACTTACAGCTTTATGGATGACTCAACAAAAAAGATCATAATGTCTGATCTAATCCAGGTAAAATAAATTATATTTTAAAATGATGTAATTTGTCCTCTTTTATATTGTTATTGTTTTATGATTTTGTGTTCCTTTTCTGCACATGTCTTTCTCTTATGCCTGTATTTTCAACAAAGGTATCAGAGGCTTCAAGTTCACCCGCGATGGAGGCTGTTGGTTTCCGGAGGGGACTGGATCGTCTACTGGACTCTGGAGTTAGTGTTGATGTTGTTACCACTGACCGACATCCTGCAATACGGAAGATCATGAGAGAGTTCTACCCTACCCTCAGACATGAATTTGATCCATGGCATGTTGCAAAAGGTATTAGTATTTGTTGCAGCATATGTGTTTTATTCGCTAGCTACACTATTGGGTGCGTTTTGCATATATAAATTGAAGGAAGCAGTTGGGTAACTTGTGCATATTTTTTTTTTCACCTTTTTTTATTTAAAAAATGTAGGCATGAAGAAGGCAAGTGCAGCAGCAAAGAAAAAAGAAAACCGGGACTTGCAGCCGTGGGTCAAGTCTCTGGGAAATCACTTCTGGTGGTCGTGCAGCTCTTGTGGTGGAGATGAAAAGGTGGAGTTTAGTTTATTTTTTAACCGATTTTCATATAGGAATTGAGAATTAACTTATTCAACTCTAAAAAAAAGTTATTTTATTTTATAATGCAATTGTTTGTTTTTCATCTCTTATTCTTTTCAAGATTTTTATATCACAACTGCCACTTGCCAACAAATGTTATAGTAATCTATTAGTTGGTGTTCATCATTGGATTTTTAGCGCCTTGTGTAATTTGCTAAACAGTGTTTCGTGTTAACAAACAAAAACAATAGGAATTGAGACGCCGGTGGACCTCTATCTTGCATCATGTGTGTGGCATTCACCGCTGGGAAGATGATGGCCAGGAGTACCAGTGCTACCATGAAGACCTTTCTGAGGAGCAGCAAAGGAGAAAAAAATGGCTGGCAAAAGATTGTAGTGCCTACAACGCTCTCAAGGCTGTTGTACTTGACAAATACCTATTGAAAGACCTCAATCAGTTGACACTGTTCAAACACACAAGTACGTTACACTACTACTATGAGTAGTCCTTAGTTGATCAGGTGTGTCTCTACATTACATACTTGTGTATTGCAGCTATTTGACTATTGACAGGAAATCAGCGCCCCATTTGAAGGAAAATACGTGCATGTTGTTGCATCTGTTCTTTGCTAAAATAAATATGCATTTGCAAGTGTTCTAATAAGGCAATTATATAAATTTTCTCTCATAGCATTAGAAATTAATTTTTAAGACATAAAATGTCATGTCTTGGATATGTGAAGTAGAAAATGTATTATAAAATCTTTTTCTACATTAGGGAACCTTGAGGTTTTTCATAGCTCTATGCTCAAGTATGCAGAGAAGAGACGGCACTACTCATATGTCACCATGCAGGCCAGGATCCAACTGAGTATCTTGGATCACAACCACAATGTTGGCCGTAAGCATGACAGCACTAAGTTGGGTGAGTATGGCAGATACAGCACATCATCGCCATTACCACTGATCACAACTTTACATATTTTTAGAAAAATCCTGACCTCCAAATGTATTTTCCAGATACATCCTCCATCCAACCTGCCGGCCAATATTGCAGCCACTCCAAAGCCAATCAAAGATGACTTGGTGGCACAACATACATCCCGCCTCCGAAAATAACTTAACAACAGGGATGACAGTATTTAAACATTCACAGTGTTTATTCTGTACATATGTACATATGTGAAAAAGTATTATTGAAAATTACAATGTTCAATAAATCATTTTTCTTTAACACCTCTAAAACAAAAGGTGTGCTTCTTCTGATTCCTTGAACCCTTGATATTGTCCATTTGGTGATGGATATTTTGTTCTTATGAGGTTCACCACACAAGAGGGAAGAACACGTCTGTAGCCTTTGCCGAGCTTCTGTCCTTTCAGGGCCCATTCTGTCACCATGCGATAGGCAACAAGTATGTACTGTCTAGAAGACAAACACAATATTAGCAGTTACATATTTTATGAAAATTAGATAACAGTTTTCTTGATTTATAGTTTTTTTTTTCTCAAATATGGACAACAGCAAGGAGAGCTTTATAAAGAATCAACATAATGATTGCTGAATATTTGTTGGGAAAAACACTGGAGGTAAGAATGAAATACATAGCCTATAGATAATTGCAATAACTGTAGTATCCATCAAACACTGAGCACCAATTGTGAAACGAATTGGCAGATACATTTGGTTATAAAGACAGTATTTCAAAGTTTGATGTAAGTTAGGTACATTTGGTGTCAACTCCATATAATTATTAATTTATTAATGATTGTATTAGTGTCCACTCAGTATAATAATAATGCAGTCAGATAGACTATTATATAGCCAACACTAGTCAAGACAACGTTAAATTAATAAATAAAAAACTACAAAGCAAGATGCGCGATCACACTTACTCTGCCGACATCTGACCGTCAAGTCCAGCTGGTTTGGGTCGCTTTTTCCAATTTATTTTAGGGATGTAGAAGAACGTCTCCAGGACACCTGCATTTAGCATCGCAGGGAACACGTCATTGGATGTAATGCAGACAGACGGTGCGTTGGCGTCCTCGTCAATTGAAAGGTTTTGCATCTGTGGCATTAGTTCCCATTCGTGGCAGCAATAGCTTTCAACCTCTGTTGGCATAACTTCACAATTGGAACAAGTGCACCACCATTTGTCATTCATCCTGCCTCTTGCTACAGCTGTGGTGGGCCCAGCATCAGATTGGACAACTTCTCTGTCCTCTCGCTCTCTCTCTTCCCGTTCTTTGTCCATCTGCTCAAGTTCGGCATCGGTATACTCCGGTTCATAAAGATATCCCTTTGTCGTTGAGTTAAAATTACTGTCTTCATCTGATCCGTCTGACACTGTGCTAAAATTAGTTTCATCATCTGAAGTTTCGTAGTCGGACATGTTGTCGGCGAGTCGCGCTATCAACAGCTAATCGTCACGTGCGCACTGTTGACATTGACAGCAGCGCGGATTGATAGAAACGGAAGGAAAATAGTGCCGCATTAAAACTGAGGTATGAATTTTGCTCGGCGTGTTTTTTTTGTGTTAAATTAATCAAGCTTTGAAACGCAAATCTTTTTTTCACGTAAAAACGCACAGTTTTGTGGCCCCGGAAAGTAGCCGGGATTACTTCATTCAAAAACTTCCAGCGGTCAGAACTCGGACCAGGGGGGTGACAACAGAGTGGGTCAGTGTGTATACACTATAGTGCTGGTAAGGATTGCATACAACTTCATGTCTTAAATGGGCGAACTAACCCTTTAAGTCTTGTATTGTTAGAGCTTTACGGTTTTCTGCTGTGTATTTTGTCTCACAACTCTGAACTTCCTTGTCTTTGGCTGTTTTTTGATTGCTGCGCTGTATAATTATCTCCTTGAAACGAAGGATCCATGCCACAGCTCTCTTTAATTTGTACCAATCAGAGTAATAATTGATCAAATTGTTCACAGCATCTGTGCCATCCACTGCACACACAAGATTCACTGAAGCTAAGTGTTTAACCTCACTGTCATCCACTTTTGTGTTAGGTCATGATTTGTTTCAGGCCACTTATTCTCTGGTTCTTTGAGAAAAGAAGGACAGTGGATCCAACTCATGTTTTTCATGAACTTTTCACAAGTAAGTCCCCTGGATGCACAATCAGCCGGGTTCATTGAGGTGTTGATGTACCTCCACTGCTGTGGTCTGGTCGACTCCCTTATAACGGCAATCCTGTTGGCCACAAACGTTTTGAAACGCAAAACTTCATTGTCAATATATCTCAAAACAGTGGTACTATCAGTCCAAAATACAGATTCAAGCAATTCTAGTTCCAGTTCATCTTTCAGCATTTTGTCTGTGTTAACAGCAACAACTGCAGCAGACAACTCCATACGTGGAATGGTGGTCTGCTTCAACGGCGCCACGCGTGACCTCCCCATCATGAAGGCACAATGTGCGAGTCCATCAGTGTTTAACAATCTGAGGTATGACACAACTCCATATCCCACTTCGCTAGCATCTGAGAAGTGATGTAGTTGTGCGGAAGTTGAAACTCCAAAGTCAACAGGTTTTATACATATTGGCACACTGAAGTCAGTCAATTGATTTAGCCCTCGTACCCAGGCAATCCACTTTTCTGCCCACTGTTCTGGAATGTTGTCGTCCCATGCAAGCTTTTTTTTGCACAACTGCTGCATTAGATTCTTTGATGGCAATATGAAAGGCGCGAGAAAGCCCAAGGGGTCATAGATGGAACTTGTAACTGACAGGATTCCTCTTGTTACAGGTCTTTCTTTCAAACTGATTTTGAATTTGAACACATCTGAATTGACACACCATAACACCCCTAATGCTCTCTCAGCAGGAAGTGCATCCCGGCTCAAATCCAAGTCTCTTACATCTTCAACTCTCTCACCTTCAGGAACAGAGGCTAACAATACACGACTGTTGCTTGCCCACTTTGCAAGATGAAATCCTCCGCTCGTACAAAGTTTTGTGAGATCATTGTACAAGGCAATTGCTTCAACATGACTTGAAACAGACTTTAAGCAGTCGTCTACATAAAAGTTCTTAAATACTGTGTGGACTGCTTCGACAGATGACTTGCTATGATTTTCTTCTGCTGTCTTCCTAAGAGCGAAATTAGCTACACTTGGAGATGATCTTGCTCCAAAGAGATGGACAACCATCTTGTACTCTTCCAAGGTTTGATCTACATCTCCATCTGGCCACCATAAGAAGCGGAGCATGTCACTGTTTTTTTCAGGAACTCTCACCTGGTAATACATAGCTTCGACATCTGCCGTCATGGCAACTGACTCTTGTCTGAAGCGGGTGAGCACTCCAATGAGTGAATTTGTCATGTCTGGACCCTGTAATAGCTCACTATTTAAAGACACTCCCTGGAAACTTGCAGCACAGTCAAACACCACCCTAAGCTTCTTCTTCTGAGGATGGTACACCCCATGGTGAGGTATATACCAGACTTGACCATCTTGACGACTTAAGTGTGATGAAGGCACCTTGACTGCGTAGCCTTTGCTCAGCATGCCAGTCATGAAGTTTTTGTACTCTTCATGAAAGGAGTGATTTTTTTGGAATTTCCTTTTGATATTTAACACTCGCTGGACAGCTGCACTTCGATTGTTAGGCATTTGGACAACCGTTTTCTTGATTGGAAGGTCAATGTAATAGTGACCATTAGAAAATTGCACTGAATTAGATACAGACTTCAAAAACTGGTGATCTATCTGTGATAATTCGGCTTTGTCATCGCATTTCTTTCGGAAAAATCATGATTGTATTGTTGTATCAGCATTTGTTCCACACTCTCCAGGGAAATTCTGTTGACTGCAACGCTTGTTTGTGCATAGCCATGCATGCTGTCTTCAAGTTCTCTAAGAGGTCCATTCAAAATCCATCCAAGGGCAGTCTTAACTGCATATGGCCCATTGTGTTTACTATTTATTACTCTCCATGGTTCCAGAAGCTTGAACTCCTTGTTTCCTATGAGGCTCTCCACTCCAGCATCAATGTGAGGCAACTTCACTTCACTAAGGTACGACTATTTGTCAACTTCGTGTTGTTGTGGAACGTTTTCCATTGAAACTGGTATGCTCTTTTGTGTAAACACTTTGGAAAGTTCAATGAAGTTGTTCTCTTCCAATCCACTCACTTCCAAGTCAGTGATCATGTAACTTTCCACTCGTTTGCTTGAGTTCATGGTGCTTAGCATCATGTCAATCTTTCTGCCTTGGACACTCAACTGTCTTGCTAGTGCCTCAGTACAAAAAGTGGCAGAGCTGCCTGGGTCCACAAAGGCATACACTTCCACGCACTTATCACCTTTTTTTGACTTTATCTTGACAGGTACTATTGCAAGAACACAGTCGTCTCCGGCCCCAG
The DNA here is from genome assembly GCF_051911475.1 of Siphateles boraxobius. Lineage (NCBI taxonomy): Eukaryota > Metazoa > Chordata > Actinopteri > Cypriniformes > Leuciscidae > Siphateles > Siphateles boraxobius. Next base: position 4,313,334 of record NW_027509064.1, read on the forward strand.
TGCAGACACTTGTCTCGTGACTCATTGTGGTGGGTAAAGTGTTAACTTCAGTACTATCAACTTTTACCATTTCCTTCTCAGGAATCTTGTCTTGTGTGGTTAAGTGTAACATACTAGGATGTCTCTTTGAGCACAGCTGACATGTGCTTCTTCTGTTACAATCTTTGCTTAAGTGTCCTTTGACTAAGCATCCAAAGCAAAATCCATTCTTTCTTAAAAAGTCAAATTTGTCTTTATATGGCTTAGCACCAAACTGATAACATTGCTCCAATGTATGGCTTTTCTCACAGAATGCACAAGGTTTAGTGTAAGCACTAATAACTGCCGCACTGTTACTTTTCATCATTGTCAAGTCTTTTTGAGTTTCGCCAACCTGTTTTAAGTCAGTTGCAAAACTACTACTTCCTTTTCCTTCTCTTTTCAGCTTAGCCCTTTGAAAAGAGTTGTTGGTGTGTTTTTTGTCACCTGCCAAAGCATCCAGATCTCCAAAAAGTGGGTTTGATATTACCTTTGCTTGGCGATCAACAAACTCAACCAACTGAATGAACTTGGCTCTTATTCTATTGTGCTCCTCATACTCGTAAGCATGGGCTCTCCATCTTTCACGCAACTTGTAGGGCAATTTTGAGATAATAATCCTCATGTTGGTAGGATTATCCAACTCATCCATGTATTCAATGTCCTCCATTACATTGCGACAAGTAACCAGGAACAATGAAAATGCACTTAAAGATTTTCCATCCTCTGACTTTATTTCAGGCCATTTGAATGCCTTTTGCATTAAGGCTGTCGCAATTTTCAACTCATTTCCAAACTTCTCATGCAAGAGTCTCATTGCTTTTGCATAACCACGATCATTTGGCATGTGCTGGCAGCTTTTGACAATGTCTCTGGGCTCACCTCTAGTGTACTGCTCCAGAAAGTACAACTTGTCAGCATTACTGTCAACTCTGGAGTCAACAGCATGTTCAAACGCCTTCATAAAAGATCTGAACTCAAGTGGATCTCCATGAAACAAAGTAACCTCACGTTGAGGTAAACAAGACATCTGTTGATTCTTCACAAGCATTGCTGTGATGTCTGTCTGGCGTTGCATCACTCTTTGAAATTCTAATGTATCAGTGTTACCACACAATGTTTCATTGACTGGTGTTGACCATTCCTTTGCAGTGTTTGTTTTCTTAGGTCTGACACTTGCCGGTATACAATAGTGAACTGCTTCAGGACGTGATAGCATTTTACCATGCCTTGATCTTACACTGTATTCATCATATTCATAATGCTCCTGTTTTGGAATGACTACATCGGCTGCTTGGATGGCCACATTTTGATCTGCATTCTGTAGTTGTTCTTCACAATCTTTATACACTTTAATTTTAGCATTAGACATTGCAAGAGCCGTTTCTATTTCCAACTTTTCCATTTCAGCCTTTAACTTTGCTTCTTTCATTTCCAACTCCTGCCTTTCTTTTAAAGCGGCTGCTTTAGCTAACAAAGCTGCTCTGTTAGCTTGTTCCTTAAGCCGAGCTGATGATGCTGTTGATATTGATGATTTTTTGGAAACAGATGCTGTACCACTTCCTGACTTATTAGACGTGACCGTCCTGGATGACACCATTGACAGACTGTCCATTGGCGAGACTTCATTATCACAGATTTGAGACATCTTAATGCACTGTTTAGTTTCCTCAATCCATGACTTCACTTTCTCCATGAACTTTTTGCAGCATAATAATTTAGGCTGAAACCAGAAATCCTGATCAGCATCATGCTCTTCATCTTTCAAATACAACAACACTGTTGCATTACTTTCAATAAATTCTTCAAACATCCGTTTGTAGAATTTAAACTGCTTGTTTTCAACATCATTCAAATTGGAAATGTTCTCCATAAGCAATTCAATCTCATTTGATTTTGCAGTTAATTGTCTCAACTTGCCTCGTCTGGCGTTTATCTGGTTGTGAAGCTTCTCTACCAAACCCTTGTCCGTTAGCGCCCTCTTGCGTTCAGACCGCGTAACAACATCGTCGTCGTCGTCGTCGTTTTTGTCCGCCATTTGTAACACTTCAAGACGTGCAATCTTACTTACAATCAAAGTTACACAACTAACACTTCTTGCATGCGGAACTATGATCGATCTTCATTAATTTATAACTCCAATATCCTGCACAGCACTATTTGGCCACAACAAGCGAAGCGAGTCCTTCAGACGTCTCAAGCACGGTCTTCCATTAACGTGCATTGAAGTGCGCACTTGTAAACACACTTAAACAATGAACAAAGCTTTTGACTTACATGTACGGGACATGTGAATGTCTTTTATTTATTCCACAAGTTTTGACGCGTATCTTCTTGCCTTGTACTCACACTCGAAATCCATATAGTTCGTTTATCACTGTTTATTCTTTCAAATCAACAAAGAAATACGTTTCTTACATACAGCATAATCCTCTTGTGCAGCGATGTCTTCTCAACAACTTGTTTGAAGAGATACTATATTTATAAGGCAATTTATCTCTATAATATACGGTCAAAAGATTTGTGTTCTCCCAACGAGCATCTGCACTTATTGCATGAGCTTCAAACTTTTTTTACATGTGCTACAAAATGGACGTTACTGCACATGCGCGGAAAGAACAAATATAAAGCAAAGTATATTCAACAGGAAATGACTAATTAACATAAATAATGATTGTATCAAATTTACATAATAAAAATATACATTTTGAAATATGAAATATGAAATATGGCTCTTACAGTATTTTGAAAAAGATAAAATCCTTCAAAATCACTTACCAACTGCTGTTGCCCCTCATTTGGCATGGTCCCCCAAAATGTTTTGCTTGATTTAACAATGTTCAGGCTTGTTACCACAGGACTTCGACAAAGTTTAGGGTCACACTGCGACTGGACAGCTGTACATAAGTAAAAGATAATAAAAAAAATGTAATTCACTTAAAATGTTAGCAAATCTTCAATGAGTTAAAGAACAACCTCAACCTGTATGCATTTCCTTCTCATTCAGAGTTGTATTCAAAGTTTGGGTTGTCTTTGAATAATTTGGTCCCACATTTGGTTCTGGTTCTGGTTCTGCTCCTACTCAGGTGTTAAAAAGATATAGTTAGTACAATTAATTGAATGGAATGACCTATTCACATGCAGCACATTAATAGAATATTTATACATTACCAAGTATGACCTTTCCATTGGAGTCTAATTGCAAATTAGGACTGCCACTGAACAATTTCTTGAATTGTTCCAATTTCTTCCTGTTCCGTGTGAGATTCCGGTGGTGAAGGATGTTTCGAGCAAGAAAAATGTGTGCAGAAGGTCTTATCATATTCATGAAGTAATTGTTTCTCTTTACTTCAGAAAACAGCTGCTCGGCACACTGACTATTGATCTTTCCAGCCAGCTCTGGTACAAGACTAATAGTGCGCAGCACATCTCTCTTGTCTTTACTATTGCTTTGGTGGAAAAAATCACACAGGCAATAGTGCTCTGAGGACCCTGTCAATGGGTGGCAGTCAGGATCCATAGGTTTTTTCTTGTGAGTCATCCAGGGAAGATGAACCTTTAGCTTTCCTTCTTTTGCTTTTTGTATGTTTTCAGAGGAGGGGTCTTGTACACTGCCCTCAAAGGGATGGAAAGGTGGGTGAAGTGGTTTTCGATTATTAGTGTGTGCCACTAATCCTCTAGGGTAATCGTAAATTGTGATATTTGGAAAGTGTTTCCAAGACAAGAGAAGGTCTGCAAAGTCACAGGGACTCTCTGCTCTCAAGTTAAATTTAATAGAGTACACAACACCACAAGGACACATTATTAGGCCCAGGCCACCTAAAAGCATACAAAACAATTGAATGAAAACTACATTTTCTGAAAGATCAGTGAAACCATTCCAATAACACATATGAAATGATATAGGTACGAGTAATTGCTGCTTTAGGCAGTTGGTCATATCATATTTCATTAATGTTTATTTTGTAGTACTGTATTGTTAACTTCATTGAGTAACAAAAAACATCACTCACCAGAAGCACCCCACACCTGTTCAAACACCTTGTTGTAAGTCACTCTGTTTGACATTTTATTACGAAGCCTGAGAATGAGATCCATTTTGGATCCAACATCATCGACCCCACACTGTCGACACAGCTTTTTTAAATCGAAAACCTGATCAAATATGCAAATTTACGAGTAGGTTCAGCAAAAATAAATTACTATAAAATTATAATATTTATGAAGAGACCCTATACATACCACTGTGCTATGCAGCCAACAGTGTTATAATAGCTTAATGTGGTAAAACCCTTCTGAACAAATTAAACAACTATTTACCTTGAGGTGCAGCAGCTCATCACCAAGTCTTTCCTCAGTAAAAGGCACATCAATGTCACTTCCATCATTTGAGGACTTAACCTTTGCACTCTCTGTGTTTAATACCATGGTCGATTCCCTTGGTTTTGGACCTATCCATGGGGACCAGTTGTGGTAACTAGGTGAAACTGTAAATGGGTTTTCTTTGCCACCTTGAGGAGAAAAATACAGCTATTTATTGCAACACGCACACCATACAAAATGAGACTAGCAATGCATGATATTGGAAAAAAACGAAAGTGCAATATTTAGTTTTTCTGTATATATAATATATAGTATTTTTTTATCTTGTTTTCCAGTTTAAATATTAAAATAAATCTTACATTCAAACGCATTTGGTAGAAAAGCAAAACGGCAAGTCTTGTTTTCTAAAACTAATTCCAAAATTAAGTGCGTTTATGATTAAAACTAGCTAAATATTTGGCAGTGGGATAAGAAAAAATAACTTATTTCAAAGAGAAAACAAGTGATTTTGCTTCTCCAGTAAATGCATCCTCATGTGAAAATTTTTGTATATTTAGAAATTTGGAAAATTGTTGCAAATATTGCATTGTTATATGGAAATAATTTCCATAATATAATTCCAAATAATTTAAATAATTTAATAAATTAATCACACTAAACCATATCACAATATCATGCAGCCCTATGTGAGAGACAAATAAGAAACTTACTTGGGTAAAACCCTCTGCTTATCATGTCCATTGCTACTGCATCCCAAAATTCTTCTATGTCAACATGACCATTGTAGTGATCTTTTTCTTTGTAGAAAAGTTAGAAGCTCAGACCAGGAGACGGTGGAAGTTTTCCAAGCAGAAGTTCTTTATTGCTTGTCGGTAGCTGCAGTCATTCCAACATCGTCTAACTCCTTGAGTCAAACATTGTAATATATATACATTATAAGAGGGGGGGATTACATTGTGATGGTGGAAACTCATATACAAGTTTAGGAACCTGTATTAAAAGAGAGAGGGAAAAACTTATTCAAACCCTGAGACTCCAGAACAGGAGTGACAGGACTCTCTCTTGCTAAGACAAAAGCTTGCGAGAGTCTCCAAGAGTTTTATTAACATGTTTCATTTAACTTACAATACAAAGAAAACCCGTCTGACAGCTGTATATAGAGACACAGAATAAGACAGGAGTTTCGTGCTCCACAGCTGAATGCAAAATTCAATTTACAGAACTTTCTCAGTTTATATATGAAACTAAATTAAACATTTGACAAAGTTGTATTCCTTCAATTCCCCCTTTGGGAGTTCTAAATAACTCCCACACTATATACAAATTTAAACAATTAAAAATTCATTCTTGTAACTTGTGATCGTTACAAGCACATGCTTTTGTGTTGCTGTTTCTGCAATTGCATGCTGACACAGAAACAAACATGCAATTTGAGGGTCCGTGACGTTCCTACGTGTAATAGTCTTTTCTGGTAGGAACTGTGATTTTCTCGTGAGAGGCGTGATTCATATGTTGAATGAAACACTTGATACTGTGGACGCATAGATAGTACGCCAGTAGAACAAACAACAACATAATTGCTATTTCCTTTATCCACAGCCAGGGTCTACCAATCAAGTTTCCGAACCATGAAAAATTATCTTCAGTCATCTGGTGTACTTTTGCTGAAAGATCAAGAATGTCTTGTTGGATTGTGTTCAAGTTCTCTGTTGGATCCATTAAACTGGTGCAGCATTCAGGTCCGATGATGGTGCAAGCTCCTCCTTGTGTTGAATCCAAGGCCACTCTGTTCTGTAAGATCATTATCTTGTGCGAAGCGAGAGTGTCTGTCATGTTACTGGTACGACAATCTTGATCATGTTGAAGGATGACTGAAGGTTTTGTATGTGAGTCTCTGCGTTGTGTATTTATTTATTTATTTTTCTTTCGTGATAGTTGGTTCGGCAGTGGGTCTAGTCGTGTTCTTGAGGTTTTCTTGTGGCTTCATACGCAGATGACGAGGTCAGTGCGTATGGGTCCCGGACAGTCATCATCAAGTGGTATCTGCACAGAGTAAGAAAGAAAACAAAAGACAGGAGAGTAGTATTTGTTCTAGGGTTGTACTTTTCTGAGTCTGCTCGACAGTAGAGCAGTATTGGTTCAACACTAGGGTGGTAAATTTTCCGAGGCTGCTATTGTTGTTCCTTCTTTCCCTATCTCTTAATTATGACACCTAAAGAACAGTGAGGTAAGGATGGACTAGGATAGGGCCTATGAGGGACGTCTTCACCCCAGGGTTAACCCTCGAAGCCTGTTGCGTTCGGTTCTTCCCGGGGCTCCTCACTGGTTCCGTGTCCTAACCTATCCCTGTAGGTGGGGGACAACCTTACAGTGTGTACAATGAGTCCAGGTTTTCCTTCCCTGAGACAATACTGCAGCTGCTGTAATCAACATCACTTGATGTGGCCCATGCCACTTTGGTTCTAATGGAGGAAAACGTCTTTGTACAGATCAATTATTGATTCAGGAGGCATCATTTTCTTCTGTGCTGCACTACCTGAACAAACTTGTACAGTTGCATAGAAACAAGCCTGTTTAGCTGCCATATCAGCAAGAGCATTACCTTTAGCTTCCGTAGTATTAGTTGTGAGATGTGCTTTCACTTTGATCACTGCTAATTTCTTTGGAAGTTTCATGGAAAACATTAGATCTTTCACTAATTCAGCATGCTTAATGGGGGATCCAGCAGAAGTTAGAAACTGTCTGGTTTGCCAAATGACACCAAAATCATGAATTACCCCAAAAGCATATCTGGAATCTGTGTAGATATTAGCAACTGATCCTGAAGCTAGAGTGCATTCTCTTGTTAGGGCTACTAGTTCTGCAGCTTGAGCTGAAAAATGATCTGGAAGACGTCCTGAAGCTAACACTTCCGTGATGGACGTTACTGCATAACCTGCTCGTCTGTAGTAATTTCTCCTTCATCCTCTAACAAAACTTCAGTCATAGCAGACATCATACATGAGGACGGATTCGTGACAGGTGCACGCTGTAAGACAATATTCGGCTTTATTGTGGACACTGCATGATGGCTTTTTTTACGTTTACAGTCTGACCTAACACTATTAATGATGAAAGGCCTGTGCTGTAAAATAACATTTAAGGATGTGAGTCTACTTTAACCAGTGTCCCCCAAAGGAAAAACTGAGATAGTCACTTTCCTTTTGTTCTATTAAACAAAAACAGAAGTCTTTTATCTCTGTTGCAAGTTAGTGGGGAAATTAAGCACTCACAGCCTAACTGGTTAACAACTAAAACAGCTGCCAAACAAGCTTAATGACGAGGGGAGGGGCTGCTTCAGAGCCGCCAGCAGGCTGAGCAGAAGCTGAGTTACATTGTTAGTTTCTCTAACATTCTTTTTGTTTTTTCTACACTCTTTTCCCCAATGTCCATGTTTACCGCAATAATAACAACTGCTGCCCTCTCTCTTAGGACATTTGCGTTTCTGTTGCTTCTCTGTGTTGACCTTAAAGGATGGTGCTGCAATTTTCACTCTTGCCTTGACACCAGAGTTTCTTTCCCAAGTAACTAAACTGTCCAAGTTGTTTTGCAGGGTTCTAGTGACCCATGTGACATTTAAGAAATGCAATGCATTTCTATGCTCTGACAAAAGACCATCACACCATGTGCGAGCTAAGGGGCCATTATCATTTAACACCTTCTCGGAAGTGTCTGCTATTCCACTGTATGCAGCAGCTGACTGACAAAATCTTTCTGTGTACTGACTAACAGTTTCATTCTTCTTCTGTAAACAACTAGTTATCTTTGACCAGTCCACTTTTGGTCCAACAATGCTTTTTAACACTCTCATAACTCCCTCTCTCAAGTCATCTTTTCTGGCATTTTGAAACTCAAAATAGTTTACAGCATTTTCAAAATCACTGAATTCTGACTCAGTCAAGACCTGTGATATTAGCTGGGTGACTTCAGCTAGAGACATATCGTAGAGCCGCATCTTTCTGGACAATTCTCTCCTAAACTCACAAAAATTTCTTTGCACTGATGGCAAATTTTCAGCGATTCTCTCGATTTCTTTAGGACCTAAAGATAATTTGACTGCTTGTAGCTGCAGTATGGGGGTTACAGATTGAACAGAGTCAATCCCTTTTGCCCTAGTCTGAGCCTTTTGTCTTGCTCCACACACTTCAAATGCATTTACATCTTTATCTATCAAACCAGAATTTCTAGTGTTTTCTAGTCTACAGAAAGACTGTAAATCAGGATAGCTTTCATCTGACTGTTGGTCTTCAGAGTCACATTTGGTTGAGGCCTGATTATGGCTCACCTTTGTCTTGAAACAGGACACTTGAGTCTGCAATTGTTTGTTTTGTTCATTTAACTTATCAATACACCTAGTTTGTTCTTGTGCAATGGATAAGCTATATTCTTTATGGCAACAGATTATGCCTTTCATGTTTTTCTTTCTGATACATGCACCTAGCACCCTCTTGCATTCTTCAATAGACCAAACTTTGTCTGGATCAATACCAAATTTCTTTGTCAAATCCAATCTAACTGACTCAGTCACTATGGAATCAATTTTCTCTCCTAACAATAACTTGAACTCACTGTCTGTCCATAAAGGGCTAGCTAGTCCATTTTTCTCAGTTGATGGAACTAGCCTAGCATTTCTTCTAACCATTTTGTGGATTTCTTTTGTTACCACACAATCAAAAAATAAACTTCTCTGATCAACAGAGGGTATACTTGTTAACACAGATCAAATCTTGTTAAACTTCCTTGTTACCAACACATCACAAACTATTAGCATGTTACGCTAATCTTCCCTAAAAGAAAAATGCAAAGGATCTTTCACCTTCTTAACTTTTAGAGGATAAAACAAACAAAAACACTAAATCTTCTCTGATCAAAAGAGGCTACACTCGATAACACAGTTAACTTTCCTTGCCCAGAGCAAAGGGTAACACACAAAATATTAGCACGTTACGCTAATCTTCTCTAAAAGGAAAATGCAAAGGATCTTTCACCTTCCTAACTTTTAGAGGATAAACACATCCCTGTTTGAACAGAGGTTCACCAATATTAACACGTAATGTTAACCTTCCCTAACTTTAGAGGATACCTTCTCTAGCAACGTAGAGGCTATACTTTCATCTTTAAAATAAACTTTTAAAGGGTAACTTTGTTAGCCAGACACTACAGCTGTCTGATAACTGTTCTCTGATGGCGCAGAGATTTGTACTGGTCTTCAGTGGTTCTTTGAATAGAGTGAAACTCACCAAATCGTTGTTTATACAGAAAGGATTCCGTCTGGAACTCAGTCAAAAAAAGTTTGTTCTTTGTTGAGCGTTGAAGTTTCAGGATTCAGTTCTGGAACTCAGTCTTTGTTGATTGGAGATTTCAGTTCTGGGACTCCGTCTTTGTTGAGTGGAGATTTCAGTTCTGGATTCAGGTAAGATTCTCTCTGGAATGCAGTCAGATCTTTGAGCTTGAATTCCAATCTGGATTCAGGTGAAGTTAATTATATCCGGGTCACGGCACCATCTGTAGTGATATTTTTCTTTGTAGAAAAGTTAGAAGCTCAGACCAGGAGACGGTGGAAGTTTTCCAAGCAGTAGTTCTTTATTGCTTGTCGGTAGCTGCAGTCATTCCAACATCGTCTAACTCCTTGAGTCAAACATTGTAATATATAAACATTATAAGAGGGAGAGTTTACATTGTGATGGTGGAAACTCATATTCAAGTTTAGGAACCTGTATTAAAAGAGAGAGGGAAAAACTTATTCAAACCCTGAGACTCCAGAACAGGAGTGACAGGACTCTCTCTTGCTAAGACAAAAGCTCGCGAGAGTCTCCAAGAGTTTCATTAACATGTTTCATTTAACTTACAATAGAAAGAAAACCCGTCTGACAGCTGTATATAGAGACACAGAATAAGACAGGAGTTTCGTGCTCCACAGCTGAATGCTAAATTCAATTTACAGAACTTTCTCAGTTTATATATGAAACTAAATTAAACATTTGAAAAAGTTGTATTCCTTCACCATCATAGGTCGCAGGTGGAGACTGAATTTCACTCACTTTGATATAAAGAAACTTAATTCAAAGCCAAATATGTGAATTATTTATTTAAACCGAAACATAAATCTATAATAGGAACCAATGCAACTACAATAACTTTACTTACCTGGGATGCTGAACACTCCTTTTTTATGAAGGTCCATAATCCCAGTAGATGGATTGTATCCACAGGACACACAGGAGTAAATGTAGGCCTGTCTGCCTAGCTGCCTGCTGTGTTTTGTTTGCTTCGAGGCTGTAAGCTCCGTCTAAGCCTCGTATTAGCTTTGTATTTCTTTCTGTTTTGAACCATCATTTACTACCATTTCTAGTTGTTTATACTACTAAATACAGCTTAGACAACATCTCAGATTAACCTGACATTGCTAGCTTCCGTTATTGTTAGAACAACACGCTAGTAACTCGCTAGCCTGTTAACGCGCCACCCGTGCGCTCAGTTATTTATTTATTTTTCTCGCGCGCGCCCCGCGCCTCTGAGTTCATAAAAAGCCCAGGTGAGTAAGAATCAGTCAACAAACACGGTGAGTAATGTCTTGTCCTGTTATTGTCACCTGCACTTCATGTTACATGTTTAGCATAGCCATCCCCGTCGGCAATATAGGGTTTATATGTGATAAATGCAAGGAAACAGTCAGGCTGACGGAGAAGATTTCAGAATTAGAATCACGCATCCAAACTTTAATTGAGGATAGTAAGTGTGCTAGAGCTTTAGATTCTACTTTGGATGCGCCTAGCATAGTGAACTCTTTACATGATTCGGTTCCGGCTGAATTATTGCCTGTGCAGCCTGGCAGATGGGTGACAGTGAGGGATCGCTCTAGTCACGGATCAAAAAACCACTCTTCCGTTCCGATTACCACGACAAATCGAATTTGCCCCACTCAGTGAAACACCCACTGAGAATTCTGTTGATTGTGCCCTGGTAATTGGCGATTCTATTACACGGAATGTGAAAATAGGGACACCAGCCAACATAGTCACATGTTTGCCGGGAGCCAGAGCGCCTGACATCAAAGCAAATTTAAAAGTGCTGGCTAATGCTAATCGTAAATTCTCTAAGATTGTTATTCACGTCGGCACTAATGATGTTCGACTCCGCCAGTCGGAGATCACCAAAATTAATATTAAAGAGGTGTTTGAACTCGCAAGTACGATGTCAGGCACTGTAATTTGCTCTGGCCCCCTTCCTGTCCGAAGGAGTGATGAGATAGTTAGCAGATTGTCATCACTCAATGGCTGGCTGTCTAAGTGGTGTCCGCAAAATAATATAGAATTCATAGACAATTGGAAAAGTTTTTGGGGCAAACCTGACCTGATGAAAAGAGATGGTATTCATCCCTCCTGGGATGGTGCTGCTCTTCTCTCTAGTAATTTGGCTCATAGTCTTAGAGACAAAACATGACAATCTGGGGCTCAGGTCAGGAAGCAGACAAACTGGCTAAACCGACCGTCTGCTAGCGGCCTCGCGTCACCAAGGTCAGATAAATCCCATCACATAGAGGCTCTTTCACCTAGATATCATCATATAGAGACTGTGTCTGTTCCCCGAATTTGGAAATCCAAAAAACGTCCAAACCGATCTAAGGTTAAAAATGTAATTGATATTCAACAAATAAAAAATAGATATAATACAGATGAGCAAACGATAAAGCTTGGGTTGCTAAATATTCGATCCCTTACTTCAAAAGCACTCATAGTTAATGATATGATTTCAGATTATAACCTAGATGTGCTGTGTATGACAGAAACCTGGCTAAAACAAGACGATTACATTACTTTAAATGAGTCCACCCCTCATGATTACTGTTATAAACATGAACCTCGCCTGAAAGGCAAAGAGGGAGGTGTTGCTGTAATTTATAGTAATATTTTCAAAACCACTAAAAAATCTAGTTTAAAATATATTTCTTTTGAAGTGTTGGTGCTTAATGTAAAAATATATAATGTAAACGATAAATCAAGTTTGAGAATTCTGCTGGCAACTGTATACAGGCCACCAGGGCACCATAAAGATTTTATCAAAGAATTTGCTGACTTTCTATCAGAATTAGTATTGACTGTAGATAAAGTCCTAATTGTTGGTGATTTTAATATACATGTAGATAATGGAAAAGATGCAATGGGATTGGCATTTAAAGACATTCTTAACTCTATTGGAGTTAGACAACACGTGTCAGGACCTACTCATTGTCGTAATCATACTCTAGATCTAATATTATCACATGGAATCAATGTTGATGCTGTTGAAATTCTGCAGCAGAGCGACGACATCTCAGATCATTATCTAGTCTCATGTAAATTACATTTAGCCAAGGCTGCAAAGCCAACTCCATGTTACAAGTATGTTAGACCTATTACTTCTGCCACTAAAGATTGCTTTATCAATAATCTTCCTAATCAGTTTCATCGTCTCAGCATCCCAGATAGCTGAGAAGAACTTGATATTGCAACAGAAACTTTTAACTCTCTCCTTTCCAGCACTTTAGATACAGTTGCTCCGTTGCGATTAAAGAAGATTAAAGAAAATAGTCCAACACCGTGGTACAACGAGCACACCCGGGCCCTTAAGAGAGCAGCCAGAAAAATGGAGCGCAACTGGAAGAAAACAAAACTAGAGGTATTTCGGATTTCATGGAAGGAGAGCTCGATTGCTTACAGAGAGGCTTTAAAAGCTGCTAGATCTGCTTATTTTTCAACCATATTAAAAGAAAATAAACATAATCCAAGGTATTTATTTGAAAAAGTGGCTACACTAACGAAAAAGAAAGCTTCAAGCCCAGAAGTTTCCAAGAAACACAGCATTAATGACTTTATGAACTTCTTCACTTATAAGATTGATAATATTAGGGACAAAATTATAACTATGCAACCGTCTACTACAGCATCACATCAGGGAGTGCATTATAGTCTCCCCGAGGTAAAATTTGATTCATTTGTTGCCATAGGAGAGGAAGAATTTTGCAAACTCGTTAATTCATCTAAATCGACAACATGTATGTTAGACCCTATACCGACTAAACTACTGAAAGAGACGCTTCCAGAAGTCATAGATCCTCTTCTTAACATCATTAATTCATCTTTGTCTCTAGGATACATACAAAAAACCTTTAAGCTGGCTATGATTAAACCGCTTGTTAAAAAAAACGCAACTTGATCCTACAGAATTAGTCAATTACAGGCCGATCTCAAATCTACCTTTTCTGTCAAAGATACTAGAAAAGGCAGTATCCTCACAACTGTGTTCCTTTCTTAAAAGAAATGGTATCTGCGACACTTGATGGCTGCTCTGTTAAGTCTTCGTCGTCAGTTAGGAACCTGGGTGTGCTCTTTGATACCAATCTTTCATTTGAAAGTCACGTGTCTAGTGTCTGTAAAACCGCATTTTTCCATCTTAAAAATATATCTAAATTACGTCATATGCTCTCATTGACAAATGCGGAACAACTAGTTCATTTGTTCATGACATCAAGGCTAGATTATTGTAATGCTCTACTGGGTGGTTGCCCTGCATGCTTAATAAACAAACTACAGCTAGTTCAAAACGCAGCCGCTAGAGTTCTTACCAGAACCAGGAAGTACGACCATATTAGCCCGGTTCTGTCAACACTGCATTGGCTCCCTATTAAACATCGTATAAATTTTAAAATATTGCTGATTACTTACAAAGCACTAAATGGTGTAGCTCCCCAGTACTTGAGCGAGCTCTTAACGCATTATAGTCCTTCACGTCTATTGCGATCTCAAAACTCCGGCCAGTTGATAATACCTAGAATATATAAATCGACTGCTGGCGGTAGATCCTTTTCCTATTTAGCACCAAAACTTTGGAACAATCTTCCTAACATTGTCCAGGAAGCAGACACAGTCTGTCAGTTCAAAGCTAGACTAAAAACACATCTCTTTGACCTAGCATTCACATAACACTCTATAGACTTCTATAATTCAATATTAGGCTGCTTAGATTAGGTCAGCCGGAACTGGGAACACTTCCCTCAAATCCTGATGTACTCGTTACATCATAAGAAGAATGGCATCTACGCTAATTTTAGTGTCTTTGTTTATCCCGAGGTTTTCCCGCAGCCTGCTGGATCCAGGCCGTTTCTAGATCTGACGAAGGACTTTCGCCTGGACCTGATGACGATGCAGTGCTGAAGTACCAACTAGCCTCTCCCTGTGGAGGATCCCTATACCAATCTACAGATAAAGCGTTGTGGAATTTTTCGGTTCGCGTACCTACCCAAAGTGAAAAGATAAAATAAAAATTCTGCATCAAAATTTATAGACAAGTAGTTTGTTTAGGCATGGTTTGTAAGGAATTACAAACCTGCACACATATATTCAAACGCACATAACTATAGAATCAATTCTTAATGCGCATGTGAACGCCAGCAGCGTCTATCACAGGTTCACGTTTAAAGTCTGTTTAGAGAGAACGGTGTCGTCTTAGCGGCCCCTAATTTAATAACAAATGATCATTTAGACGGAAGTGAATCAATCAAAACTAACTTTAGCTGGAAAAAAAACATTTTTCAAGAGCCACTATAAAACCAAAAAAATCTCTGTTACCTTAAATTATATGTTTATCTCTGTAAAGCTGCTTTGAAACAATCTACATTGTTAAAAGCGCTATATAAATGAGGATGACTTGACTTGACTTGACTAGTCCAGATCACATAAGGCTTCAAAGTGAAGATACGCCTGCATGATTAGGTCACCTTTGGGCAAGGACTCTCCCTCTGTGGCTTCAATTGTCTGCACAACCCTACCTACAGCTGTGTGATTCTGGAAGGACAACAAAAAGAAGGAGGGGAAATGGTTAAAATAAAATAAAAATAAGAGCCCTCAACGTATAAAAGTCGTTCTAGTCATTTAAAGCCCAAGTGAATATCAAATGTATGTCCTATCTGAGTCATTAGCAATAATAATACTACCAGTGTTTAAAAACTTGTAGTACACACAAATGTAGTACACTTGTGTACACTTGAGCACACACAAATGTAACGAGAGGATTACATTATCGTTGAAGTTGTGCAAACCGTCACTCCATTCTTGGTATCTGTATGTGAGGTTGCATTTATGGCACAGCTTGTAGTAAGTATATACACCTGAGAAAGCAAAGACTATTTACTGACAAATAAATATCTATCAAAGCAACAACATAAAAAAATATTTATCAAAGCAATATGAATTAAACTGATGTCATACCCTGAATCACTCCATTGAATGTAACGATCTTTGCCCGGCAAGTTATCATCATTGGCTCACTCAAAACTCCCTTGCATATTCCGCATTCAACTTCCTCAGGCACAAGATGTTTTGGGAAATTATTAAAAGCCTTTCCATGTTTTGACTTTTGCATGATGGTCTGTGGAATTTCCACTGGAATCTTCTTATTTTCCAGCATATATTTCATCATCCTTTTACAGTAACAGTAGTAGAGTTGGGGGGATATGAAAGATCTTGACAGCTGGCATCATCATTACATGTATGAGCAGTGTTGAAAACCTCCTCTGAACTCTTGACCCTCTTGAAGAGTTGTGGTATCATCTGGAAAAGATGCCACTTAGCTGTAGCCTTGTGAATGCATGATTGGCGAGGTCGGGCACAAGGACAATGCCAGTTATTTTTCTTTTTATCATAAGCCACTATAACTCTTCCCATCCTGCTGTAATAGGACACTGTTGGTTCAAATACAGAAATGAAATGCTTTGTTGATGGACCTCCAACAGTGACATGAAAAGACAAAGGTGTCTCTGCAGTATTTGCCTCTTGCTGCAACTTTAACAGCTGGGCTTTCCTTTCCTCACCAAACCACTTCGGCTGCACCAGCTGAGAGAGACTGTTCTCTGTCCGTGCATCATTGAGGTTGGCAACTTGTTTACAAAAAGACAGTGATTTGACATGGCAACACTCAAAAGGCAGTATCCCAGTGTTATGGGCAAACTCTGAATTCAAAATACACTGGTCAAGTTCACATGCAGAGTGATAGTTTGGGCCCCAAGTATTTTTTATTACATGTATGGGTGTTGCTTGACCATGAAAAGCCTTTTCAATGGCAAATATTCCAATTTTTCATCAATGCACTGAGATTGAAAGTGCCTCTCAGGAGTAATTGCATTTTCCTTTTCAGTGTGATGTCTTCTAATGTGAGTTCGTAGATTTTTGGCAAGCAAGGTCAAATCACATTGGCTGCAAGTTACAGTCCTCTTTACTGAGCATTTTGGGTGGATGGCAGGTGACTGAGGCTGCTGGAGAGAGGAGGAACACTGAGGCTGAGGGACAGAGGAGGAGCACTGAGGCTGCGGCTGCGGAACAGAGGAGGAGCACTGAGGCTGCGGCTGCGGAACAGAGGAGGAGCACTGAGGCTGCGGCTGCGGAACAGAGGAGGAGCATTGAGGCTGCGGCTGCGGAACAGAGGAGGAGCACTGAGGCTGCGGCTGCGGAACAGAGGAGGAGCACTGAGGCTGCGGCTGCGGAACAGAGGAGGAGCACTGAGGCTGCGGGACAGAGGAGGAACACTGAGGCTGCGGGACAGAGGAGGAACACTGAGGCTGCGGGACAGAGGAGGAGCACTGAGGCTGCGGGACAGAGGAGGAACAATGAGGCTGCGGGACAGAGGAGGAGCACTGAGGCTGCGGGACAGAGGAGGAGCACTGAGGCTGCGGGACAGAGGAGGAGCACTGAGGCTGCGGCTGCGGAACAGAGGAGGAGCACTGAGGCTGCGGGACAGAGGAGGAACACTGAGGCTGCGGGACAAAGGAGGAATCATTGAGGCTGCGGGACAGAGGAGGAGCACTGAGGCTGCGGGACAGAGGAGGAACAATGAGGCTGCGGGACAGAGGAGGAGCGCTGAGGCTGCGGGACAGAGGAGGAGCACTGAGGCTGCGGGACAGAGGAGGAACAATGAGGCTGCGGGACAGAGGAGGAGCACTGAGGCTGCGGGACAGAGGAGGAGCACTGAGGCTGCGGGACAGAGGAGGAACACTGAGGCCGGGTGGGTGGTGAAGGATGGCTGGCAATGTGCTTCAGCAAATTTCCCCTAGTTATCACAGTTGCTGAACAATAGCAGCAGTGAAAATGGGACTTTGCCCGACATTTTAAACTGCATTTTATAATGGTGAAATCTGAAAGAGGGGGGAAAAAAGGTTTGATGAAATTAAACTTCACTTGTTTGCATTTTGCTCTGGACGGTGGACAGTCGCAAGACAGATTTTCTGTCATTAGCACCATCCACGTGCAAGCACATGTTTTTGTGATTTGAGCAACAAAGAGCCATGGTAAATGGAATATGCTTTTGGATGTTTGCACACTCAAACTGTGAATGTGCGGAATGCAGAAAATTAAGTTTACCTAAGCCTTTAAATTCAATTACAAATTCATTTAAAATTATATTACAAATTCAAAAGCAATGAAATCAGAAGCATGCATGCACAGTGCATTATTGGCTGGTTCTGCACTATAGTATACTTAAACTAAATAAAGTGACATAAGCAAAAGACTGTTAAACTCACCATGATGTTGCACTGCCCACTGAAAATGATTTTTGATGTGGTAATACATCAGCTGTGGCATGCTGGTGTACTGGCAGAATGGGCACTTACTACTGCAGTCTTTTAAATACTGCTCACACTCCCCCTGGCTTAACACAGTTGTGTGCATTTTTGCAGGTGGGAATGGCTCTTAAAAGAGCCTTTGGGTTATAAAGTAAACAACAAAAAAAATAGGTGAGAGAGATGGAGGACTAGAGTAAGAGAATAATTTACACAGCAAAACAAAAATAATATAAAGTAAATAGCAAAAATGGTACACAGGGAATATAAATGGGGATGACAATGCCAAGGATCTGCAAAGAGAAAGAAGTATAGAGCATTAGAAATAGCATAAAATGTTTTATTATTTTATTACTCTAGTGCAGGGGTGTCCAAAGTCGCTCCTGGAGGGCCACTGTCCTGCAGAGTTTAGCTCCAGCTTGACTCCACACACCTGCCTGGAAGTGTCTAGTATGTCTAGTAAGACCTTGATTGGCTGGTTCAAGTGTGTTTAACTGGGGTTGGAGCTAAACTCTACAGGACAGTTCCCCTCCAGCAGAAGGATTGTACAGTGCATATACTGTATAGCAGCAAAAGTATAAGTAACAGTATGCAATATATAAAACAAGCCCTACTTTCAAGGAGTTTTGTTGAATTTGTATTACTATTGAATGTAGTTTAATGTTCAATTAAATAAATGTATACTTATTAATAACAGTAATATCAAAATAGTTTACATTTAATCAATTTATTCATAGAAAAAAAGTCCAACAATATAACTTAGGATATAAGTATATAATAATATAACCTAGTGTTACTATTAAATCCTATTTTTCTTCTCCTGGTTCAGTTTCGCCACTGTATTTCTTTTTAAGGGCCTTGTTTTAATACTTTATCCTAATCCCTTCAAAACCACATATACATACATATATATATATATATATATATATATATATATATATATATATATATATATATATATATATATACACACACACACACAACACACACCACACCACACCACACGCACGCCTACGATGCTTTTGGGAAACACTGCCATAGTTATTTGTGTGATATGGTGAATAAAGTTACACAATCTTATTTTTACACCACTTCATTTTAACATCACACTAAACGCCACATCAGAATTAAAAATTGTAGGCTACATAAAATTAGAACAAAAAAAGAGTAGCTTGCCTGTACTCACCATGCAGCGATGAACAGCGGAAATGAAACCATGATAGATCCGACGTCATGAGTTGAGTTCACGATACTAACCAATGAGAAGAGATGTTGGTGGGTAGACATCATGTCTATGGGTAGAGATGTGCAGCCCCACCCCAGGTGCGGCCCCGCCTCGTTCTACGTCACCACTTTGCAGCCCCAGGTGCACCCCCGCCCAAATCTGCAGGCTGTAGCCAGGTGCTTCTCGTTGTTGGTGTGGACGCATATATAGTTATCTTTATCGTTATCTTTATAGTTATCGTGCTTGGTGTGAACGGGCCTGAAGGGTATATTTACATGATAGCGAGACGCAAAAACGGAAAAGATGCATTTTTCGTATTCCGTTCACACGGATCTGCAAAAAAGACTAAAAACCCTGTATTATGCTGCCAGGCCAGTAGTTGGCAATGTCACTTTGTCGGAGATGATCAAGATTTTGTTTTCAAAAACTTGTACTTTGAAACCTGTTTTCAAAATATTGTGTTTTCAGGCCCCCAAAATGATGTTGTCGTGTAATGAGCACGAGCAGACAAAATGCATAAAAAGTTTTATGTTTTTAGCTAAACAGTGAAATGTAAACGGCCTCTAAACTAGATGATAGCACAAGACACACATGAAAAAAAACACACAAAGAAACACAACTCTGATTCTAATCACAGGCAGAGAGAGAATGTAATAACTTCTGATGATCTTTTCAATGTTCTCTTGTAATTTAAATTTACTGTATTGTTTCTTTAAAAATAGATGCAATCGCTTAATGCATTTCAATCTTTGATTTAATTTCACTTCATTCAGATGAACTGAAAAAAAATTGCAGCTGACAAATTTGAGTAGCCTACTTAAAGGTGCTGTATGAAAAATTTTTATTCTACTAAAGCATAAAAATACCTTAATACGTATGTTTGCAGATATTTAGGAAACATGCTAAGGTCACATACTTGTTTCTCTGAAAAACTTCTACAGGCAGTTATTTTACTTATTATTTTACACGTTCTGTGTTGTCAGTCGGGTTTTGTTTTGGTCCGTGTGATCTCGCCCACTCCTGTTCACCCAATAGTATTTCGTCACCCCGGGATTCCAGTTAGCAGGAGGAGCACCAACATGTATCTGGGAATCTGACGGATCTGGAGATGGTCTCTGACGGATCAAGGAATGGTCTCTGATCTCTTGTCAGTTATTCTCCAAACTCATCAGGCATTATAGAAGAAAACTGAGAGCTGTTATCTTGGCAAAAGGAGATTGCAAAAAGTATTTAATAAAAGGGTGCCAATTTTTGTGGCCAACGTGTTTTGCAGAAAAACATTTATTTCATAATGTGATTTACCCCGCACTTTCAATTCTTTTACTTCAAATGAAAGGTTAGAGTTTTGCAATTTTTTTTAATGAAAGATCAAAAGGATAAACAGATTTATTTTTTACAGCCATTTTTGATCATATTTACCAGGGGTGCCATTAATTCTGACCACAACTGTAACTGTGAAAATGTGTTAACAATGTTTCATTGCTCACTAAGGGGATTACCACGAAGGCATTCACTGGCTTTGTTCAGAAAATATATAGGCCTACGCTGAACGGCTGCTTATATAAAACCGAATTAAACATTAGCCTAATTGAAATGATGTTGTACATTATCACAAGACCTCATTGCATGTGTTTAATTCATAGAGGAACTAATATAAAACAGTTTTTTATCCAATTTTGTGTAGTATATATTATATTAACTTTAATAGTCAAAAAAGGTGTTAAAAACACTTTTAAGCTTTTGGCTTATTTGTCACTGAAAATGGAAGGTCAGGTTGAATGCATCGGAATCAGTATTCTTTCAGATGTAGAAGATCATTCATGTATTCAACTATTAAAATGCACAGAGAATCAATTCTAGACTATGCTATAGCCTACCTGAAAACACTTTTCCAAAAGCAGTGCAAATCTGTTGGTACACTGGAAAAACATGAAAATGTCTCAAACTAGTTCCAGAAGAAGATATTGAAACATTTTAATAATTTCAGAAACTAGCTTTCAACTGCCAGAATGAATATTGTAAAGTCGGCTTTTTTATTTATGAAATCCATTTAATGTTGTAACGTAATATGGGACATCATTGCTGATATGAGATAAGCATACAGAGAGGGCATACGTAAGCATTCCAAAAATCGCATGGATTAAACTTGGATTTCTAGGCATTCATGTTTTATGAACCAAGTAAAATTGGAATTGGAAGGTACTATCGCCATCTGATGGTCATGCACGGCAGTGAAGTAAAAGACCAGACAGTGGTGAATTTTGAGTCTATTTAAAGCAAAGAGAGAAAACCCCTGAAAATTAAATGTTACTTGTTATTTTTGTAATTATTATTTCAACAGAATTCAAAAATATTTTTGAAATTGTTGAAAATTCAAGACGCCAGATGCTGCAGTTACTCTACTACACCAGCAGGGGGCAAAACAGCCATTCTAACCAGCCGAACCTTCCTTTGTACAGAACAGAAACACACAAATGCAATAAACTTGACTTTGACTTATGATGAAACATAAGTAAAATCGGTCCATATATATATATATATATATATATATATACACACACACACACACACACACACATTGTATATACTTGCAGATAATATAATCAAAATTAAAGATAGCTTAAATGTACTTAGTTTACTTTTTTTGCTGTATTAACTAAAAAGTAAACTGTATTAATGTCAAATTTAAAGTTTTACTTTATTTTTTAATAAACTTGCTGTAATTTAAAGTACACTTATTAAAGAACATGTAAAGTAGGCCTATGTATTGCAATTTTAACTGTAGTGTTTTAATATTGTATTTTGAAGTTAATATTTCCTTACAAAATTATACCATCATTACAAATGTGCAACTACAGATATTTTTAAATACATGACATATTGGTTTAAATAAAAATAACATTAAAGTATATTTAGTTTATCAAAAATGCTTGTCAGTTCAGTCTGTAGTACACTTTAATCATATTTCAAAGACAAAATTATGAAATTATATAAATGCAGTCCTTAAGTGAATCAAAAAGCACTCTAAAGTACAGCTAATTGTATTTAATATACATTTAAACTAAAACATTTTTATTTAATTGCAATTAACATGTAATTAAGTTATCCAAAACATGACATGCTTAAAGTCTTAAGTATATAATTTCCGTAATAAATACTCTTAAAAAAGTATGCTAAAATGCAGTAAGCTAGTATTCCATTACAGACATAAACCTAAAACACTTTTGAATCCATAAATCAAAAATCAGAATTAGAATTATTTCCTCTCACATGGTAATAAAATAAGCTTCACACATATTCTGTCACTCAGAATCACACTAGAAAATGAACGTTCTGTGCAAACAATTAATTGTGCACTAAACATGATGTGAACTCCATGTCTGATGTTTGAGAGGCAGCACAGCTTTCAACACAGAAACGTATCAAAAACTCCAGGCTTGCCTGTTATTTATTTGTGCAAATGTTGCAGAGGTCTTGAAAAACAACGGATCAATTTCAGCATTCATAAATAACATTCAGTTTGCATATCAAGTCAAAACCTGGATAACAATAACACCCATTTACCCATTCCCATTCAAACACAAAGTGTCCACACATACAGTAGCACATGAGTCAAACAATGAGTAACTAAAACATTACAGTATTGCTGCATTGAGACTTAGTGCATTAAGACTGTCTGATTACTTATTTACTGATAGACAGCAATGGGTCAGGAATGCAACGTGAACAACAGCAGATGTGACGAGGTTTAGAGAGAAACACTCATTACTTTTCAACTAGACCTTCAACACGGTGTTCAGGAGACACGGACGCATCATCTCATCCACATTAACAGGTACTTGTGCACACTAATACCATGTTTCAAACACAATATGTTACAAAATCATGCTGAGGTCCTTTGGGAAAAATAAGAATTCAACAAGACTCAACATGGATGGATGAAGAATGATTGTGAGCTATACTCTCGAGGCATGCTCGTGGATTTTTTTTTTTTTTTTTTTGCATAAAGATTGGTTCTTGCTGATTGACGCTTGACCAATGTATTCACAATGAGAAATGAATCCCAGAGTTCATGTCCATATTGAGGACAACAATGTTCTTGTTTCAATATCGCTGTTGTGATGGTCATTTTGAAACTCACTGTTAAGAATAACCCGTTGTCTTAAAGGCAATTGCCCTGCTGTTCACTGTTGAGACCTTTGTGCTTGTCTTTATGAAAACACTCTGTATATGAATTACAAAGTTTTCCAGTCATCAATCTGTTAACGGAAGTCCATTCTTCACATCTGCTCTCCAGATTGCAGCGCTGATTGTATTCCTCAACAGAACAGGAAGACCATAACACTACCGTCAGTTTACTAAAGCTGGAGGTCTTTCTGGAAACATTAGACCTGTTTGTTTTGAGTCCCAACTGAAGCCATCCTACAAATTGATCAATCTTTTGACGACAAACTCAAAATAATCCCAGAAACGCATCAATGTGCACCACGACAGGACGTAGCAGGTTCATGGAATCGCATTGCTCAGCGAAGAGAACTGAATTTTGGGTCTCTGTTCTTGGAGTCTTTCCGTCTTGAACTGTGGCTGTGATGGGGTCTTGGAGAGGAGTTGGATGTTTTGTGGGTGTGATGACTGGCTTGTTTTCCCTTGGATCTATGGTGGGAGTGATGTTTGTGAGGGGTGTTGGTGGACTGGCGTCCTGCAGTGGTCTTGGCCGGCTCCAGGGCAGGAGAAGGGGTGACCACTGGAAGAGGCTCCAAGAAGGCCGGCGCTGCTTGAGGTTTGGCCTGTGGACAGGAGCTTGTGAGGAGAGGAGATCGAGAGGCCGTTTCCAGCAGACCTTTGGTACCATGCGTGCACTGTGGAGAAAGATAGGAAAGGGTGAGGGAACAATGGATGAAGGGTTATGACAGAAATAAAAAAACAGGGAAATGGGAATGGGTGTGACAAAGACATAAAAGGGAAGTAGATTCAAGTTAGAAACAGTGCAAGTATTTTTGATGCGGTTTAAAAGAGAAACGTAAATAGCTGAGCAGTAAGCAACAGTCAATCAGATATCAGCGTCTCTGTTGACTCATGCATATGGTTCTTCTTTTGTTCTGCTATATACAGAACTGTATATGACCACTTAAGTCATAAATTCTGCCAAGAGAGAACAATGGAAATTAACAATATAAAAATCATGAGAATCAGATAAGGAGTCAAATCAGAGCAGACGGACACAAAATACAGATTAAAGGGTAGTTCACTGAAAATTAAAATCTAAAATTATCTACTCGTCCTCATGTCCTTCCAAACTTATTTGACACCATCTCCAGTACACTAAAGGAGATGTTTAGCAGAAATTCATGGTGCTCTTAAAATAGGCGTTCCAAAAACGACAAAAAGGGCACTAGAATGCAACTAAATAGCTGAGTCTGTTACATGTTGCATGTACTTACTACAGTAATAACCGTAAATTACATGCAACTAACCCCAAACCAAACCGTATTCCTAACCATAATTAAGTACATGTTGTTCATTAATATTACTCTGTCCTTGTTACAGTGTAATTGTATACTTAATTACTCCTTTAAATAAATTGTTAAAATTTCAAATCTAGCCATAATTTGACACTTGCAAAAACTTAAGTGTGGTTTTCCTCAGACATCATCTTTAGAGTGTGCATCAGTATCTTCTGACGCACGCAATAACAAACAAAATGTGAGCTGTGGTGCCCGATTCACAGACGTGAATCTTGTGGTATGAATCATTCTCACCCAGTCAATGAGTCACTCACCCTCACTACACCACAATGCCGATTTGACCAAACCCAAGAACTATTGTGATGTATATTTTAGATTTGACATGTTTAGATATGACGTGCAATTAAAAATGCAAATCCACAGAGTTTTGTTGTAATAAATTAATAATGGAATTCTAAAAGTAATAATAATAATAATAACTAAAGAGCTTATAAAAAAAATATGAATAGTAAACCGGGACTGTGAGGCTTCAACATGCATTCACTGTATGGGAAAGAACCACTAGGACATTCTGCTTAACATCTTTTGTTATTCACAGAATTAATTATACAGATTTGAAACATGAGGCTGAGAAAATGACATAATTTGTCATTTTTTGGTGAATTATCACTAAGATTGGTCCACAGCATGATAATACAGCTTGACAACAGACTAAATCAAAGTCCAAGTACAAAATATATTGCACACATATACATTTACGCAAACTAAACATGAAATAGTGGTTATTGGTCAGAATGGGAGGAGGAAGAGCAGTGCTGATTGTGTGCTGATGCTGTAAAAACATCAGGCCAGATGTCATGCATCAGCACTATAAGCTCTGCCAGCAGCAGTCAGGCAGCATGCAGGCCAAAAGCATGTGGAGCCAATGTGACGCCACCTACAGGAATCTACGAATGTGCCCAAAACACCCGCCTGAGTCTTACCAACCTCCCTACAATCCCCTACTTCTGCCCACTGAACCATCAGCTGGCACAAGACAGGGCGAAATCCAGGCAATCTTTCTCCTAAACACACACGCACACACACACACAGAGGACAAGGGTTAATGTGCTAAGACCTGTAAGTGTAACATCACTAATGTGCACTAATGCATTGGAATATGCAAGGAAAACCACACAACTGTCAGTGTGCCGTAAACAAACAACTCGCCCTACATAATTAAAGCATGGCAGAAACAACAAATGTACATGCAGGACAGGAATTCTGTTGTTTAGTTTGAAAAAAATATTTATTTAACATTAAAAGGCATTTTTAACATATACAAGCACAAATATGTTCAAAAAGTACAAAAATGTCAGGAATGATTATTCAAAAAAATCAAAAAAATCAGGGATTTAAACCCATGCTGTCATAATACATCAAGTCCCATAGGGAGAAATGTCCATGACACATGCAAACAGATTCTCTCTCTCTCTCTCTCTCTCTCTCTCTCTCTCTCTCTCACACACACACACACAATAAGGCAAGTATGAGTATAGCTACACTACTCCCACTACTGCTTAATAGCAGTGCATCAGTGCATCAGTGAAGAGATGCATTAGCACCTTATTCATTTTATCAGTTTTATTCTGCAAATCAAACGGTTCCTTTCTAAAGTTGAATAGAAGTCATATTTAGATATTTTACTTTAGATTTCATAGAATACATGATGACATGGACTTTTCTGCCCCAAGTCACAACCAGAGAAATGTTCAATAGTGCTGTTTGTTTGTTTACTGATGTGATGAGAGGCAGTTTTGAAAGGTGATGAGGTTACCATCCGACTATAAAACACATTACCAGCTGAGAAAAACAAATAACTTTAAGGCACATTTAAGTTGATAAACACCCACTATAAAACTACAAAAACTAAAACAAAAAACGTTGTTTGTTTGATTAAATAAAATAACCTAAATTATACAAACAACTTAAATAGCCCAAGTTGTTTGTATATGCTCAGATTACAATAAAAACAACTTCAGTTACACAAACCCTAATAAATAAAGGGAAAATAAACAACATTTTATGACAGTTGTTTATACTGTTTGTTTTATCTGATGTTTTTTCAAGAGCACGATTGTGCTATTCACAGATGTGCAAGATTATGACATGCAAAGGACTTTGAACCTTCAAATAAAGGGCTTTAAAAACAAACACCACCATCACATGAAACTACAGCGTCTTTCCTGCTTACTAACTCAGAATTCTGCCTAATGTTACAGGAAGACAGAAGTTTCGTTTCCTCTTTCTGTAAATGTGCAACATGAAGCATGTCAGCTACACCCATTCCTTTGTAAATCATCTACACTCCGACCCACTGAGATCTACGAAGGAGCTAAATCATAGAGAACATGTATTTCCCTTTCAAACTCAAAGTAAACACAAATCTCATCTATCTGACTTTGACCAAGGCAACACAGCCGTAACAGCTCTACTCAACACCAAACAAATCTGAGACAGCCGCACCTGGTGGTAGCCCAGTGACCCGAGCGCCGTCTGACATCTAAATGAAGGGTACGGCCCATGCCAAAACGCATTAAACAACACAGCAAGAAGGGGGGATGCTCGGTTTGGAACAGACACAAGTAGTCAGGAGGTCGAGTGGTTCTTTATGGAGATGGCAGGTTGCTGTAGGGTTACGACCGGGGGTGGAGGAGGAGGAGGTCGGCCTGAGGTGACTGCACGTCCTACCATGTTTATGTCGTTTTTAGCAGCTGGAAGTTCGGTTTCCACCGGACTGGTCTGGACGGAGTCATCGGAGGGCACACAACCTCGCCTGTCAATCAAACTGACAAGACAAGAGAGGAAAAATGGGAATCACAATAAAGCCACAGTAATAAATACAGGCTTCAACTGTCCCATTTCAGCCTGCCATGACAAATACGCTCAACTTCACCTACTGATCTACAAACGTCTCACCTGGGCGGCATGGGTCCACAGAGCACAGAACAGCAGTTTTTGGTCATACTGTTGTAGCTGTAAGGATTTCCAACGTCCTCGTTTCCACTTTTCCCTGACCAGGAACCTTTAATCTGTAATATGGAAGGAAAAAATACAGCTACACTTAAAAAGTACTTATTCTAAGATTTATGTATTTGAACTGGTTTTCTTCAATTTCCAATTAATTTTGATTATACAGGTTTAACACAAACTGTGTTTGTAATTAGAGATGCACCGATTGATCAGCTGGTGACGGTAATTGGCCGATTTTCACGTGATCGGCCACCGACCGGTCAGTCTGACATATTCCAATTTTATGCGGGGCAAATGCACTCTGGCGCCGCATGATTAACATCGCGCAACATCAATATCACACGTGCACACGGAACGGAAACCTCGTGAATTACAGCCGTTTCAGCGTGAACAGCGCGTATTTTTTTCAGCGTGCATGTTTTTAATCAATGAGTGCATTCGCAGGAGCGTGGCGTGAGCGTCAAGCAGGAGTAGCGCGTGATCAGCGCTGAAGCGGGGGTTTCGGCACAGAGTCTATTTTTGCTGCACTGTTCACGCTAAATTAAAGTGAAAGCACACTTTTGATGGACAAAATAAATGATTTCACACAAAAATTGCCCAAAATTCACAGAATTTGCATGTCTGTTGTGTTTTAACAAGAACTGGAGTAGGCTATGTCAGAAAAGAAAATGAATTTTCTTTTTGAAATGAACAAATTTTTTTAGTTGGATATTGGATGTGAAAAGAAGGAAATGTTTCTTCCATAACACTGCACTTTAGATATGTGTGATTTTCCCACAATTATATATAATAAAGTTATTTATATATGTCTATTTTATAGCGATTACTGTTCAAAAAATGTTCTATGCAAAATGTAAAATGTTCTACTAAAGAAAAGAGAGAAAATGAATATTTGTGTGTTCTGTAAAGTTGTTAGAAAAAACGAAATTGGAATAGGCTAAAATCGGTATCGGCGGGTCAAACTCAATGAAAATTCAGAAATTGGAATCGGCCTAAAAAATTGTAATCGGTGCATCTCTATTTTTAATGCCTATTTGTCAGCCATGCAAAAAATAAATAAAAAAACATGTACGATTTCTCTAATAGCACTAAGTAACTAAATTGTTTTTTTAAAAAACAGTTTATATATTTATCAATAATATTCACCATTCAACTTTTCAAACTGGATGACCACAAATACAGTGGTTTAGGCCAAACGGAGGGGAAAATCATAATGGCCGTTCTGTCAGTTCTGCCCAACTCCATGAACC
Organism: Siphateles boraxobius; assembly: GCF_051911475.1. Taxonomy (NCBI): domain Eukaryota; kingdom Metazoa; phylum Chordata; class Actinopteri; order Cypriniformes; family Leuciscidae; genus Siphateles; species Siphateles boraxobius. The sequence continues at coordinate 4,342,257 of NW_027509064.1, forward strand.
AAAACGCCAGTAAGCAAGCTGTTGCCATAATGTGTTGCATTTTTACCATAATGGTGTTCTAAGAGTAGACAAAGTACGATACAATTTCCAGTGATAAACCTACCCTTAAAGTCCCCCTGTGGTGAAAATCAAGCAATGTTGTTTATGTGTCTACATGTTGTTTTTAATATGAATTTGCACATGGTTTGTCTTAAAGCATAAGTCAACACCATTGCGGAGAATTTTCTCCTTAAAACTGCAGTGAACCAAAGAGTCTCAAAAACGCGGTTTGAAATCGCTGGTGTTTCTGACATCACAAACTACCTCGTAATCAATCAGGTCAATGAGTGGATCTCTGAGCTGGTGTGAGTGAGTGGAGGCGGGGCTAATTTGCTTATTCCTAGAACCACGTATCCTAAATGAGGCAAGGGTGTGAAGTTAAATACAAGCTATATTTTAAGGCATGTTTATTTTTTAAGGAAAAAACTTAAATATGTAATTTTGGTGATAAAAAATTAGTTTTAAGGGATAACATTATTGACCATGGGGACTCTACCCTCTGTCGACCTTGGTCAGGGATACAAAAAATGTGGAAATAAGCTGTAGCTTTCACAAAAGCCCTAGATGTAGAGATTACAATATATTAACTATTAACTAATAGTTTGTTAATGATTTGCAAGTACTTTAAATTTGAATACTCATTATAAAGTGTTACCAAAGACTTTTGCTGACAAAAAAAAAAAAAATGAATGTGAATATCTTGTTCCAAGAAACATGGAGAGAGTAATCATCATTCATTTTTCATTTACTACAGACACTGTAACAATATGATGCAGGTAGAAAATAGGTGAGGTTACACTTTAAGTTAAGGTCAAAATATATTTTGAGTGTATTATAGATAAAAAACAGCTTTATTTCAGAATAAATTACCCCTGAAATTAAAAATACATCTCTTAGGCTATGAAAGAAAAACACTCACATCCTCATTGGTAGTAAGATTTGCAGCCACCAGGTATGTATGGAAACCTGAGAGGCCCAAAATGGACCATACAGAAAAGAAGCAAACCACTAACTCAAGAGCAGTGGACAGACGTCAAGGAAGGCTCCAGAATTTGAACAAATAAAGAAATACAAATTAACACAATACAGGAATATTCTGGGTTAATGACAGCTTGATCAACATCATCGGTGGCTATAACTTTGAGTAGTCACTCAAGCAGGGCATTTGCACTTATAATGGAAGCCTATGGGGACAAGTGTAGCAAAGTACAAAGCCCCCCACATGACTAGGGAGGGAAATTAAATTTTGATTGGGAAATTTTCAGTTGAACTGTGGCCACAATAGAACTAAATAAAAAAAGAGGGGACAGATTTGTACAATCTGGTCACAATTTACATAAATCAGGGAATGAATTCGTAAAACATGGCCATGGTTTACCTAAAACAAAGGGAACAAATAAATTAGTCTTGGGAACTATTTTACTAAAATGAAAGAACAAATTAATACAACATGGCGGCAAATTAAGTCGTGGAAACGAATTCTTGATTTGTAGCCAAGATATCTGTATATGTGATATTTTAGGCACTGTGAACAATCACACTCAAATTCAAACCGCAGAAAAAGTGTCCAATGTAAAAGTTTTTTACTACCACACAGATATCAAAGCACTGTATTTTAACATTTATTCCAGTGCAATGTCTTGCCTCATAGATTTACATTGTAAGTGCATTACTACAGATTTGATTTTGAGGGACAAGTTGAAACTATTTTTGTCTCAGATCCTGTTCGTTAAGCTTCACTTATATTAACCAAAAACATTCCTTTATTGGAATAAAATATTTTAATTTGAAGATAAACATCTAAAATCAGACATCAAAAATGAAAGGATATCTGGCAGGACTCGATTGGAGAGCAAAAACCAACCCATTTCCTCCTTGTGACCCTATAAAAGAGAACATTAGTCAATAAAAGCTTATCTCAGATCATAAACCATTTAAGCCCAATAAGAGATAAACATAATACTAATAATAATAATAATAGTAATAATAACAACAACAGCTTAAATTTATATAAAGCCTTTCACGAAACCTAAGGACGCTTTACACACAACTGTAGAGACAGAAGAATAAAAGTCACATGGCCTTTGGGAACTGTGATTGACTTTACAAATGCAGCATAGTGCAACCAAACTAAATCTTTAAAAAGAGCTTATGTAATAACACTACCAGTGAAATACACTTTATTTTAAGGTGTCCTTGTTAACTATACATTTAAGCACATTTAAGCAGAGTAATATTAACTATTGTACTACTTACAATAGGGTTATGTTTAGGAGTAGGGTTTGGTTTAGTAGCATGTAATTTTGCATAATTTACTGTTATTACTATAGTAAGTATATGTAACTTGTAACAAAGACACTGTAAATAAAAAATAAAAAATGGAAATTAGTGCTCATCAAGGCTGTATGTATTTGATCAAAAATACAGTAAAACAGTAATATTGTGAAATATTATAATTTAAAATAAGATAGTTTTCCATTTTTATATATTTTAAAATGTAATTTATTTCTGTGATGGCTAAGCTGAATTTTCAGCATCATTACTTCAGTCTTCAGTGTCACATGATCCTTCAGAAACCATTCTAATATGATTAGCTGATCAACATACATTTCTTATTATCATCAATGTTCCAAACAGTCATATTTTAATGGAAACTGTGATTCATTCATGCATGTGGATGTGTAAAATAAAAGTATTAGAAAGAAATACCTAGTCTGGTTACAAATTTGTTTACACAAGAGAAAATGATCTGCTATCACAGAACGAATGTTTCAATTCACACACGACTCACTGTTACATATATTTGCTCAAGCTCAAAGACAGAAACTATTGGCAAGTTAAATGATATGACACATACTTAGAGCCAGGTGTGTGGTTACACAACCGAAGATGAAGGCCGTGAGGAAAGCGAGCGAGACGACAAAGGTGTAAAAGAAGCGGTAGTTTCGTTTTCCCACACAGTTGCCGACCCAAGGGCAATGATGATCGAAGCGCTCTATCAAAGACATAAGACAGCAGGGCATCACAAGGTTCTTGATTTATTACAGCAGTAAATAAAAAGTCTGCTGGCTTAAGAACAAAGGAGAACTTGAGAGATTGAACCAAAATACAAACTGGTTCAAACCGGCTTGCAAAAATCTATCACTATTAATAACACTGCTACATCTGAGAAAAATAACATCCCACATGGATTTACAAGCAGAATAGTGTGAAACTACAAACAGAATAATATATTGTCATTTAATACTGAATGTTACTAGATTACATTTTATGAAGATTATGAGTGGTGTTTGTCAGAAAAACAAGGGGAACTGATTACATTTTGGAATTGATTTGTGTTTAACAGCTGAATTCCTAGTGAAAAACTACATTACCCATGATTCTGCAAAGAAAAAAAGATAATGGTGTGGCGAGTAAATTGCGATAAAATTACACTTTAGTGCCCATCCACTCCTATAAAGCTCTGCAAATTACGTAATAGATCATGTCTTGCCGAGGCTCTTAAACTACTTAAGTATTTAAGCAGTCATACATATGCACATTTTGCAACTAATTTAAAATGTTGTTTCTATATACATAATACACATTTCTGCATAGTTTTTAATTGAATTTACATTTGCAATGCTTCATGGGATTGTAGCTCCCTCATTAAAACAGTTAAGTACACAGTATTGTACCTTTGTCTTTTTGTCCGATTTTTAAACATTTGGTTAGTTTGGTTCATCGCTTATAACAATTTAACAAATAATTCCTATTGCAGACATGAATGGGGAAAAATAAATATAATTACTTGATAAATAAAAATGTTAATTGCGATCTTTAAGATAAAAATTGTGAGTGGGATAAAGAAAAAAAAGGGTTTGTTGTGCTTGTTTGCAGGGCTGCACAATTTGGTAAAAATTGAGATTATATCTCAATATGGCTATAAAATAATAAAAATAATACATTAAAATAAAAGTTACTATACTAAAATTTAAATAAAAATTACTAAAAAACAATAAATATTGGTATTGATATATTTTACTGTAAAAAATGTATTTAAGAAAAATAAATAATACTTCATTTCCAAACCTTAAACCAACAAACCCTATTTTGATAGAAAACCTCCGGGAGCTTAAATCTTCTCTTTTGTTGAGAAGTGCTTCTCGTCACAAGTATGGGAAAATATTTGGGCCATGTTAAAGCGACCCAAACTTTTGGAGTTTTTGTGGAGCAGCATTTACTGTGAAACAAGCCTTTATGAGACTATAAAAACACAGGAGGATCATGAGCTGCTCACGTTTAATTGAACAAAGTGTTGCTCTTCCTCTGAAACATGCTAGTGTTGTCAAAAGTACCTACTTCGGAGCCAAGTCGGTAATTAAATTAAAAAAATGTGACGCTTTGAAACATCCTCTGATTGGCCATTGTGTTCACACGCTCATCGGAAATGTCTGTGTGTACCCGTGTAAGCGTTCAGTGAAGAGCGTCATTGATGTATATTTACAACGTGTTTTTGTAAATGTATGTATATTTACAAGCGCTGATCATTGTAGCCAATCACAGACATATTTGATGAGCATGTGAGTAAAATGGGGAATCAGAGGTGTTTACGATTGTGCTCAACAGCGCTCAAAGTGTCACATTTTTAACATTTCATAGCCGTTGAAATGTAATAATCAAACTAAGCCATATCGCGATTTCGGTTTTATTTCGATTAATAGTGCAGCCTTACATGGTCTTGTTGCACTATGACGTTGCCATGACAACAAACTGCCATGGTGTTCTAGGTGATATGTGGGTGACCTGCTTTCTAGAGCAGTGGCACTTGCATTGCTAATGTCATGGGATTAATGCGGCTTTAAATAGAAGCATTTGACAAATGCATAAAGGTAAATGTAAACTTCTAACATGAAGTATAAGCAATAGTAAAATGACTACCAAACGTCACTAATAAATAAAAAAAACAGCCCCGGATTTGTTGGCCCAAGCTAAATAAAGCTGGATCTCACTGTTCTCTGCCATACATCTCAACACTCACCCACACAGTTGTCACACAGGCTGCAGTGGGAGGTGCGCGGTGGGCGGAAGATCTTGCAGGTGAAGCAGTACTTGAGTTTAACCACCTGCTGATTGATGATGACCTCCTTAGTGCGTGGAGGGGGGCGGTAGGATGAAGATGAGCCTGTTGGGTTGTCTGAGAGAGAGAGAGAAACATGTGGCAGGAAGGAATTTCGATAATAAAAGTTAAAGAAAACAACAAAACTATGCAGTTAGGATCATTCTGATTCTGAAAAGCTCTTATTGAACAGAGTTTATAATAAGTGTCTCTAAACAGCTAAGACTTCCTGTTTATTGAGTCAACTAGACGAACAGAATAAGGTTAAAGGTGTTAAGAACAAAAAACAAGAAAAAAATATTCTAAAAGCAACATAATACTGCTTTTGTTGTAAGCTTGGAGAAAAAAAAACTCCATTGTGTAATCAATATATTAATACATTATTTTAACTGTGCTATTTTCACTGCTTCACATGCAAAAAAAAAAAACACATTAATAACAATAGCAAAACAGCAATCAAAAAAACTCTGCTTCAGAGAAAAAGACTTTTTGCGTTTGTCGTTGTATTCCGTTGTATAAGTAAAAGCAATGAATGCACACGGTCCTATTCGGTTCAACTTTCATACTGTCCAAACTAATTTGGACGCTTATTTTATTGACTGGATAATATTTTCCCATCCAATTAATCTAACCAGAGGCACACAATCATGCTTACACTAAAATTTGATTCAACATGTAAATGAAACAATGGAAAATTCAACGTTTAAATGAATGTGATCACCTCAATAAACTGTAAACTACACTAACAAAAGATACGGAATTTGTTTTTGCATTCCACTGTGCTGCATTTTCATTGTTTTTCCTATATTAATTTGCGCTTGACAGAAGTCATTGACCAATCTTGGATCTTTTCCTGTGTCTAGAGCAAGACACATGGCTTTCTAAAAACAAGGTCTCAAATTAAAAGATGTTGGAAGAATTGCATCAGTAGACAGGGTTTTTTTTTATTCCACTGACCGGGGTTTAACATTTTTGAATTTAAAAACCTGAGCTGCAATGATGTGAGACGTGAGAACAAGAGTTAAAGACGTCAGTCTAGTGAGTGTTAACATGGAAAACAACAGAAAAGCAGTGAAGTTTAATGCTAGCTTAAAAACATGATGCATGGAAGTGAAGAAAAAAAAAACACCAAGTCTAGAGATGACATTTTTTTACTAATATTTTTTACAAATACCACATTAGCAACAGTCAACGACATCAGTCTAACGCATTAACATAGAAAAACCAAAATCCAAAATTTTCTGTTTCCTATTCAGTCACTCACATCATAACCTATAACATATACAGTATTTGATCCTCGAACTTGACTTAATTTCTGCCACTTGGATGTCAATTCGGATTTAAATTCAGCACAGCATTACTGTTGAAAATGAAATTACATTTTGCAAATGGTAAATTTACAGGTCAGAAATAAATGGTTCAAAGTTCAAAGATGTAAAAAACATTAATTATTACTCCCAACAAACAAACTAAGCCTTTTTTCCAGTTAAGGTCAGAAGGAAGAAGAAATGCAGGCTATAAATTTGAATTGGGAAAAAAAACTAAACGCTATTACAGGTCAGAAAGTGATCCATCATGCAATGTTCCATTTCTCAGTTACTCACAAACAGTTCAAACTGAACAGCTTGAACAGAGCAGAAATTAAATTTTATTATTAATAAAACTAATACCCAGAGACTGTTTCAGTTCTCTTACTGGCAGGTTATCTGTTTGGAGGACAATAATAGATGAATCGGCGAAAGCCGAGTACAAATCAGCATGAAGTTTTAACATCTACTCTCGTGTAATGGAAATCATGAAGATCTGGATACGTCCAGTGACTGCGGTGAATAGTGCTGCTGGCAACAAGGGAAAGACCTTGTGACAGCCTGGAGAGACAGCTGACAGGAGGAAAGAGACCCCAATGGGGCTGGTAAGGGTTAGCTACCCTTGTCGGCAGTATCCAGCTCTGTGTTTACAGGATGCTGGAGACACCCGCCCAAGGCTTCTGAAAAATTAAAGAGGAAAATACCCCTAGAGTCTGCGAGAGCAGGGGCGGAAGATGACTCAATGGTGGACAACATGGTTAACGACTTTGGAATGGAAACGGATATGAGTATAGAGAGTACTTCACAAAAGACTAGTTCAGGTTCTGCAGTTAGCAAAGCCATTGAACTCCAAGCTTGTGTCTGTGGCTGGAGCAAGGCGACAACGGTCAGGGGTTTGAAGATTCATCAAGGGAAAATGAAATGCTTGAGGGAGAAGGGACAAGGGCCTCGCATTGATCAGTACTTCTTACGAAGTCAGTCAAGTCAGTCGAATGAAATCCAGCGACAGGAAGCAAACCACAGTTCGCAGGATATCAGCACCCCTGTCATAGAGGAGAGGAGGGTTTGCACAGTTAGTGATGAACACATTGATTCTTGTGAACCCGGTCAGACTAACCAGCATAAGAGAGAAAAGAACCTCAACGGGCATAGGCCTGGAGTTAGATGGCCAAGAGCTTGTGAGAAAACTGCATGGGACACGGTAAACACAGATCTATGCTTTGCATTAGAAAGATTAACTGGTACAGTTGAAAAGAAGCTGGATAAATTTGGGGACATCATTTACGCATATGGAAGTGAGAGGTTTGGTGTGGAAAAAGGAAGGAAAAAGTACAAACTACTCCTGGATTGTCTAGACGGCAGCAGAAAATTGAAGGGTTAGTTAGAGAAAGGAGACAGCTGAGGAAGCAATGGAAAAGAGCGGAACAAAGTCAGAAGGAGGGACTCAATCTCTTACAAAGGGCCATAAAAGATAAGCTTGCAACATTACGCAGAGCTGAGCGCCTACGGAAACGCTACAAAAAGAAGGAGCGTGCGAGGGCTAATTTCTATAAAGATCCATTCAAATTCGCAAAGAAGTTATTCACCAGTGAGAAGAATGGCACTCTAAAAGCATCTAGGGTTGAGCTAGAGAGATATTTGGAGGAAACACATACAGATGCAAAAAGGCATAAGCCTATGTCTATTCCGTCAGACATCCCACCTGTCAATCCACCAGAATACCAAATGGAGGTCTGTGCACCTAAGTGAAAAGAGATAGAGCAGGTTGTGAGAAAGGCAAGGGCTTCATCATCTCCAGGGCCTAATGGAGTTCCGTACAGAGTGTACAAGAGTGCTTCAGGAGTTCTACGAATTCTGTGGAAATTGATAAAAGTGGCTTGGGAAAAGCAGGTTGTACCTAGAGCATGGCGCAGAGCAGGGGGAGTCTTTATACCCAAAGAAAAAGATGCTACAAGCATCAGTCAGTTTCGCCCTATTTCACTATTAAACGTCGAAGGAAAGATTTTCTTCAGCATTATTGCTCAGAGATTGTCAACCTACCTATTAAAGAATGGCTTCATTGACACTTCAGTTCAAAAAGCGGGCATTCCAGGATTCTCAGGATGCTTAGAACACATCAGTGTTATCTGGCAACGAATTCAATCAGCTAAAAAGGAGAGGAAGGAGCTCCACGTGACATTCCTGGATTTGGCTAATGCATATGGTTCAGTGCCACATGAGCTTCTTTGGGCATCATTTGATTTTTTCAGGGTACCGATGTCGATAACAAATTTAGTGAAAGCCTATTTTGGAGATTTGCAATTTAGTTTCTCAACTCCAGAATTCAGCACTACATGGCAATGCTTAGAGGTTGGAATAATGGCAGGATGCACCATTTCTCCACTGGCTTTTACCATGGCAATGGAAGTAATCATTAGGGCATCAAAATGGGTAGTAGGAGGAGAGCGCTTGGCTTCTGGGAAGCGACTACCACCAATCAGAGCATACATGGATGACATGACAACCATGACTACAACGGTAGCCTGCACTAATCGGTTATTGGGGAAGTTAACAGATAATATTGAATGGGCACGAATGCAATTTAAGCCCTCTAAATCAAGGAGCATCTCCATAATTAAAGGCAAGGTAGTAGATAAAACATTCTTCATTAATGGTGAGGCAATACCAACAGTTTCTCAGAAGCCAGTGAAGAGTCTAGGGAGATGGTACGATGGGGATCTAAAGTGGGGACACAGTTCGAGTGGGAGAAGTTAGACGACAAGCAGTGGAAGGGTTGAAGAGCATAAACAGCTGTGCTCTACCAGGCAAACTGAAACTCTGGTGTTTTCAGTTTGGTCTACTGCCAAGGTTGCTGTGGCCACTGACTGTGTATGAGGTTTCTTTGACAACAGTGGATAAGCTGGAAGCGTTAATAAGTTCATACATCAGGAAATGGTTGGGAGTTCCACGCTGCCTCAGCAGAGTGGGACTTTATAGTAAAGGAGTATTGCAGCTGCCAGTCTCTGCTTTAACCGAGGAGTTTAAGTGTGCCAAGGTCAGACTGGAAATGACTTTAGCAGAATCACGCGACAAATGTGTAAGGGAGACAGCCCCTGTGGTAAAAACTGGTAGAAAGTGGTCAGCAAAGAAATCTGTAGTAGAGGCAAAGGCTGACCTTCAAATTGGGGATATCGTGGGACAGGTACAGCATGGAAGAGGGGGTTTTGGGCTCAGTTTAGCTCCTCCTAAATGGCACAAGGCAGGCCCAGCCCAAAGGAGGAAGCTGGTAGTCAACGAGGTGCGAAAGCAGGAGGAGAGGATGAGATATATAAAGGCCATTTCCCAGGCCAAGCAGGGAGAGTGGATGAGATGGGAGAGTGTGGAACAACGCAAAATGGGCTGGCAAGACCTTTGGTCAATAGAAGAGAGTAGGATCAGTTTCCTTATTAGGTCAACATATGATGTTCTCCCATCACCGCAGAACCTAAACCTCTGGGTAGGAGAGGATCCATCTTGTCCTTTGTGTTCATCATCTGCCACATTAAGGCACATTTTGACAGGATGTAAGGTGGCTCTTAGCCAGGGTCGGTTTACTTGGCGCCATGACCAAGTATTGCGATGTTTGGCTTTAGCATTGGAAGGCAAGCGTAGTATGACCAATAAATTGCCGCCTGTTCTAGCAAAACATTACACGCAGAAGACAATATTCCTCCGCCCAGACGAGCAACCACCAAGAAAAGGTGCTAACACCAATTCTCGCCCAGGACAACTGGAAGCTGCTAGGGACTGGAAGATGCTGGTTGATCTTGATCAACGGCTTATTTTTCCACCTGAGATTGCCACCACTAACCTACGACCAGATATTGTTTTGTGGTCTGGATCAGCACGCATTGTTCAACTGATAGAGTTAACAGTGCCATGGGAGGATGCGGTAGATGAGGCATATGAGAGGAAGAAACTGCGGTATGCTCATCTGGCCACTGAAGCAGAACAGCGAGGATGGAGAGTCCAGGTTTATCCAGTGGAAGTGGGTTGTCGTGGTTTTGTGGCACACTCTACAACCCGGTTCCTCAGAGACGTCGGATTCAGTGGCCAAGAGTTGCGTTGTACAGTAAAGAACTTATCTGAAGCAGCAGAAAGGAGCAGCAACTGGCTGTGGTTGAGACGGAAAGATTCTAGCTGGCTGTGTACAGGCCGCCATGCTACGGTTTCGTAGAATTCTTGAAAACTTGAAAGGTCTGTTGGTTTATTTGTATAGGTTGTATAGTATTTACAGTCATTAATTTCCTGTGTATATTGCGTGAATGACGGGTGGTTGGGCAGATATTGTGTTTTGCGGTAGGTGGTATGCCATACGGAACCGTTGCCACTGAAACTGCATATTAACGCACCAGTGGGGCTCGACAGCCTTAGTCAAACGGGTTGGCGCGTATGGTTGGGTTGCGGTGAGATTGTGGTTAGGTCTCAGCAGCAACTGTTGGTTTATTTGTATAGGTTGTATAGTATTCACAGTCATTACGTTCCTGTGTATATTGCGTGGATGACGGGTGGTTGGGCAGATATTGTGTTTTGTGGTAGGTGGTATGCCATACGGAACCGTTGCAACTGAAACTGCATATTAACGCACCAGTGGGGCTCGACAGCCTTAGTCAAACGGGTTGGCGCGTATGGTTGGGTTGCGGAGAGATTGTGAGATTGTGGTTAGGTCTCAGCAGCAAGAGGGAAGTAGAGGTCAGTAAGCTGGGCTGAGTTGAGTGGGGGACGGAGGGGGTGACTCTGGGACGCCAGAGTCACTGTCGAGCCCTCTTGAGGTGTCGTGGGCTAGTCGACGAAACACTGAGGACGGAAGGTGCCCACTTGAAGACCCTAGAGATGTTCCCTACTCCGCTCAATCCAGAGGGTTGTTATGGGGGGACCGCACTGTGGTTGCAGCCGTTGTGTGTGCTGACGCACAATACACTGTATTAACACCAGACAGAAAATTCACGTCACCAGATGGAAAGAATGGATGGAGAAGCATAGGTTACTGTAAAGCTATGTCTTAGTTGGTGATTATCTTGGCGAAAGCCGAGTACAAATCAGCATGAAGTTTTAACATCTACTCTCGTGTAATGGAAATCATGGATGAATAAGGTCACATTTCATTGCAACAATCAGACAAGAGTGTGCTACCACTGAGCGGCAGAAGATATTTCAAGGCCTGTGGGGAGTGTGTGTTCCAGATGACAATCATCCTGTCATGTGACAGTCATCACGTCAGTGTCATCCTCTGTAATTAGGGCAGAATGTCCTCTAATATTCTCAAACAAGGGTTTTATAGATTTGATTTTCCCAAATGTTTTAAGGCATATCACATTTGCAAAACTTCTACAAAGTTTTGTAGGCAAAGAAAGTCCATTGTCTTATTAATAATGCATGAAGCACCACTTAATCAGAGGTCAATATATCAAACTGCGCCCCTTTTATATTGATCACAGTTCAGGATTGTCCAGTTCAGGACAAGCACAAAACTAGTAAATAAATTATTTTATGTACAATTAAATAATATACAGTTTTATATATAAATTGGGTGTCTGTCAACTGAACTCATGTTTCGTCAGAGTTTCCTGTGTTGGCAGCTCCATAAGATAGCCTACACTGAAAGCGCTGTAGTTGCTGTACCCTACTATGCTAAAAAATATCAAGAGTTAAATACACAAATAACATTTAGATATCTTAAGCTTCTTTTTCTGAAAAAATAAAGCAGTAAATGATGTCATAAATACATGAGTCTGATTTTTGTTTTAATTCTCAGAAGCTATCGTACACAACGAATAAAAAAATAAAAAATTGAGGCTATAAATAAAGTAATTGTATGTATACAGTTCATTAATATGTAATGCAATTTTATTTAAAATAAATTAGGAAAATAAAGGTGATTTATTCCAAGAAGCTCTAAAAGAAATTTCAGAATCGTTAACTTAAGCTAACTGAAGGCATGCCGTCCGCACTCCTGTGTTGAAGGCTCGGTTGCTGTAGACCATTTAAAAATGTAAAATAGCTAAACAAATATCATGTTTAAGTTACAAATGCACTGGTATCTACGATTTTTATTGTTTTTAAAGATTTAGTATAAACTGGCATTATAAAGCAAATTAACACTATTCCGTTCTTTAATTTCGCTCTGGAACCTGGCTGAGCGAAAAAATATTTTTGCTAAAAACAAACTGAAATGAAAATTCGTTTTTATTATACCTTAATTTAACCAGGAGGTCCCATTGAGATTCAGAATCTCTTTTACAAGAGAGACTTGGCCAAGGTAGCAGCCAAATCACAACAAATACATACATAAAAAAACACCAAAATTACATTTTCATGATAAAAGACGTACAAAAAGAACACAATGAGACTCCTAAGAAAAACAAGAACATGTCTCCATCACAACACTCGTTACAGTAGTTTTAAATTCATTAATGGACATAAGGGTTTCTAACCTTAGCTCTTTTTGTAGATTATTCTACCCCCAAGGTGCTAAATAAGAGAAAGCAGTTCTTCCCAATTCGGTTGTAACTCGTGGCACGTTAAAAAGCAACCAATTTGATGAGCGTAGCTGATAGGTACCAGAGCAGACAGAGAGGAGCTTACAGAGGTACAGTGGAAGTTTGCCAAGTATAGCTTTATAAATAAAGATATACCAGTGCTGTTGTCTACGAATTTTAAGTGATGTCCAACCAACTAAATCATAAAGAATGCAGTGATGGGTAAGGGACTTTGTATTTGTTATGAATCGTAGTGATGCATGGTAAACTGAATCAACATGACGCAAGATGGAAGATGCAGCATGCATGTACAATATATCTCCATAATCAATTACAGACAGAAAAGTAGCTTCCACAAGTTTCTTCTTAGCACTAAAAGTAAAACAAGATTTGTTTCTAAAATAAACGCCGAGCTTGACTAAGTTTCTTGACTAAAACAGTAATGTTCATTGAAGGTGAGCTTATCATCTATCCATATCCCAAAGTACTTGTATGAATAAACTCTCTCAATTGATTTCCCATCTAAGGACAAGAGGCCACAGTTGTCAAGTAGCTGTGCTCGAGCTTTTGAGAAGACCATAAACTTTTTTTTGTGTGTATTTAAAACCAGTTTTAGACTCAGTAATGTGTTTTGCAATGCCTGAAATGCAGTCTGAAGTTCCTGCACTGTTACAGAAATGGTGGAAGCCTGGGTGTAGACCACTGTATCATCAGCGTATAAATGTAATTTGGCTTGAACATCTCTATCCAAATCATTTATAAAAATTGAAAACAAAATGGGTCCTAAGATTGATCCTTGAGGGACACATTTAGTTATCTCAAGAAAATCAGATTTATAACCTTCAGCATAAACACTGAGTACGATCTACAAAATAATTTTGAAACCATGCAACAGCCTTCTCACTTAAACCAACTGAACGTAGTTTAGTCAATAACAATCCATGATTAACTGAATCAAATGCCTTAGAAAGATCAATAAATAATGCAGCAGAGTGTTGCTTCTTATCTAAGGCCCCTATAATATCATTTGTCACTAAAGTAGCAGCAGTAATAGTGCTATGGCCACTTCTGAACCCTGACGGAAAATTATTTTAAATGTATTTGTCAGCTAAATACTGTTTTAACTGTACATTCAAAAATGATTCCAAGATCTTTGACAGAACAGAGAGTTTTGATATTGGGCGGTAATTATTCAATTCTGATGGGTCTCCACCTTTTATGTAAAGGGAGGACATAGGCTGCTTTCCAATTTTTGGGAATGGAGTTGGAAAGAAGACTCAAATTAAAAATATGCGCAATGGGCTCAGCAATAATATCAGCTGCCACTTTTTCACAAAAAGGGATCCAGATTATCTGTACCTGCTGACTTTTTGTGATCAATGTCTCTGAGGGCTTTATGAAGTTCTGACACTGCAATCGGTTTTAAATTTAATACATGATATTGACAGCCTACACATCCATCCACTCCCCATCCCGTTCTTCTGTGTGGGAGGTCTTCCCAGGGCAGTACTGCCGTGCCTAGCACACAAACTAAAAACAGGGCGCCCACTCTTTGGGCTGGATGGGGTGGCCGACCAGAGGTGAGGGGGCAGTGACCAAGGTGGCCGGGCCGAGGGCCTGATGATGACTACATTTTGCCCACGGAATTTCGCCAGGTAAAACTGACGGCACCCTTATACAACTTTACTTTTGAGTAATACTAATAGAGTATACTATTTTGAGTATAGTATATTGCAGGTTTTGATGTCTTATGATGCAGTCACATTAGATGAAATACACTATAGAGATCGCTAAGACATGTGACCAACTGGGCGGCAACGTCATCAGAACGCAAAGAATTATGGGTATGTTTGGCCCGTTTACATCGGTTTACATGGGCTGGCATAGCAGGCTAGTGTTCTGGCATGAAAAAATAAATAAAAATAGCGTGAAAAACAGAATATAATCCTACAAAATGCAGCGGGCTAAAGAAAACATTGTCGGACCATACCAGAAAACTGTCGTCCGTTCAAAAGTATGCTAAAGTTTTAAGCACCACACTCCTCGCTCCCTCTCATCTATCTGCATGAAATCGCAATTCATGTCAAGATTGCAATGCTGGAGTGTGTGCGTGTGTGTGTGTGTGTGTGTGTGTGTGTGTGTGTGTCTGTGTCTGTGTGTGTGTGTGTGTGTGTGTGTGTGTGTGTGTGTGTGTGTGTGTGTGTGTGTGTGTGTGTGTGTGTGTGTGTGTGTGTGTGTGTGTGCGCCCGCGAGAGAGAGAGGCGCGGGCGCGATCGAACTGTGTGTGTGTGTGTGTGTGAGAGAGAGAGAGAGAGAGAGAGAGAGAGAGAGGCGCGATCGAACAGTGGAAACATAAAACATACTCCCTCATTTTGTTCATAGAGGTTATCATTCAAACTGCAAAGTGTTTACTTATATTTGTGTAACTTACACTCGCAATAAAACACAACATTGTGCTTTTGTCACACTCTAAACCCTTGTCAAGCTGTAACATACAACCGTCACCCAACCAAACACACACAGTTTTAAAAGCAACATCCAACCCCATTTCAAAACAGTCTGTGGGTTACATCTTTTGGACATTAATCATATCGGATTGGTTTTCATTTATTTTCTTCAGAGCAGTTACATATTCTACATTGATTAAAAAAAATCAAATGTGTTTTTAATGGTAGTATAATTTTATACGAAAATCAATTATTTACCATTCAGATGAGAATAAAGTTAGGGTTCATTAAAATTAAGGAAAATAAATATATTGATCCGTTCTTAAAGGATAATTCAGGTATTTAGCACTTTGAGTCTATTTTCTAGTTTGTTTTGGATGAACTAAGTTTGAGAGGTGGGTATAGAATTTTGACGATGGGTCCTGTCTCGACTTTTTGAATCTTTTAGAATCGCCTCTGACCGCTTCAGAGTGAGTGTCTACGAGCATACACAAACATGTCCTTAAAACAACCCGTAGTGTTCGTTTTCAAAACTGTGCAAGAAGGACTATTGCAGTTTATGACACAGCAGGTAGATGGCATCTTGAATATTGCGTTCTTCCCTCCATGCAATCAAGTCTGGCGCCTTCTGTTTGTGCCGCGGATTCCCAAAATGCTTTGCGTTCACCACTGGTAATACGTCACGATGACGTCACATTAGCAATCTCTATTGACATTATCATGTCAAACGTGTAGCGAAGTATGAAGGTCACATAAAAGTCACTTTCACAGGGTATCTGCACACTTTTTAAAGTCAAATTTAAGGCTTTTTAAGACCTTTTTAAGACCTGAAGAAATCAAAATTAATACCGTACATTAGGGGTGCGCAATATTGACAAAAATATGTCTCAATATTTTCAAAGTTTTGTTCATAATTAGATGATATTTATTTATATTGTGTTTGTGTACTGGTACCATGGCTGGTTTAGGCCTGTTGTTGACAGCTGACTCAGGAAGATATATATATTTTTCATATTCTATGCAGTGGTCAGTTCACAGCAGTGAAAGAAATTATTTTTTTTTATTAAAGGACAATATTTGCAACCTTAAATTGAGTTCCAGGGGCATTTTCACCCATATATGGACTTTTTTTTTTTTACTTAGAGGTATGCATCACCTTTTATGTTAAATTCTAACATTCAAATTAAATTATATTAGAATAATAACACAATACCACTGTTACCAGTTAAATTAAATCATTAAATCAAAATCCATCTTTGCAGTGCAGAGGAGACACAGAAGTATCAGAACTGGCATTAATATATTTACACTCCATTTACAATTGCATAAATAAAGCTATGAGATATTCAATTCTTTAATTCTTAATTCAATATTCCAATATGAACTGATTTCTAATTTTAACATTTGAATTACAGGGTACTTTAAATGTGAAACTAAACCCGCCAGTAGGCGGCGGCAAGTTTCAGGGAGTCATTCATTTAACCGATTTGTTCAAACGGCTGATTCATTCAGGAAGTGCAAGTGATTGTTCATTGAATCGTTAAAATGATTCATTCAAAACGCGGATTTCAGTCAAGAAATCATCGCTGTCTTTTGCATTAAGACTCTGCTACGGTTTCATTTTGAAATTCTCGTCAACGAAATAAAGGGAAAACAAACAATATTGACAATATCGTTTATAAAATGTAACTCACAATGTTAATTAAAGTTAACTGTTATATAAAATAAATATCATATTTGCTATTGTGCACGGGAAAACAGCCCTCTTGCTGATGTAATATTGTAATGTTGTATGATGACAACATATGATAAAATACAAAAACTCTATACGTCTATTAGGGAAATTGCCTATAACTGCACTGACACATTACGCAGTGAAAGCAAGCATGAGAGACGATGCGATGTCAGCTCGCAATGCGCCCTCGTACATAGTTAACGTTACAATAAAACAATGATTACGATATCATAATAGACATAAAGAATGAACTTGCAATTGAACTGAAATTAACCAGCTTTCTTCTCCTCTCCTGCTGTTTCCATAGGGGCTGTTTCGCGTGCAGGGGACGTAATGCTGGCGCGAATGTGACGCGACATGTCACGTGAACAAGCAAATCCACAAAGAACGAATAATAAATAAAAAAGTACGCTAATTAGATAGTTTTAATTTGGAAAACATTTAGATACGTCTAAGTCAAATTTCCATCGAAAATTGAAGACCTTTCATAAGTAAAAATAAGACTTTTTAAGACTTTTTTTGGCCTTAAATTTTTAAAATCTAATTTAAGACTTTTTAAGGACCCGCGGTCGGACACCCTGCTTTCAAACTAAGCAGCTTTCTGTTGGTCAATGCGGTGAATGCATGAAACCAACTTGAACCTGATGGGAAATCTTTCACCCTCACACGAAATTCCTGATAGCGTGGATTCTTATTGAAATTACTTGATGTTGTCTGCAAAAATTTGCCAAACAACCAACGGTAAATGTGACCAAACGGGTGAGATAACTAACAATAACTCAATTTCTGTTCATAGTTTTCATTTACTTTATTAATTTGAAGACATTTTTATGAACAAAATAAAATGTTTTATCCCAATTTTATAGTTGAAATTTTAGAATAACATTATGACCGTCTCTTACTTACTATTAGCAATTAACTGTGTTTCGATCCAGAGCAGTTGTCATGTGTAGGTATGAAACCACTTCACAAACAGTATCTTTAACTAAACACCATAATTTTTGTTAAAATAATTCAAATGATCACAGAGGTACTCTGATAAAAGTGTATAGTTTGGATATAAACACTGATGTCAACAGTAACGATCAAAAGTAAATTACCTTTTGAAAGTAACATGACACTTCAAATAAAGATTGTATCAATAACATCGTTGCACCAGTAGGTGGCATTACTTAATAAAACGCATATGTCATTGAATCATTCAAGAGATTCATTCAAAAATGGTGATTCGTCCAGTTATGATACAAGAGGTGCATCTCATTCAGCTCCCTAGATCAGTAGTCAGGGCACTGATGAAGGAGTCAGCCACTTTAAGGGCAGTCTCAATCGCAAAATCCTTCCAGTACACTGAAACGATCACTCCCTAAAAAGTCCCACAATGCAGCGTAAAAACCAGGAGCATCGATGCTCACTTTGTTGCCTTAACGGAAGTTCTGAAGCATGAAACAAATCACGTTAGCCAACTCACTACACATAATGACAACACGTGACAGATGTTTTTTAAAATACAAACCACTATGTAATTATATTTCAGCAAAAACGTACGTTGCTAAAAAGGTAATGATCATAATCTAGCTAACAGTTATAATTTATTTACAGCTGAAATGTTGCACATGTATGTAACAAACAAAGTATTTATCATAGTGTACTTCAAATAACATGTCAGAAAGATATCAGTTCTGCTGTTATTCATAAATACAAGTAGTGTTGTTGCACAATGAAGACGTTGCCATGTCGCCAGAAATAATCAATGTCACAATGTGTAGAGAGGCAGGCTTCTTACTGTCCTTACCACTGCCCGAATTCGTGTACACGATGTACTGATTCGCAACCCTTATGAGTGAGTCATTGAATCATTCATTTAAACCAATTATTTTTAAATTATTTTTAAATGGACTACACTAATTATCATTGTGTCAGAACCTCTAGTAAACTACATTTTATTTTGTTCAGTTGTCCATTCAGAATCATGGTCTCAGTTTAAAAACGAAAAAACCAAAACATTATTCTCAATGTATCCACAATCAAGCAGCTCTGCTACGTAGTATGTATCCTGGTATATATATATATATATATAATAAATGCAAAATAATTTAAATAGATAACTGAACAACACTCGCTGAATTACACTGTGAATTAATATGAGTGTTGCAGACACTTTTTTTTTAATTATCATTGCATAGTGCAGGGGTTTACAAACTGGAGTGCTGAGACCCTCAGGGGGTTGCAAGGGAGTGCTAGTAGGTCCGTGGAAAGGTTTAGAGAAAAACAATGTATATAAAATTAATACTAATTAAAAAAATACATTTTTAAAAATAAATAAATTTATTAAAATAATACAATTAAAATAAATTCGTAAACAAAATAAACTAAATATTTTCTAAATTTATTTTACACATTTATAACAGCACAGCACAATAGAAATTGGGTCTTTAGACATGAAAATATATAACTGCCTTATAAATTTTAGAATGGGTGTCCCTTACACAAAGATGATCATATTTGGGGGGTATCTAAAAGATTTTTTTTTTTTTTAAATGGCATAGTGCACACATTAAGATTAAACTAAATATAGTATGTCATATACAGCCAAGCCTATACTCTATCCTTTCTGAACATAACCATGGACATGTGAAGATGTGTGCTCCCTCACCGATCTGTTTCTCAATGTCTGCGGCCTCCTCTGGTGTTGCCCGGGGCAGAATCCCCGGATCCGTGAAGCTGGTCTGGAAGAGAGAGATGACCACAAACATAAAAAGGACCCCTCCGATGGCCGGGATGCAGCTGGTGAGGTGCTTCACCAGGAACGGGCAGCTGTAACCACAGAACGGCTCAATTAGGAAAACATTGATTGCGGAACAAGGAAGCTTTAAAATATAGTGCTCCATTAAACGGTTCCATTCCCTGCAGCTCTGCGGATCCCAAATCCAATGTCTAATGCTAAACCAATACACTATAAAAAGAATGAGAGACAGCGGTGGTTGTGTAAGAGGACCCAAACAAAAACTGACGTCTAAAGTGTTGCAGTACATTGAAAATAAAGAACATAAACCTAATGTAATGAATATTTGATCTACAGAATCAAACTGAATCTCCACATAATGTGCTGTATCCACAAGGAATTGCTTTAAAATGAGGGGTATGATTAACACTGAAATTAAATGAGCCACTTTTAAGTAACCACACATCATTAATTAAGTCCCTAAAAGTGACCTCAGTACAAATATTGTCTCGAGAGAGAGACAGTACATTTCACATGCAGATTTATAGAACATTTTCTATTATTGTATAAATCAGAATAGGGAGGAAAGTTTGTTTTCAGTTTGTAGCAATCGTCTTGCTCACAAATGAAGCTATTGAACATTTCAAATATTATTGCCCTGGAAAAGAGACACATGTTTGACCAGTTGATATTTGCCATATGCACACTTTGCAAAGTATTATCAGGACCAATATCAAGTCTACTGAAATGGCACTATTTGGGTCTCTGAACTGCAACAGAAGAATTCACAGGTTAAATAAACTTATTTTAATAACAGACATTGTCATAATTAAGATATATGTGTAGTTAAACAATTAGACAATATATCTGTAACCATTTATATCACAAAACAAGCTTGTATTATTCAGAATTATTGTTATTAACAGTTCTTAAAATATGCATAGTGGCCATTATTTTGTATTGCTGTAGTTTAATGATCTAGTGATTATTATGAATAAAACTAATTTATAAACAGAAAATTTAAAACAATATGTAGCCTATAGATTAAAAAAAAACATTGAATGTTTTCCAATGCAGAGTCTTTGAGTGTGTGGCCGCTGTATTTTTACAATTTTCCATAATGAAGACTCTTTAACAGGGCACATTGTCACATAGTTTGTATAAATAATAATGACATTAAATAAAAATCGTTCCTGATAATTTTAAAAACATGCATAAAACCAATTATATTTTATTGTTGTAGTAAAATCATTTAGTTGTAATAAATTAAATAAATGAGGTACTGCATAAACAGGCACTTAAAAATAAAATCTATTCATTAAAAAAAACAATTCAATCAGATTCAGTCCAAACATTGTTACTGAAATGGGGCAAGTTGTCACATTGGAAACCTACAGTTTATTAACACTAATGACTTTTTTTAAATGAAATACTGATAAAATGTGACAACTCGGGCCAATCTGACATTTATGAAAAAATACGTGTGTCTTATGAACACAGTACAATCTTGCAGCCAAAAAATAAAAAAAAAACTTCATGACTCTAGCTTAAGGGATAGTTATTTTAAAATGTAATAAATTAAAAGGCAATTAATTATTGAGTCCTTAGTGTCACATGATCCTTCAGAAATCATTCTATATGCTGATCAAAAACATTTCTTCTCACTTCTTATTAGACTTCCCATTAGCCTAATGTTGCTTGATATTTGTATAGAAATCATTATTAATTTTATTAATGTTACCACTGACTTCCATTAAAAAGATATATATCTTATGCTCCACAGAACGACATGAGATTCTATTTTTAAGAGTGATCTATCATTTTAATGTGTCAGCGTAGCTTCATTTCACAAAGCATCCTAATTTAAGACTGCTTTGAAGCAGGTGTTTGAGACCAACATACAAAACCACTGGTAGAGTAAAAACAGACATTGATGTAATCGGACTTTTCTCTCCAAACCCCGACCCATTTGAGATGCGTCTATGACATCTTCACCCCGATATCATCTAGGCCCATTGCTATGTTCTTCATACTTTAATACAACACAGCAATAACGTTACTTGCTTAGATGTTTTATCAACAAGCCAGCTCAGTGACCATGCGGTCTAGCAGCCAAAGGCATCAGACTCACTCGAAGACGAAGAAGAGTCCGCTTGTGAGCAGGATGAGTCCCAGTGTGAGCGGCAACACGCCGCTCTGACGCGCCACGATGATGCGACCGTCACAGTAGAAGCGGTTCTTCCCGGGAAACACCTCCCATTTTTTCCGGGCTCGTTTGGGCTTGTGCTCGGGCAGAGGTCGCGGTGGAGGCGTCGGGGTCGCGAGTGCCTGAGGATCTATTTGCTGATATTCGCGGTTTTTCATCATTTACGGCGGTGAAATCGCGCTCAGTGTCCATCAAACATCAGCTGCTGCACGATACGAGCGGATAGATGTCGCTAATAGTGTCATTACACAAACACTGCACGCACACACGCCGACCGCGTCCCGCTTTATTGGCAAACAGATCGCGAAACGCGCGACGGATTCACCAGCATGTGACGTAACGCGATATGCAGCGGCGACGTCACAAACACGTCCGCTTGTTGAACGCACGCTTCACCTTCCGCTCCGGTTCCGCTTTCATTCTCATGTGAATGAGGGTCGGTATTTACATTTAGAGCACAATAATATATGATCTGCTGCACAGATTTATCCCGCCGCACCGATGATGTGGATGGCACGCAGGATGTGACGCCTACACTCCCCAAATGCTCTCCACATATCAGGCTGCGTAATGCTCATGGCATAATCTTTTGAAAGCTCTTTGAGTATTACACGTTGGTGTTTATGTTTTGAAAGCTCTTCGTGTTTTACACATTGATGGTGTTTATATTTTGGAAGCTCTTCGTGTATTACACATTCATGGTGTTTAGCGTGTACTAATTCTGCAAGAACACGTTTGTTGTGGCGATGAAAGCAGTGATAATACAGATTTAACTATCCATTTAAATTTTATTTAATAATGTTGACCTGTATCGTGTAAAATAAATCTTGTTTAAATGGTTCTCTGAGTTATTGAGTTATAATACTTTTTTTTCTCAGTAACACAAATAGAGAATATCACTAGCAATAGAACAAAGAAAATTGCAGAAATGTCTGCAACCTCTTTTAATTTTTCATTTTAACCCTTTGGAGAAAAAGGTATACAACATCATACAAACATGAAGAATACAATGAAAAAAGAATTTGCAGAACAAACTAATACATGGTTCCAACAGTTGCTACATGATTATGCTACGGACGGCATGACATTTTCATGGCACTTTTCTAAGAAATAAACATTAAACTGATGAAATAATCAAATCAAAAATATACATATATTACATATATATATATATATATATATATATATATATTAAAACATACTTTGGATTGAGCTAAATCTTTGCTAATAATAATAATAAAGAAAATTGCTCTTTTTCTAGAGAGGGCGCTTGACGATCAGTCAATGGTTAGAAAGATGAGTCTACATGGCATTCCGGACCTTTTGTCACGCTGGAGACATTCGTGCACTTCTATTATAAGAAAAAACTATAAGATAAGAATTTACACCTGAATGCTAATTGGAAATTCGATGACATGATGTCTATGCTTTAAAAAAGAAAGGAACGAAAGGGGAAAAAATGCACTCATTCAGTAATCACAACTACACTGTAAAAAAAATGTTTGGTTTAACTTGAAAAAGTAAATAACCTGGTTGCCTTAATTTTGAGTTCATTGAAATTAAACATTTGAGTTAATACACAATGGAGATTGGTTAAATAAATAAAAAATCTCAAAATATAATTATCTGCACCACATGAATTATCTAAGTTGATTTGACAAAAGAAAAATGTTGTGATAACAAACCATGATTTTTTTTTACATTGTACTGTAAATAGTCCACGTTGACCAGCGCAGAGAAAAGAAACAGCTACTAAGTGACAAGGGTAAAGAGCATTGACATAATAAATACAGACGCCCTATTGGCCGCTTTGGAATGTTGCTGCGCGCCACATTGCTGAGGGCAAGACTTCGATGTAAACAAATGCAAGTAAACGGGTGAGCTGCGGTTTTCCTGGATAAAAACATACGTGGTTTACAAAGAATTCTATCTCTAATTATTTAAAATAGTTAGACTTATAAAATATTTTTTTAATAAGGAATTGTCAAAGCTCATGCAGGCTTGTCGTGTAGGCCTATTTAGCTTTTTATTCTTGCATAAGAATTGTGAAGACCCCCATACTGAGATATGATTTAATTTTCACAAATAAAGTGAAATAAATTTTCCTTATTGTGGAAAAAGCATGTTCTGTCTTTAACCCGATTTTAGCTTTTCTTGTAGGCTACTTTGAATTGACCGCCATTGAGAAAATGAAACAAATCGGCAAATACAAAACATAACGGCAGACTGCTTTCTGTATTTTTTATAGCACTAAAAGGATAGATACACATAGATAATCCAAATATACAGTAACAAAGATAACTGATGGATCATTTATGGTAATAAATATGATATGGTACAACTACAGTGCAATGCAAATGGTAAATATGAGATAAAGTGAGAAGTAATAGTAAATAGTTTAGTGTATAGTCAAAAAAATAAACAGTATACAGAAAATAAAATAGTAACGAATAGTTTAATTATATAATATCATAAGTACAATAATATAATAATATACTGATAATAGCATATACTTCATGAATAATACTATAATAATAGCAATAGACTATGAAATATCAATTACAGAATGTAGACAATAAAAAAATAAGTTAAATAGTGAATACAATAATTTGACAGCATAACTATAATAGATTGATAATCGCAAATGAAATGGTATATTAATAATAATAATAGGCCTAATAATAATAATAATAATAATAGCAAATACAACGTAATATCAATTGCAGAATAATATAGACAATGATAAAAATAGTAAATGAAATAGTATCTACCCGAAACGAGTACTTGTCATAAAAGTCGGTTTTAAGAAAATATAGAGTTAACTATAAGTTAGCTAAGTTAACTAGCGACATCGCTAGCTATTTCAGTCTGATTGACTCCGGTGCCCAACTAACTACTATTACTAATTATATAATGACCAAATACAACCAGAAACAAATGTTCAGTCTTGCTTCTGAAAGGTAATTCCCCGAGACCTGTTTTCAATTGTGCGGCGATTTGTACAGACCCAAGCAGCACACGATGCAGGCATTTTTTCTCAATTCCCGTTATGAGAGTTATGGGAAAGTTGCCCTCCGCAATATGGCGGCGCCGTTGACGTACGATCCATCGGCCAATAGGGCGTCTATATATTTATTGTACCTATGGTAAAGAGAACATTGACGTCACTTTCCCACCGGAACACACTCCCCTTTCAGGTGGACTGAGTGGCTGAGCATCCTGCTGCATGACTGGATTTCATAGGGGAAACAGCGAAAACGGGAATAAAACAAACGATTATCTTCTTAAATTAAAGAAAGTTGGCCTCGACACTATTCCTTACAACTTACAAAAGAATCAGTGTCCCATGGATCTGAGCACGTGTTCAGAAATCGACTGTGTCTAAGTTACACTTTGACGCGGGGAAAATACATAAAGCAAAGCCTATGAACGCTTTGTGCTACACTGTTATACAATATATGTAGATCTAAATCAGGTTAACAATTATATATCATTGTTATATATCGTCAAATTGCCCAGGCCAACAAGGCAAATAATACACTATTTCGGGTATAATTTTACCCCAAAATCCACGTTACGCTGTCTGGATTCCAGCCGTTGCTGCGAATTACAGCGATCCATTTTCTTGTCTTTTCGGCAGCTTTCGGGCGTGTAAAAAGATAGCTCCGATTTTTTAGAAAAAACATAACGTTACTGGTTAAAAAGGGTATTTGAGAAGTAGTTATCTGCTTGTTACCGCTAGATGGAGCTGTGGGATTAACATTTCGTGCTCTGATATTTCAAAGGAGATATGTAACGTGTTCACTGCTAGCATCAGATACAACCAGGTTCAAATACAACCATGTTGAATTTCAGCCCATAGAAATGCAAGCAGGGTTAATGCAATGCATATTTTTTCAAGTAGTGCAATTCAACAAGTTTTTTTGTTTCAAAAACATTTGTCATTATTGTACTTGCATACTTGACTTTTACTTGCATACATGACCTTCACTTTATTTTGTAATGAAGGAAATTTACAGCCACAACTTTACAATCTCTTTGATTGGATTGTCTGTTAATGTATTTGTTTTTACACAAAATTTGATTAAAATGCAAAACATAACTATTCTACTCAACTTCTCTTTGAAAACTGCATGCATTTCATGTTCTACTTATAATAATGTAGGCAGCCTAAAGAAGCCTGTATTTTTACAGTATGCAATTATTCCTTTTCAAACAGCCTAGGTGTTTTCTTTAGGTTGGACACCTTTAATCCTGAAAAAAAATGTGACTTGCGATTTGCACTTCATAGAATCTTCCATACTACAGTACAGAAACACTTTCGGAGTCGGGCCTCCACCAAACAGCTAAATACTAATGCATATACAGGTCCTTCTCAAAAAATTAGCATATTGTGATAAAGTTCATTATTTTCCATAATGTAATGATAAAAATTAAACTTTCATATATTTTAGATTCATTGCACACCAACTGAAATATTTCAGGTCTTTTGTTTTAATACTGATGATTTTGGCATACAGCTCATGAAAACCTCAAAAAATTAGCATATTTCATCCGACCAATAAAAGAAGTGTTTTTAATACAAAAAAAGTCAACCTTCAAATAATTATGTTCAGTTATGCACTCAATACTTGGTCGGTAATCCTTTTGCAGAAATGACTGCTTCAATGCGGCGTGGCATGGAGGCAATCAGCCTGTGGCACTGCTGAGGTGTTATGGAGGCCCAGGATGCTTCGATTGCGGCCTTAAGCTCATCCAGAGTGTTGGGTCTTGCGTCTCTCAACTTTCTCTTCACAATATCCCACAGATTCTCTATGGCAGGCCAATTGAGCACAGTAATACCATGGTCAGTAAACCATTTACCAGTTGTTGCGTGACAACTAAAGAAAACTAGGTGAGGACTCAATTGCAAAAGAATAGTGATTTATTTAATAAAAGAAACAAAGTAAAACAAAATATAAAACAAAACAACAACTTCAAAATCAAACATACCGGAGTTCACGGGAAAACAGGAGACGTATACAAAACAACGAACCGACACAAACTGCAAACACTAAGGAACTTATAAAAGGGACAAATCAAGCAGGTAAAGAAGGATCAACAGGTGGGGCAAATGAAACCAATAATGAGATAACAAGGAGGGTGGAATCGAGACAGAGACAGGAACACAAAACACCACATGTGCTACACGAGACAGGACAGGCATGTGACACCAGTGGTTTTGGCACTGTGAGCAGGTGCCAGGTCGTGCTGAAAAATGAAATCTTCATCTCCATAAAGCTTTTCAGCAGATGGAAGCATGAAGTGCTCCAAAATCTCCTGATAGCTAGCTGCATTGCCCCTGCCCTTGATAAAACACAGTGGAACAACACCAGCAGCTGACATGGCACCCCAGACCATCACTGACTGTGGGTACTTGACACTGGACTTCAGGCATTTTGGCATTTCCTTCTCCCCAGTCTTCCTCCAGACTCTGACACCTTGATTTCCGAATGACATGCAAAATTTGCTTTCATCCGAAAAAAGTACTTTGGACCACTGAGCAACAGTCCAGTGCTGCTTCTCTGTAGCCCAGGTCAGGCGCTTCTTCCGCTGTTTCTGGTTCAAAAGTGGCTTGACCTGGGGAATGCGGCACTTGTAGCCCATTTCCTGCACACGCCTGTGCACGGTGGCTCTGGATGTTTCTACTCCAGACTTAGTCCACTGCTTCCACAGGTCCTCCAAGGTCTGGAATCGGTCCTTCTCCACAATCTTCCTCAGGGTCCGGTCACCTCTTCTCGTTGTGCAGCGTTTTTTGCCACACTTTTTCCTTCCCACAGACTTCCCACTGAGGTGCCTTGATACAGCACTCTGGGAACAGCCTACTTGTTCAGAAACCCTCTTGCTTGAGGGTGTCAATGATGGCCTTCTGGACAGCAGTCAGGTCGGCAGACTTACCCATGATTGCGGTTTTGAGTAATGAAACAGGCTGGGAGTTTTTAAAAGCCTCAGGAATCTTTTGCAGGTGTTTAGAGTTAATTAGTTGATTCAGAATTTTAGGTTAATAGCTCATTTAGAAACCCTTTTCATGATATGCTAATTTTTTGAGAGAGGAATTATGGGTTTTCATGAGCTGTATGCCAAAATCATCAGTATTAAAACATTAAAAGACCTGAAATATATCAGTTGGTGTGCAATGAATCTAAAATATATGAAAGTTTAATTTTTATCATTACATTATGGAAAATAATGAACTTCATCACAATATGCTATTTTTTTGAGAAGGACCTGTAGATGCCAAATCAGAAGCTGTTAAGTGTATAATTCATAGTCTACTCTTATCAACAGCACTTGAGGATAACGGATTACAACAGAAATACATTTTTGCAGGTTACAGAATACATTTGCAATGGAATTAAATGGGACATTCACTTTGAAAGTTTACCAGCAGAAATGTGAGCCTTGAGCACTTACCTGAATAGGAGTTATTAGGCTGTGAAGTTGTTCAAATAATTTTTGTAATGGCACTAAGGTTCTAGGTGAACAAACTTTAGTTGTGTCACTGTCACCTATGTAATGCATATTAGGCTTTTGACCTTGTGCATTTGAAAATGTAAAAATTAATGTGTTGTGGAAAATTAAAATTGATGTGGAATTACTGGACAGCAACTTTGCACATACAGTTTGTAGGATTGTAACAACAATTGAACATGTATAACATTTAAGACTTGTGGCTATACTTGCCAAACACTAGCATCTGAGCATTACCGTTTACTTCCTTTATAACTACCTTACTTGGTTCCAACCACAATTGTCACTTTTTTTTTTACTGTGGAAAAATAATGTGATAATCAAAAATGCAACAAATACAGTCTATACATCTTAACGTGTATAAATTCATAAACTGCAAAACTGATCATTTATATAAATAAATCAATCACAAACGTTTTACCAAGATTTAATGTACATTTATTCTTAACACGTGGAACATATAGTATAAAGATTTCATACGGAATAAATGATATTCATTAAGCCAAAAGGGGGGGGGGGGGGGAGGAATTTACAACAAGATTTTAGCTACATCATCTGAAATACAAATATGAATCCATAGCACTGGAATCGACTAAGGAAACCGCTGGGAAAGAGGGGAAAACAAACTTGTTTATTGTATCTTTGTTCCGGTTAATGATGATGAAATCGGTTGGAGTTAATGGACTTGTCTGGTTTGATATATACCTCTACAGCTTTTACAAAAGGAATTGAAATGTTATGTGTATGGGATCGCAAGGGCAAAAGATTGCATCCCTACAACCAGAGATGTAAGGAGAGGAAGGTGGTAAATAAACACATGGCAATGCGCAATGAGAGATCTGTTGAGTGAAACCTTTAATTCGTCAAAGATTAAAAACGGTGAAGAGCGCCATAAGATGAGAAAGAAAAAGAGCAAAGTGTAATTTACAACATCATTATATACACTGCAGCCTGGACTGCATCTAGAGCTCAAGACCAGTCCTAAGAGGTGATTTCTTTAAGGGTCAAGTCATACAATCGAGGGACAAAGAAGAGGTCGGGGTGTTGTAGGTTCACGTTACTTTGGGGGGAAAGCCATTTTTTCCTCTCTCAACATGAACTAAAATTTTTAAAAACTACAGTTTTTTTGCTGCCAAGCCAGCATTATCTCAGTGTGAAACAGTATTATTACAGTATGTTTACAGTTTTAAGGTGTACAGTACAGAAAAAAAGTCCTACAATCTACTGCACAGGCCTCCCATTTACATTTCTGTTCACAGCCAACGACCTGGTTCCTTTAGGGCTAAGTATATATTTAATCAAAGTTACAGCAATTTATACCACACACCAGAGTCTGCAAGTCCATTTAGCCTCCAAGAACCAGATTATGGTCATCTCCATGCCCTTGCTCACCCGGAAGGTGAATATGGGCACAATTTTTCCCCAAAACTCACTGTAAAGTGACAGCAACTTTGGTTACAGTTTTGTTTTTTCTGTCTTTTTTGTAATTTTATTTTTCCTTACAAAAGAAAGTCCAACGGGCAGCGCACTTGCAGGTAAGGATCTTGATCGGTACATCCTTGTTAGTTTAATTCTTATACATGTCAAATCCATCGTGACTTAATGGTATATCCTTCCTTTAGAGCAAAGCAAGGATAGACAGTGGAATCTGAGGTGATTTTGCATAAATTAAAAAAAATGAACATACAGTCAGTCAGTTTCACTGTTAAATTTTCTCCACTCACGCGGACACACACACATTAAAAAAACGAGTGGGGAAAAACATGATCACCCCCACGGCTGTCATGACTGGCCGATCAGAAAAAGTACGTCACAGATTACATGGGACACCAAAGAGTTCATAAGTGGGGACACCGATATGTCCAATAGCCGTGACTCAAACAGCGTGAACTCCGAGTGGTTCTCTTCCACTTTGGCAAGAGCGTACAGGGCTCGTGCTGCCCGCCGCATCATGTCCACACTAGTGGGCTCGAAGTGCGCACCTTGTAAGTGCAGTAACGAGCCCTGACTCTGTTGAAACTGGGTGGCTGCAAGACTGTCCTCCAAGAAGCCAAGAAGGTTTCCAACACTTCCTTTCTGCACAGCAATCGCCCGGGCCGCAACGCTATCGCCTTGTGCCAGATTAGCTAGCAGCACCACCGCCATTTCCCGGCAGACGGGCACTTTGCGCTCACCGACCATGCGCACAAGGGAGCCGTAGAGCTTCTCTAAGCGGCTGAAAGGCGGTGTAGCCAGAATGAGGTCAACATTGTTATCCTGGATGCTAAGCTTACTAAGGGTTTCGAGGACGAGTCTCTGCGGAGACAGTGTCCCATTGAGCCCCAGCGTGGGGAAGGGGTCAATCGCTTCGGCCGAAGGGCACACGGCCCAGTGGAGCAAGCCATCCAGCAGTGGCAAGCAAATACTTTCTGGGTAGATGGAGAGGTCCAGCTGACCTGAGATGTTTGCTAATGTGACCAAGCAGTTTTCCCGCAAAACCTCAAGACAGTCCCACCACCACTCGTCTCGCTCACAACTGACACCTTCATCTTCCTCCTCTTCTTTTTCATAGGTAACCGGTGCCTGTTTGCGTTCAGGATGTCGATGGTGCAACAGCACAAGCCGACCAAGTAACAGCAAAAGCCCTGGATGCTTTGACATCTCCAGATCATTGCCAGGAATAAAGGAAAGGCTGCGAATAATGTTGGAAACGCAGATGCAGCGGCGAGCAAGGGCATCCTGCCAATCTGAGAGTGTGCAGAGCGGTGTCTCGTCCTTGCTATGTGGCTCGTCTTCCAAGATCTTGATATTGCAACTCTGCTGTGCAAGATCGATGCCAAAGAGAAACGTATTGTTCTTGTGGCTATCCAGGTTGCCTCTGACTGCTTCCTCAGTCACAGAGCCTCGCCTCGCCGACAGAACGTCATCAATAGTGGCTGTTATACTTGCCGACGTACTTGCTGTTGTAGTACTTTTACCTTCTGACAATGGTTGATTTGAGGATGACTGAGGTTGTACTTGTTGATGCTCTTCATGTGTCTGAGCCTTCTGAGCATTATCCGTAACAGTTTCAATTACTTGAGATACCTTCTTACGTGGCTCAACATTCACTGGCACCCGTTTCTGATGCTTCAAGAGTTCCATCTTGCTCTCAAAATGGGTTTGTATATGCTCGGTGGTGTCACCACCACCCACACTCCAATGGATAAGACCACTATCAAAGGCTTGCCGCCGACCCAATTTACTAGTGCGCCCAATCACAAACGGGTCTTTTTTCCTCAATATCTTGATGGGAAGCTTGTCAAATTTACTAGCTTGCTTTGGCCTCTCCTGGGAGGCACTCGTGTCCTGCAATGGGGTGGATGATCGGAGATGATCTTTGCATGAAGTATCATCGCCCTCCCTCTCTTCTATGCCATTATTTTCATTGGATTTTTGACCCTGCATAGACTCCTCTTTCTCTTGCTTGACCTGGACTTGTGACGTATGAACAGGGTTTATCTCAACATCATCATCATCATCATCTTCCTCCTCTTCCATCTGCTCTGCCTCTGGCCCCTCCTCATCAGACATCTCGGGGTCAATGGCATCTGGGTCAATTAGGGTACGCTGCCCAGGGTCTCCAACCTCATACTCTTTCAAGATGCCAAAAATCTCAATGAGGCACCTTCGGAAGTACTCAACAATAAGCTCGAGGAAGCCAGGAAGCTGCAATCGGAACAGAGATATATTAAAGATAAGTCACTAGTTGACCAACCTGACCCATCCCTAGTCATATCGTCTATAAAATTTACTGACCTGGTTCAGGTTAAAGTTAGAAATGCTGTTGTCATCATAGAGAAGAATATTAATGGTATCCAAAGCCCATGTACTCTCAGCTAACAAGCCTGATTTGAGGGACATCATGACTCGCCAAGCCTCTGGTGTTCCTGAAACAAAACAAAACCCAACTTTCAGAACACTCTACAAATGGACCAAGACACAAGTATTCATGGGAACGATGCTGTGACCCTCTTACCAATATCTTTCATGGTAAGCCGACGACGCGGTTTCAGAATGGGCTGCGAGGCCTCTATTGAACCTGGTGGGAATGCTACGTCTCTCCGAATCAGAGGGGGCTGCACTGATGGCTGGGCAATGTGTGACGCAGGAACTGGAGGTCCAGCCTTCTGAATTTTCATCCCCGAGTGCATGTATGGAGACTTACTGGGTGAGGTCCTATTCTCCATTGGTCTTGGCATGGGTGCAGGGCTGGACACTTGTGGAATGTGGTTCTGAGAGGATTGATAGTTGGGCTGAAGAGTTCTGGACATTTGTGGCCCAGAGCCTCCAGGCCCGTATGGGGGCTGACGCTGGTTAACATGGCCAGGCCAAGATCCCTCATGGTTCATGCGCTGATCTGAAGGCATCATGTCTTCAGAACGATTCATGCTATGGTAGCCTTGACCTTGAGAAGGGACACCAGGGGGCCCCTGGCGATTATGAAAGTTTGGGTAGTTCATCTCATTACGCCCAGGCCACATGGGACCTTGGGGTCCATCGGGGACTGAGGGCACACTCATGGAGCTACCCATCATCTGCGGCTGCATGGAGGGCTGGGAGTTTGGAACACCCATGTTAGGTCCTCGATCTCGCCCGAAACCAAAAGGAAATTGGCTCTGTGGGCCAGGTGGGCGTCTGTCTGAGCCTGGATAGGTATTATACTGGTTATACATATCTGGTTGGGACTGAGGTCCACCTGGGGCCTGGGGTCCCTGCTGCTGACCACTAAAAGGGTATATGTCCCCTTCATGACGCTTTGCAGGAGGACCATAAACACCATCAACCGGTCTCTTCTGCGTGTAATTCTATATGAGAGAAAGTTTTTTTAGATATTCGGCAATAACACAGCTACCACTAATGCAATAATTTTTAATAGGTTGTGTTGCACTGACCGGTTGTTGTTGTGGGTACATTCCTGACTGTTGGTTTGGGTATGGTCCACAAGGGGGAGCACCTTGGCCAGGGTATTGATTACTGTAAGAATCATGCCTGCAAACCAAAAAATAAATCCAATTTTAGAAAGCCCTAAAAAGCATGGATGTTCAATAGTGAGTAGCAAACAACAGAAATAAGCAATTGTGAAATTTATATTTTAAGCATGTAAACATTTAGCAAGTTTAATGTGTAGTTTAATTAAATTTTAACCTCTGCTGTTGTGGGGGCCGGTTGGGTGAGTACATCCCTGCATCTGCACCAGAAGGCATCATGTTAGGTTGTGGACCCATATTGCCATCTGGGCCCATACTTGAGTCTGGTCTGTAAGGAAATAAAGAAATGGCATTTTCAAAATGGCAACTGAAGACACTACTCCTTGGTTAGGTTGTGTTGGAATGTTAAAATCACTGCAAAGCTACTAAATATTAACACTTCATCAGATTTCAGTAGTGTTTTTATTGCTGTGATAAATTCAATGGCTACATTTAATAAAAAGGTAAAACACAAATAAATGTTCTCACCTTCTGTCGTATCCTGGACCATATGGGTACTGTTGTCTTTGACCCATCGGCATATTGCCCATATGTCCTGGGGCGCCTCGGTTATATTGTTCACCCATGCCACTATTTGGGCCTTGACTTGGGCTCATGAACTGCTCACCCGCTGAAAATGCAAGCAGAGAGAACCACTGAACATCCTCTTTTGTATACTAAAATATTATGTACCACCCATAATTCTTATCATGGTGTGTTGTTTACTACATGACAAATCATTAAAAGTACAATTTATACTTACAAGTATAATTAGTAAATTTCAGGTTTAAAAAAAAATGTGTCTGTTTTGTCCAGCCTTTTAACAATCAGTGACACTATGATTAGAATCATAGGATGTGCATAATACTTTTGAGAGCAGACAATTTGAAAGTTTGAAATGTTAATGTAGCAAAGTACATACAAACTGGCTACAGTGAGTAATCTGGTAACAGAGTTGGCTCAATATTATAGCAGGACAACTAAAGATTTCATCGTATAAATTGGGCCAGAAAATAACTGACTCGTACATAATTAGGGGTGGCCCGATCCGATACTCAGTATCTGTATTGCTCCGATACTACCAATATTTGCCGGATCGGGTATCGGCCAGACGAGACCATCCAAATCCGCTATTGTGCGTATGTTATTGTTATACAACACAAAAGGCACAAAAACATTATAAAGCACCATAATGTTTTTGTGTACTATATTCCAAGTTTTCTGAAGCCATTACATATAGTTTAATGTGACGTACAGACAGGGGCGTAGCCATCATTTCAAAAGTGAGGGGGACAGAATGTCAAGTGTAATACCATTTTTTTTTTAGACTTTTGTTGACAGGTTAATTGGCTTAATATGCTATTTATTTTTAAAGCAAAAAAACAGAAAGAAAGAAATGCAGATGTTCAGTACTTTATATTTTCCTGGCTTAAAACGAGGCGGAGGTGGTAAAATCCTGATCATGTATTTTAATTAGATAATAACATTTTAATTTTTCGTAGACCATCATTTAGCCTACTGTGTTTCCCAAAGTATTTTTGTAGGTGGATCTCGGTACTTCTAGGGCGGTCCGGGGGGGGGAATGAAAGAAAATTTTGTACATTTTAAAGATAAATTCATTAATCTGGTGCACTTAGAGTCCCCCGAATCCACTTTTAAAAATAAATAATCCACCCGTCAACCGCCCAAACATATGATATTCTCTGATTTAGATATCTGATCATCGCATTACAATTATTCAAATTATAAGTGTTACTGATAAGCATGATAATATGGTTAAATATCAAACTGAAGTAGGCTGATTTAAAAATAACATTTACTTAAAATAAAAGTTCTTCTTTTGGCAAAATAACATTTCCTTAATAGCCTAAAGTTTGTCTTACTAAACTAAAACTTTCCAATTGAAAACCTTCAAAAGTCAAGCTTTTAAAAATACTTCAAACTTTCTAGTTAGGCTTTTTCAAGAGAACTTAAAGTTTGTCTACAAACTTTTTTTATCTAATTGTAAAGTGTTACCGAATTATGGTAAACATCATAGTCTACACGTTATTGCCTGATTCAAGCAGATCGTGGCTGTTAATGCATGAACATACAAATTCAGCATTAACAATCACCGTGTTTATTCTAATTTGAAGGGCTTTGATAACATATCTGTGAAAATAAAAGACATTACGAATAAAAAAAGATTGAAAATAGTGCACGTTTGTGCGGGTATAGTGAATATTTTCAATTTACAACAAAACTTGTTAATTATTCAATAAGAGAAATAGGCAGAGGTATTCATCATTGTGCAACACAATTCGGATACCACATGACAACTTACTTACAGTGCTTGACTTTTTCGTGAAAAAGGAGTGAAGAGTTTTTTTTGCCGTTTTGAACTCTATGAAACTGGATTCGGCACGGGTGCGAGCATGGGCGTGTCGTAAGCTAATGCACGAGTGACTAATTACCATGGAAACGTGAAAGTCACGTATGTAGATAGACTATCCTTGACTCTTTGGATTTTAAATCTCGATGTAGGGCAGGCTATACACACCCGCGGAAACCTCAGCTTGTCATAGACACATTTGCCTTATGAAAAAGTGCGGGGGACGAATTTAAATTTTATTAAAAGTGGGGGGGGCACGTCCCCCCCGTCCCCCGCGTAATCTACGCCCATGCGTACAGATTTAAGTCGTTAAATTAATCTTCACCTAAGTGCTTCCCTCCTCTGCGGATGTCAGTCATTCTCCATTCAGCATTCAAACACTGCGCCTCGCTCGGTTACGACAGTCAACACGATGAAACTCTCTCCAAGATGAGTCAATGTTCCTATTATTATACTGTAGATAAAGGTCTATGGTTTGCATAAAAGGAATTTAACTTGCTGGAGTTTCACATGTTAGCCTTCTGTCTCCCGGGTGTCTGTTAGATCACAACACTGGAGTAGAGAGCGATATAATTGTTCTTCACGTGCACATTAAATGAAATTTAAAACGGTTAGAAGGCTCAAACTAATGAATAAATAAATAAATATATGTATATCTTCCCTTTGTGCTTTGAACTTTTCAATGCGAAGCGCTGCGCGCCGTGACTCCATGTTACTTCAAACACATCATTCTTCCCACGGGATGCACCTAAGTGTTTCGTGCTGCTCTGAATTGGAGCCTTTCATATTACAATACTTTTGCGTAATGGCAGTTTATTGATAGCCTTAGTTGTTCTGTCCAATCCATCATATGTTGCGGCTTCATTAAAGAGTTGCACTTA
This sequence comes from Siphateles boraxobius, assembly GCF_051911475.1. NCBI lineage: Eukaryota > Metazoa > Chordata > Actinopteri > Cypriniformes > Leuciscidae > Siphateles > Siphateles boraxobius. The sequence goes on from NW_027509064.1 coordinate 4,379,058, forward strand.
AAATGTTTATTATATAGTATATATTTTGTTTGTATATTGTTTTACAAAGTAAGGAAAATAATGTTTAAGTCAACCTTGATGCCTTTAACAAAAGAATAATCACAGTGTTTTCCCCACAGTGAGGCATACAGATACTTTTATTAGGTAATTAGGTAATTCGGCACTGTTTTTTTAATTATTATTTTAGTATTGGATCGGTAGTCGTATCGGTCAATACTGAATCCCAGGTATCAGAATCGGTATCGTAGGCAAAAAAGGCGGATCGTGCCACCCCTATACATAATGACGAGAGATAACTCCATATTACAAAGAAAACAAACAGAAAAAATTACAAAAGAGCTCCTTAACATTACTTTGTATGGATATGACCAGAAGAGTCACCTTTTCTCATACCACCAAAGGGGTCCTTATTTGGCTCATAAGGCCCCATGCGGCCCATCATGTCTGGTCCACCCATACCAGGCTGATAACCTGAATTGGGGGTGACAGAGTTACGCCTGGAAAAAGCTGGATCCCCACCATCAGCAAACGGGTCCTGTAAATTCACACTGCTCCTGTGTGAGACATAATGACGATAAGCTCAAATGAGAGAAACTGTGACCCTTGAAATTAATTTTGAATGTCCTGATACAGAGAGGCACAGTATTGACATGTACCTAGCACCAGGCATGGGTGGCATCTGACTGTGCGGTGTTGAGGCAGGTGTAGGGGGCTTCAGGTCACCACCTTCGGCCATAGAACTGCTGGTCGACTGAGGTGTCTGAGGACCCTGTAACGATCCTGATCCAGCTGGGGGGCAGAGATAACAGATTTGTCAGTCAACAAATCCTATAGGAAGTTTAGGTGGTCATATTGTGTGAATGGTAAACACTGTGCTTTAAAAAACACAAACCAGAAAACAAAATTCTCTTTCCACATGGCTGTAATTTAAACACCAAATATGTTCTGAAGTGCTGTTTGTTGTTTCCACAGCACTTTCACTGTCAGTGTGGACAGACAGCATGCCAACATGCAGTGACACACTTTCAAGGAAATGTGCTGAGCTTGGCTCATTTGGCAACCCTCCCCAGCCTGAAATCAGCTCCTTTTCATGGCACTTAATCTCATTTGAGGACTTTCCCCTCCGATGACACAGGGAGAGGTGCTCTGCCAGCTAAGTGCTCAGAGAGTAGCATTCTAAGGTTTGAAACTCCTTATCCCAGCATGACAGAGTCTCCATTACTACCACTCAACCAGCAGCTAAGTGCTTAGTCATGTGCTGAGAAAGATGAGGCAATGTGCCTCATGGGTGGGCAATTGGATCGCTTGAGTACTCGGATAAACAGGCAGAGAACTCAAATGCAATTGATAACATTACAAATGAGGCCCCATATTTGTTTGTTTTTTCACATTTAGCTATCTGCTTGTTAAGTCGTGACTTATCAAATACTTTTTCCAGGTCCAAGTCTCAATTCTTCAATTGAGAATACTATTTCAGCAGATGTCACAGTTTTTTAATAGCACACATTTAAGCAAATCTTTTAAAAACATCCGGTTAGGAATGTCACGATATTCCAGTAGTCGGTACCAATACCATTAAAATTTTACAGTTCTTGGTACCAATTTCAGTACCACAGCTAAATCTAGAACTATTTTTCCATTTTAACTATTTAAAAAAAAGTTTATTATTTATGATGGTAATCATAAGCAAATAATACATATAAACATTGATGGTTACATGCTGTTTAAAAGTAAAAATTTTTTATAAAAAGTGAAAAAGCAGCAACCTTCTATGCACACATTATTAGTATTATTACTACATTGAGACATAGATAAATCTACTGTACAACAGTAGCCTAATTTAATTATTTGTCAATTTCTTCAAGTTAAACCGAACTACTATTATAACAGGTTGCCGTACAGTAGAGATGCGCGGTTGGCGGTTATAGCCGCGGACTCCGCGGATAAACCGCGGATCGGGCGGATGACGTGACGAAAAAAAAAATATTTTAATTAAATTCGGGCGGGTGGCGGGCAGTTTCTAGTCTAGCAGCGCCTTGTATCAGCGGATGGCGGGCGGGTACGGTTATGAAAATTGGTCAAAAACGTTGGTGCGAATGGATGGCGGACGGATGATGAGTTTTGTGATGCGGTTGCGGATGAAATAATAGCCCATCCGCACATCTCTACCGTACAGACCTATGAGTTTGTGTGCGTGTATATGACTATAGTTTCTAAAATGAAACTATAAAATGCTCATGAAGTAACTCTCAGAGTGGCAGCATATCGTGAGGCAGCAGAAACACTGCAAGCGTCAAGCGTGCTTAAGTGTGTGTGGTAAATGAAACAGCGTGTCTGCGCTAGGGCTGGGCGATATGACCAAAATCTCATATCAAGATATAAGTCATCTCATATCCCGATAGCGATATATATATTACGATATAGTACCTGTAAATTCAATCAATTAATAGTTTATAAATACATGGAAAATAATTTATTTTAGTATATATCAAGTAAAAGAATAGTTGATATATTTATTGAGTATATATTAAGTATATACTCAAAATGTACTCATTCATATGTGATTATTTTTCTCCTTTTATTTAGAACTCCTGGGCAAATGTTTGATTAATAATGTAGAAATATAAAATATGAATGAAACACTTTACAAAAACAAATGATTACAGGCCGAACATAAAATCTTGCTATATAAAATACCAAATGTAAACATTGTACTTTCAAGTTTAAAATGTAGCAGCAATCAGGGCTCCAAACCTGTTCAATAAACGAAAACAAACGAACGAAATCTTACAGGAACATAACAGAAACAAAATCAAATTTAATCGTTCTGAACAGACATGCTTATTTGAAATGGTCATTACCCGGTTAATGACGTTATTTTATCGTTCTGTTAAATATTTTAATTTGCCAGTCAACCAATCACGAATTCAAAGTACATTCAAGTACAGTACTGTACAAATGTGATATTGACACATAGCCTATCCAACGTGAGTGAAATGCCTGCGCTCAGCTGTCAATCATCATAAGTAAGTTGCAATGGCAATGCGCTGGCGTTAGTTTTCCTAAGGATATACTGTATGTCACCAACTGTCAAACAATTAGGCTTGCATTTCAGTGAAAATGAATAGCAGGAAATATGCAACTTTTTGTTTTTTGAAACCAGCGAAAATTGCAGGATAGTGTAGAACATGGATTCAAACTACGTCAAATCATGCACTTAAAGCGCTTCTGTGAACGGAGAAAAAAAGAATAAAACTAAATATATAGAACTAATATATAGGCCTATACGCAAATTTCTTTAATTATTTCCCTTAAATAATTACGGATTAACAAAACGAAAGGAAAAACTTTGCTGAGCTTTGGTTCATTGTGACAGGGTCCAAAGTTCACAAAAAGGAAACCGAGAAGGCAGAAAACGGATCGTGCTTTTTTTCTGTATTTTACAAAAGCTTTGCAGTTTTGAATAATTTCTTGCTTCCATCCGTATGACCATAAATTACGGAGTAACAGGTTCCTCGGAAGGACAAAAATTCCTGTGATCGCGCCGACGGCTCACGCACACACGTTCTAGCATTGCTAACTTAACATCGCAGCATGATCATTATCAAAATAAAATATTCAACCAAACATATAGAAATTTAACCAAACCATGTTCATGCTACAGAGGTATAGGAACGAGCTCTTAGTTTTTTTCTGGCTGGTCCTGCTCGGAGCCACCCGGTTCTGTCACCCCTTCACTCGCCATGTTATGCACGTTTCTTCCTGCATCCCCATGGCGGCGTGTAACATTGCAGTCATCCAAATTATGAAAAAGTTTTGCTGTAAACAATGTTTTTTGCGATACGATATAAACGATAGAGCATAATATGAAACGATAGACTTTTTATATCGTCCATCCGATATATCATCATATCGCACAGCCCTAGCATTTCATTGCTAGGGCCTACGCCATTCATTCACACAGATACATGCAGGATTAATATTTAAAGTCTTTTTGTGGTTTAATATTCACAGACACTAGTATATATCGTGGTGTGTGTATATATATATATATTAGGGGTGGCACGCTTCACAAAACCCACGGTTCGGATCACGGTTTTAGGGTCACGGTTTTCGGTTCTGTATGGTTCTTGTTGTTATTTTCTCTTTTAATCTTTAACACTCCGGAAATGTACTTCAGCATATGATATAGGCAATAGCTTAATTATCCACAATTCAGGATACAGTATTAAAAAAAAATTTGATATCATGTAATCATGCACAAACTGAATTTGACTTGACTAAGCACATTATTGAGACCATCTCTGAGGAAAGCTAGGTGACATTTTGATACAGCAAGAGAGAAGACATTGATGAAATGCTTTTGTTTATTTGGCAAAAAAGGAGAATGTGTATGGCTATCTCTATAGGGACTTATGTGCATTTTTAGCACACAAAGATTAAAATTAACTTGCATTTATCAAACTGTCAACGTCAGTGTAGCTCTTACAAAATGTTTATCTATTAAAAGAAAAAGAGTGAAACTCTTAAAGCACTATCTTTTAAATAAATCAAAATATGTTACACATAATTGCCTATATTGAGGCTATAACAATAGCAAATGCATAACCATAAAGTGAAACATAAGTTCAACCTCAACACAAAAACAGTATCAACAATCCTTCTATTCCCTGAGAGTGAGGATACATTTTTTTCACTTGAAATTAAAGTGCAGTATTTGGAAACATATGACTGGAGTTCTTATCTAAACTTGGTGTCACTGTATTTAAATATCATAGGTAACATGAAATCCAAAATGTTCCCACACACCGGACTTATACGACGCTGGCTCATCCTCCAACTCCGGTTAGCCTTCCTTATATCTCCCACTTGACATTTCTATACGTGACGAGACCTGCAGCACTCCATACTCCACTTTTACTGTAGGCTTGTTCGACTTGAACCGGCGCTGCACAGACCGATCGGTTTATGACATCAAAGTACCGCGAGAGTGATTGAAAAGCATACGGAGCCGTTGCTCTCGCGGTACTTTGATGTTATTCAACGATCGGTCTGTGCAGCGCCGGTTCAAGTCGAACAAGCCTCATATGTATGTCCATTGTCCACACATCTCTTATTTTGCGCGAAAAGTAAACACACTGTCTGAGGTCACGGGCACGAGGTTACATTGCGCATGCGTCGAGCCGTTAATTATTGTAATTTATATTTGCTTGTAATTTATTATTATGTTTTTTCATGTACCGTGCCACCCCTAATATATATATATATATATATATATATGAATGAGAGAGAGAGAGAGAGAGAGAGAGAGAGAGAGAGAGAGAGAGAGAGAGAGAGAGAGAGAGAGAGAGAGAGAGAGAGAGAGAGAGAGAGAGAGAGAGAGAGAGAGAGAGAGAGAGAGACTACAGTGCTCCTAGTAAAAAAGTTAGTCTGAAGCCCTGCACTTAGATAAATTAGAGGGTACCAAATATACCTGGTACTACAGAAATGCTTGTATAGTCACATTTTAAAATTTTCCGTACCGACTTGGTACCAAACTACCGGTACTTTTGACAACCCTACTTCCAGTGTACATTACAGTCTCTCGGCTCACACCCCAGAAACCAATATTTTAATGAATCATAAATTCATCCCGTTCTGGCTAACTGACATGTTATGGCAATCAAGGTTAGGATCATGATTTTTCAGTATTTGCACTATTTGTTTGCTTTTGGGATCTGATAGAGAATTGTTTTGAACTTCCTTATCAAACTTTTTTATGATCTCTTTTTTAAGTCCTTGAGTGCTCATGCCAATCCCAACCAACATAATTGCCATGTTTAAGTAGACTTGAGCCAATGTGCATGTGTGTAAATGTCAGAGAGTGCAGGGAATGATGACGAGAGAGAGACAAATGTGTGTGGATGAACAGCATGTTTGTACACCACATGTTGCAGCTCATCTTGCGGCCAGCTAGAGGACGATTACTACTGGCATGCCTGTTGGATGACTCATGCTTTCATTCATTAACTCGTACACACATCGGGGTCACTGCCAGGTCAGACTTATCCGTATCTCACACTCCACAGCTCTTTAACACATGGCACAATACCTCAGCCTCCCTCCTCTGGGCAAGGATATCCCTCAAACACATATAAAGAAGGGGGAGGGTGGAAAAAAAAGATGAAGAAAACCCCAGCTTGACTTAACATTTCACTAACCCCTTCGTTCACACTTCATGTTTCTGTTACACGGGACGGAACTGTTGCAACTTGCATGAAACAAAAACAAAAGTTACACCAGCGGTGCACCAGCTTAAAGTGCCGTGCTCAGATAAAAAAAAAATATATATATATATATATATATATATATATATATATGTATATATATATATATATATATATATATATATATATATATACATATACATATATATATATATATATATAAATATCATCTATATATACACATATACATATATACATACATATATATATATATATGCTTTACTCAAACTATTTGGGCAAAAAAACAAAAACAAATTAAAACAGTATAGGCCGAAATAGTTTGAGGGGTTAAAACCATTGACCAAAACAGTGCTGTTTAAATAGTGCTTCTTTTAGTCATGTCAGCATGTATTTCGTGTGCACAATGTGGATAAGTAACAAATAGTGTGCTAAAAAAACATTTTTTCTTTATATGTATCAATACTGAAATATCTCAAACGGCTCCAATACTTATTTCCAGCAGTATCAAGACACCGATACCAGCTGCACTTTCTTGCTCTCATCTCATGACAGCAACTTGACAAGTAACAAGTTGCGCTTTAACATCAAGTACACCAAAAATTCTGTCAAAATGCCCATCTTGGCAAGTATTCACATAAACATAGTCTGTTATGTCTTAAGTGAAGGTAAACAGTTGAGAAAGAGAACAAATGTGAAACAGTATATTGTATCTGTGCATTAGCTCTTACAGTGACCGCAGCCTAATAAGCCTGCAGCTGTTTTGTCAATGTTAATCAAACAAAAGACAGAAAAAAGAAAAGAAAAAAAACTCACTGCTCTTGACTGAATAACTTTTGTAACTTCTGTATTTAATTTTTACAATGAAGACTATTAATCTTTTATTTTCAGGGAAGAAATACTGCAGAAATTGAATACTGTAAGACTAAGGCTGCAAAATATTTTGTTTTACCATCGATATCGTGATAAGTGCATCCGCGATGTCAAGTATAGAGATTGTGGTTAATACATAATCCGTACAGACCAGGCACCTCGGTTAGAAACACGTGATCCTCGGAATAATTGTAAAGTTTAACAATCATAGAGTGAACGTTTGTCATTCACACGTGTTTTATGTCCTGTCAGATTAAACATTCAAGCAATTTTAAACCATCTTAGTGCACAAAGATGCTAAAGAGAACTCAATACAGAACTTGCGCGCTATATTCTGTGCAGAGACAGAGCCAAGCAGACAGCAAACATACACCGAGTTCTGTACTCTTTCTAATCTATTTGCCCGTCTCAGCGAGTGTCCTCGTAAACAGTTGCTTATGGCTTAACGTAAACAATTAATAAAACGGATGCATATCATTATATTGGATCTGTGTAATATACCCGATGCTGTATAGTCAATCAAACAACAAAACACAAAGAGAGAATCACTTTTGTAGCCTTAAAGATTAATTATATGTAATTTATACAGTGAAGACTGCAGTATTATTTTACATTTGATTATTCAATTTCTGTACCTGAATACCTGAAAAACAAAGCATTGTTTATTTCATTTGTATCTTTGATCTATTGTATTAATCTATGCTTGTAATTTATTATTAACAGGTATGGTTTAGTTTAATTACGGTTATAACTTATGTTGTCACCTTCCTTTTACACTACAAGCCTGTTGTAGCAGAGTAGACCCCATCTGAATGATGGCCAAAACTTTATTAATGAGTTTTATGAAGTTTATTGTACATCACACAAAAGATGAAAAACTTTATCATCAAAAAGTTCTCACAGGTTTCCCGAGATGGAAGAAGAGAGCTGGTAAGGGTTTTAGCACTGAATCAATTGTCTTAAAAAGCATTCTTGGCCGATTTGCATTTTCTGTGATGGGTTTTGAAAGGAATTTAGATTTGGCCTCCTTCACTGACTTTTGGTAACCAAGTAAGCATGCAGTTAAACATTCATATTAAACTTGGAGTTCATCTCTTTTCCACTTCCGCTCTGCCTTATGACACTCTTGTCTAAGAGAGCGAGTAAGGCCTTTTAACCAAGGCTGGGCGGGACCCTTTCCCTTAGCTTTCCTGGGCTTAAGGGGAGCAACAGAGTCTAAAGAAATGGAGCAGGTTTTAGTAAAAACCTCCACCATTTCTTCAGGGTTTAATTCGTCGAAGGGGACAACATCTGCAAGGTTGGCTTGATAGTACTCGGAAAATAAGCTGGCAATGGAAGGTTGGATGAAACGAGAGTAACTGAGTGCGAGTCGAGGTGGGAAAACACAGACAGATTCAAACACAATTGGCAGATGGTCTGAAATAGCAGCATCAACTACTCTCAGATTTGTAACGGGTAAACCGTGTGACAACACCAAATCCAAAGTGTGCCCCAATTTATGAGTAGGGCTAAAGACTGATTAAGAGATTCATTAAGATATAAAAAATCTTTCACCAGTCAGGTCACTGTCCTTTTCACACTGCATGACTATCTGGGGTAACATTCAGTTGCTGCTGTGTTCACACTGCACGATGGATCAGCGACAGGAGGTTTCACACTTCATGACTTTACAAAAGAAAGAGTCGCAGAGAACAACTGTCTGGTCCGCAAACTACGTTACACAACCAAACATGTTGTGAAGTGAGAAGTGACGTGAGAAGTTGAGAAGTGATAAGGAAATAATGCAAGACTGAAATTGTTATTAAAAATGATAGCCTGCAAGAAGATTGCGATCTAAATTGTCTATGCATTAATTTGCAGCGAAAAGGAGAACAAAAAAACAGCTTATGCAGGAGGAAAAGATTGGGGAGATGAGGGGAGCAAGGACTGAGTGTTCTGCAGAGAGTTGGGGGTAAATCAATAATTTTGCAATGTATTGCTGTTGCTGCTGGTCAAGCAAATGTTTGTTCTTTGTTTCTGTTTGATATAATTGTAAATACTATTATCTATTAAATAAAATACTGATATTCTGGTCTATAACTCCTCCCTGAACATCCCGCTGCCCTGTATCTTGCCCTCTCATTGGCTGTAGGTCATCACCGATGTAGTTTTCAGTCAGAACGCAGGATTTTGAATCGCCGACAGATTCAGATATTTAGCATCTCAAATATCTCACAGGCGTCGGTGAATCGACGGCGATTCTCTCAGATCGTGTCGTTGATCATTCACACTGCGTGACTGTCACTCAGTGAACGAGCACCGATTTGCTTATGGTTTCGGGCATTTGTCGGCGATCTCCCAAATCCTGTCGGCGAGCCAAAATCAGGCCTAAAAACGCTATACATATATATAAAAGCAGTGGGTGGATTTGTATCAATGTAAGTTGATTGTGTTCACACACTGCCAACACACTATTATGTCCAAAAAATTAAGTTGATTTTGCATTATAGATTTATATTTACATGCTTACATACTTTTTAAAGCATTTAGAAAATATTTATTTCCTAGACTTTCAATGGATGTTTTCTTATTTTCTTATTATAAAAATAAATAAGTGTAATTTAAGTGTTTGTATAGCTACATATCAGTTAATTTTTACCTTCAATATTATAGTAGGCTAATGAACTAATGAATTAGTTAAGAGATTTGTTTTCCTTGTGAAAATTTGCCATGTATTGTACCTGAAATCCAAAACAATCGATATCGAATCGGGATCGAAATCGAATTGCAAGCCTGGGAATCAAAATCGAATCGAATTGTGAAATTTGTGTCAATACCCAGCCCTATTAAAAATATCTAATATTTGGGGCAGAAATTCCCCATGGTCTCGAAAAAGGTATCGAATATCGATACTTTTCAAGGTATAGAATCGAAATTAGAAATTCCAGTATTTTGACAACACTACTTACAACAGGTAAACAATTAAGCAGTGTGGATGCACTTCACAATTACCAAAAAGGATGGTGAAGTAGCAACTTGTTTGGCTAAAACACAGAGGCAGCTCACTGAGGAAAAACTTTACTAAAACTGATTTAATGTATCATCTGAGTGCACAATGCCCTGAACAGAATACCAAGTTTAAGTACCCAATTACCCAAATTGAACCGTCCAAATTTTATTTCCTATTTTTGGCTAAAATAAAACTTTAATTTCAGCAGCAAAATTCATCAATATATTTTCCAGGCCTGAAGACAGAAGTACAGAAGGGTATACATAAACTCTGATATCGCAGCAGAAAGGAGAAGTAGCTAGCAGTACAGTAAATCACTATAAACGACAAGAAATGAACATCAAATGTTGGTGTACAAACATTACCAGCTGTATTAAACCACATCAAAGCAAAATTCCATTAAAACAAGACATGCACACACTATAATGTCACATTTACAACCACATTAATCTAGCTGGTTACAGGTGCATTATGAGGCCAATGGAAAGAGGTTTATGTCCAGGCAGTTATCGTCTTTCAAGTCTGATTATGTCAGCTTTCCTGGACATCATGAAAACATTGTACCTGCATTTGGGAAACTAACTCAGAACAACAACGCATTAACCTTTCCTTCAAATTCATAAGCTTCAAATCTGCACAACACTGTGGTAATCTTACACCAGAAAGAGAAATGCTGAAAGCAAGCACCAAATCTCACAATGAGAACATATTTGATGCTTAATACACATCTCTGTGAAGAGGGATTTTGGACCACTAAGATTGCACAATGGCAGGGCTACCCAGTGCAACATGGCAAAAATTACAGACTAAAAAACTAGTATGTGAAATATGCCTTTTTGCATCACACCTGGTTATAGCATGGCATTGGTCATAATACCTTGATACTAAATCCAAAAACAAGTTTCCAGTTATTGGACATGTCTGCACTGACCTGGTGACGGGGGCTGGACCTTGGCCTGGTTCTTTTTAGGGTCAGTGTTGAAGAAGTCGGGTGGAGGGTCTTCCCCTCGCTCGATCTTGCACTCAAAGGCATATAGACACTGGATGTACTGTTTCTTCAGAGAGCTGGCCGCACTACTGGATGTGCCCACATTTAGGTTAGTGGCTAATTCCCTCCACTTTTTATTCTTGTTCACCTGATAACAGCAGACAGACACAATTTAATGACTATGACAGGCTGAAGAGACCTTTAGTGAACTCCAAAGCCAACAGAAACCAAAATAAGCATTTCATATGCAAATCACAAATAACTCCTAATGAAAACATTCTGCAATTTACAGCTACCATATCAGGAGAAGTTCATCTCCACACCTGAGTGAGGCCGCCTATCTCTTTGACAGACACGTAGAGGCGAAAGAGGTCAAGGGGTTTGCGGCCCACTGCAGGGAGATTGTTCATGCCCATAGCTTTCTCCTCAGCAAATGCAAGGTAACGATCCACCCACATTTTCCGCTCTGGTTCTGGACCCAGCTCATACAGACGGGTTATCTTCTCATTAGTGGTGGTAGAGGAACTCGACTTCTGCAAGGATGAAAAAGCAAAAATGGATGCATATAGTAGATTACTGCTGTTTAGTTATGGGGGGGAAAACATGCAATTTTCATAATCAGGAAGCACGGGGCGGAGGGGGTATATCAACACGGTGTATATGTGCAATGTGCATTTCAGTGGAAAAGCATTTTCATTAATGATGTATAAAGCCAGGACTGCAGGGAGCAATTTCAAAACCCCTGAATGTGCATTTCTCCCCATGTACATTCTCTGGCATTCAAAACCCTCCGTACAGATGATCAGTCAAGCGCTGTTCACAGAGCTCAGAGAGGCCCATGTCCTTGAGCTTAAGAGATGCATGTCGGCCAACAAAACTAAGGCCGAGACCCATTTAAATATTAATAGCTCTTCACCTTTTTTGATTCAGTCTTAGGAGTACCATCCACTTTGTTATTTAACTTCTGAGATTGGTTGAGTTTGTCCATGCCAAACTCTGGACTGGGAGCCATGCCTATGAAACAAATTGAAAAACATTGTCATTGTGGGCTACTTCAATAATCAGTAAAATTAAAAAAAGTGAAAACATCTAAAAAAAAATGTGCAGACAAAAACGGATGCGTGAAGAAAAACAAAAGAAAAATACAGGAAGTAGTCCGCAAGCAAGTTCAGTGCTTACCTGCAGAGTTATTGGACATGTTGCCAGGCATGGGGTAAGGTCCTGCTTGATTCATCATACCCTGCATGCTGTTCATGGGTGGTGCATATGGAGAACCAGCTCCCATCATTCCTTGGTTCATGTTGGGAAATCCAGGCGGTCTAGGAAAGAAACGAATAAAAAAAATTTGACTTAACTGAAAAATCTTAAGTGGTATGAATGACTCAGATGATCTTCCATTGTCTCTTTCAACACACTGCCTTCACTCTCACTGTTATGATCTAATTTTCAGCTCTCACAGTATGATCAGACTAGGGCTGCAACTAACGATTATTTTGATAATCGATTAATCGGACGATTATTTTTTCGATTAATCGATTAATCGGATAGAAATTAAATTTGATTTTTTTTTATTATAACTAAATAAAACCGTAAATCAGGGTATTTATGTGTAAAAGTGTACTTTAAAAAGTGCAAAAGCCACACATTGAGTTTTACTAATAGCAATATTTGCATTGTTTTTAATGATAATTGCTGATGGCAAGTTGACAAACATGATTATTGTTAAAAAAATGATTTCCAACATATGTTTTAACACAATTTTTGTTAAAACAAATTTACACAGACATGTTGTTCAGATGTGAATATCTGAACTAAAAACAAACTAAAAACATCTAAAATATATAATTCATTTAATTTTTATTTAAAATTAATTATATATAAGGAATATAAGGATAAAGAATATAATATATATTATATATATAATATATAAAAGAATATAATATAAGGATAAATTGATTAAATAAATATAGAAAGACTGAAAACAATTGTGTGAATGTAGAGCCGCAGTAGATCGCGTTTGAAAAACAATTAAAACTTAGTAGACAAATGCTATAAAAAGAGAACGGAATGGAGGTAACGTTACCCAGCAAGCTAACAGGCTTGAGTAAAGGACAGGAGAAATTATGCATTAGTGCACAAGCATTCGCTGAAAACCACTGAGTACAGTGACTAAAAAACAATATTTTACTGCTGCTGTTATTAACTGCCTTTATATTTAGTGCTTCGCTTTGTAAAGACCGTTTTAATTTAACCTATTTCTGCGGTAGCGCTATTTTAATCCATCACTTACGTTGCGAGCGAACTGATTGCACAACCTGATGCTCGAGACAAAATACAGACATCCCAAGATCCCGGAAGTCCCGGGAGTCTCCCGCATATTGATTGCGGCTCCCTGATGCCCGCGAATTAGTTCAAACTCCCGAAATGAAATCTAGAGCGCGCAAGCAAGAGTGCGCATGCGAGACAGAAGAGACTGCTCCAAACCGTGTAGCGCGCGCGCTCGGCAGAGCGCCTGAGGGAGAGAGACCTTGCGTGTGTGTGCGTACCAGTAAACGCTCCCCGTGACGTAAGCAGACCAACTAATCGATAATGACATTCGTTGACAACGATTTTCATAATCGATTATAATAGATTTTATCGATTAGTTGTTGCAGCCCTAGATCAGACTGACTCCAGCTGTGCTCCCCCGGAATGTAAAATCTCTGCTGCAATTCTGATTGTACCGGCAGTCCCCCAGGATGCTATGGTTTTGCGACTGCAAAATTTAAATGTAAAATCAAGCAAACTCTGCATTATTTGTCTTATTTCCACCTCTTTCCTTTGTAAAGTGTTTTCTTTTGTTTCTTTTCTTTTTTTAAATTTCATTGTAAAGTGATCAGGGATGGATCGACATATGGAGCACCGGGACTTCCACAGAGTCAGGGTTGTATAAAAGCGTTTAAAGAAAAGCGATAAATTAATATTTCCAATTGATCTCTTCAAATCATTCACTCACGACATGCACTTGCCTATTGTGTTACCAACCTGTTTGTTTCCAAAAGGCACGCGAGATATCCAGCTATGTGAGCATTCCAACACCAGATGTTGTGTTAGACTTTCGTGTTGTACGTAAAAATTCTGACACTACAGCAAAAACTACTAGCTTAATTAATGTGCATTTAAAACATTAAAGACAAGCAGTCAGTAATAAAACAACAATCAAATTATAAATAGCACAAATAAATATAATAGAACAAAGTAATCAAATGTGAAATATCACTGCATATTCATCCCTGTATAAGAGCAGTGAGTGATTTATTTGCAGGTTTATTAGACTGCTGTACCTTTAAGACCGAATGCACAGGCCCAATATGAATATACCGTCTACATTTACTTGTGATATAACTGACTGTTTACTAGGATACTCGCCAAGACAGGTGTTTTTACATAATTTTGTGAAAGTTAGTTCCTACAAGCGCAAGACGTGAAAAAGATTTCAATTCAGTATCTGCGCGCAGTCTGAGACGCAGGTTTTCATGGTGCGCACTTCGGATGTTTGTGTTCATGAAAGTTCTGGACCTGCAAATGACTGAGTGAACGATCAGCAATAAAGAGCATGCAACATAAGTGCTCTCTCTCTCTCTCTCTACACCGTCAATTAACGTTGATACATGCCTCGTTTTACTTTCTTTGCAATTGACATTACTACAAACATTCCACTGATGTCTGTGAAAAAGGGATGCGCTCGACAAGCTTACGCGTCTGTGCCGCAGCGCGCTTAAGGTCTCATTATGCCTCTGCGTCAACTCCACGGCGTAGCTACGCCGCCACTCCTACGGCGTCGTGGCAGTTTTATGGGTCTGCGTCAGGTTGCGCCGCATCGCGGTGCATCTGACCAATCACAGCCCTTGCGGTCTGCGTCGCCTCGACGCGCAGTTACAATTTTTTGGAGGTCAGAGAGGGGTTCGCGGCGACGCAGAGGGGTCTGCAAGGGTACGCCATCGATTCGACACAGAAGCATAAAACGGGCTTTACTCCACTGCACGTTTTTTTCCTCTTATCAGCTTGCGTTCCACAGCTATATAGACGTTAATACATTTGGTTTAATTTTCCAATAATTACATTTACTTCATAGACAGCTTTCTTTTTTACCCCTATTATGTTCTCTGTTGTCTGTTTTTCTTTGTCTGGACACAAACACTGTACACTTGTTGAGCGGTATCGGTTGTTGGTATCAGAGTATTTCATACGAGCACGAAACGGTAACCATTTATCTTGTTTAACATGATAATTTTGTCAAAATTTACTATATCCAGCAAAGTAAACCATTAGACTGAAGGTTGATTCTAACAAAACTATTTTCTGCAAGCTTTTTTCAAAGTAAATGTATGTGCCTTTCCTCCCCCAAAAAAAGGGTTTTCGGAGATTCCAAAAGGACACCTAATAACCAAATAATACACTCTTGAACAAAATCTTAAAACCAGGGAAAACCTTATAAGTATTCGCATTTTGCGCTGGTGGATCGTAACCGGGTTGTAAGTACTACTTCAAAATGCAAAAAGAAAAAACAGGAGCAAGAGACAAAGAATAGAGAGTAGCCAATTTATTGAAAACTGCATTTAACCCTTGTGCATCAATTAAAAAAAGTTACACATAGGTATAGAGGACAAAAATGTTCATGTGAAAAAATTGTCGTAAAAATGTGAAGCTTGGGAGCACAGACTTAAGTTTGGTTTCATTTTAAAGAAGACCCTTGGCAGATTATTACTGAAGTAAAAAATAAATTAATAAGTAAATCCAAAAAAGTTATATAGGTTTAAGTTGATGAAAATTATTTATGAACATTATTTTATACAAAATATATATTTTATGAAACAAGTTGAACTCTTAAACGGCTAGAAAATCAAAGCCATAAATCTAAAATTGTGTTCCAAATTTGAGGATGATATCTCAAAAAATGAGCTTCCAGTAAGATTTTGTTTGGGCGCAGTAACAGATTTTCCCCATTGGGTGCCAGCAAAACTCCACTGGTGCACACAGTAAATGGATTTTAGATATGCAGATGAGTTTTTCTCTCTCAATTATTACAAGCACACAAACACTTTTTTTTTATTACACGCATACAAACCACACTCAGACATCAATAACACACCCACACAATTATCGTTGCACAATTTATCCAATTGGCTATATGCAGAAGCAGAAAACAGGAATAAAGCGAGTATTTGCTTTATAGGCCAAACCTGGAAAAATGGCACCATCTGGTAAAAAAATAAATAATAATAATATAGTAAACATTTTATTTTTGAAACCTTGCCAACAGAATGAAAGCCTCTTAAAGATTGCATCATTTTATAGTTAAATGGCCCTGGGATTAAAAATTGCATTTTTGTCGAAAAGGCGCTGAGAGGCACTATTTTGTGTACCTAGAGCAAAATAGATTTTTTAAGGGAAATGGCGGTGAAATAGTAAAATTCCAATAAAAATACACACCTGTGCCACATTTTATGCAGTTAGCATTAACACAGGCAGAGTGATAAAAAAAAAAGCTGAAAAGGACAAAAATGTCGATAAGGATGCACAAGGGTTAAACTCAAACAGGCTGTTCATCAGCTGATCGAAAGTTTAAGATCATAGCCCAAAAATAAACTCACAAAAAAACTAAAAGTGTCAAAAAAGGACTCAGTAGTGAGTAGCCCCACCATTTATGTTGATCACTTCAAACACTCGTTTCGGCATGCTTGATGCAACGGTTTCCAGGAGGCTTATGGGGACATCGCTCCATGTGGAAAAGATGGCTTCACAAAGGGCATCCAAGGCCTGGAACTGACGTCCGTTTTTATAAACTTCCCTTGCCATCCATCCCCAAAGTTCTCAATGGGATTCGCTCCATGTGGAAAAGATGGCTTCACAAAGGGCATCCAAGGCCTGGAACTGACGTCCGTTTTTATAAACTTCCCTTGCCATCCATCCCCAAAGTTCTCAATGGGATTTAGATCAAGGGAACACGCTGGATGGTCCAAAAGAGCGACGTTATTCTCCTGGAAGAAGCCCTTCGTAAGGCGGACGTTGTGAACCGCAGCGTTGTCCTGTTGAAAGACCCAGTCATTACCACACAGACGAAGGCCCTCGGTCAAGAGGGATGCCCGCTGCAACATGTCCACATAGCCAGCCGCCGTTTGACACTCCTGCACAACCTGAAGCTCCATTTTCCCACTGAAGGAAAAAGCCAGGTAGAAAACCTCTCCGGTGGGACATCCTCGTCATGCCAGTAACATTGGAAGCCATCATGACCGTCCAGATTACATCTTTTCTCGTCAGAGAATGAAACTTTCTTCCACCTTTCAATGCGTCATGTTTGGTGCTCCCTTGCAAATTCCAAACGAGCAAAGTTTGTGGCGTGGGAGGAGACTTGGCCTTTGAAGAAGTTTTTTGTTCTTTAAGCCCTTCTCTCGCAGATGACGTCTTATGGCTATTGGGCTGCAGTCAACATCAGTAAGGGCCTTACTTTGGGTCGAGGATCGTCCCATGTCTTCACAGACAACACGTTGGATCCTCCGGCTCAAGAGCAGGTAAATTTTCTACCACTTGACTTTTTTGGCCCATAACTCTCATCTTTTAAGAAACGTAAAATGACTGTCTTACTGTGTCCAACCAGGGCAGCAATTGCACATTGCGAGAGGCCTTGCTTGTGCAGATCAACGATCCTGCCTCATTCAAATAGAGAAAGCCTTTTTGCCTTTGCCATCAGGCGATCGTGACAGTGTGACTGCTTAAGGACAATGACATGAAAACCATATTTTTGCGCAGATTTTACCTTTTTAAGGCTATGGCCTTACATTTTTGACCAGCTGATGAACAGCCTGTTTGAATTGAAATGCAGTTCTCAGTAAATTGCCTTTTCTCTATTTTTTTGTCTCGTTTCTTCTTTTGGCATTTTGAAGCAGGACTTACAACCCGGTTACGATACACCAGCGTGAAATATGAACACTTGTAATGTTTCCCCCAGCCTGTTCAGGAGTTTATAAGCATAATTCATTTATATATATATATAGTATGAATAGTATGTGTACAGTGCAACAGCAAATAGCTTGTTTAGAGATTGTTTACATTTTAGACATGTCAAGTTGCATACTCAACAGGACCACATGGGGATGCCCAAAAAAAAACTTAAACCAACCGCCTTGACATGACTGCATTATATGCCTACTACAGTGCACGGATACATTCAGAATTACTAAACACAGCAACATACACTGACAGATAAAAACATTACCCTGAATGTTTGCGCAAAAACAACGTGAATGTACTAAAATATGTCTATGCATAAATGCAATGTGCGATCAGTGCATCAAGAGCGCACATACAAGGTTTGATTTGTTAGCGCATCAATAATAACGGACTCACGCGTGCTTACTGTACGACTCCTGTACGTTACTGCAATCGTATTTACCTTGATTACAATTCGCATCCATCAAAACTTTACTAGCGAGAAACTGGTTTGCTTTATCCAGCTGAGAAATGTAGTTTGCATATCATCTGGCCATGGTGGGATGTTTTGACGTTCCGTTCAGTCTGTATTTCACACAGCGCGACACGTGAGGGCTCACGCTCTTCAGAAACAATCACAGAGTTTGACAGAATATTTAAAGCGAGAAACACACTGGAATGAATAATTCACTGAAAACTGGCCATGAGTCACTTTTCACTCAGCCATCTCTGATGAAATAAGCCTGGTTTTCCTGACATACAAGCGCTGTTTTGGACTGATTGTTTGAAAGAATTTGCTTCGTGGGTAATTGAAAACCTTCCCAGAGTTTAGCTGCTAAAAATGATCCGATTGCAAACAGATAAGTAAAATCGGGTTATGGGGCTAGAATAGAAATTTCTGCCAACCAGGGTTACAGGAATTGTGCCATTATAGATGCTCAGTTTGAAAATATCCCGACCCCCAAGATAATTTAACTGCGTGACGCATTTAAAGAACTTATTTCATTAATTATACAAATTACATTAATGACACAGTTTCGAGTGCTTCATTCATTTTATTTGCGTTATTTAAACACGTCAAGGATTTTGAATTAAATTGCATACTTGCTTGAAGTCACCTTAAAAATATTTAACGCAATATAAAAAAAACAATCGTTTGGCTATTGTTACTGTATATGATCACACTCAACAACCTGCTGATGGCACCTACGACCCTAGAATCAAGCATTTTTTAAATTTGCATTGACAGTCAGTGGAATGGACTCTTGCGTGAATGGCACAGACCAATGAGCTTGTTCTCACACTGAAGAACTAGCATTGTCAGATCAGATCCAAACATCTTTTTTAGTCCGTATTGTGCACGGCACTTCTCAATGAGTTTAAGTTTAAAAGTAGAATGTGGTGCACTCTACCTGTGTATGGAGTTGGATGGGCCATGGTGCATGCCCGCTGCAGCAGGATCCTGAGGCTTTCTGTTCATTCCCGGTGGTGGACACATTCCAGATGCCACCTGAGGGGGCATGCCGCCCATGTTGGGGGCAATGCCAGGGCCGTATGGCCTAGTACCCATCTGACCTGGACCCATGCGTCCTGGAGGCATCCCTCCATACGGCCCCCCTCCACCCTGCCCAGCCATAGGGTTCATGGAGCCACTCATGCCAGGACCCCCTGGATAGTTAGCATTTGGCATGCCTCCATAACCTGGTGGCCTCGGATAACCTGTTAAGTAGATTTTGAGGTTAAGGTAAACTAGGCTAGTGTAATAAAAGTGAAAAATGGTTTTGATGTTCTTAAAAATCATCAGTCAAATATTTAATCAAAACAAAGCTTCTCACCTTGAGGTCCATACTGGGCACCCTGCGGTCCATAGTTACCCATGGTGTTGTTCTGGGGGAAGGAACCCATCCCACTATGCATTTGGCCTCCAGATGATTGTCGTGGGGATAAAGTTGACCCGGGTTGAGGAGAGCCATATGGCATCTGAGGGTTCCTCATATATACTGCAGAAAGCGGACACAGTTATGCTATGGTAAACTAGCCTTGACGTTAATTATTATAAAAAAATAATACTACTGGTATATTTCACTGTAAAATAAAACAAATATTAAAGAAATATATAATTATTTTATTTTACATTACTGTAAAACTGTAAAATGTATATTTTTAAAGATTTATTTTTTGGCGTTTTTGCCTTTTATCATAGAACAGTACGTAGACAGGAAGCGAAGTGGGAGGGAGAGGGAGAGAGGGAAATGATCGGGAGAGGGAGGGGGGTATGATCGGGAGCCGGGAATCGAACTTGAGTCGCCTGAAGCGCAAAGGTGGAATATGTCGGAGCGCTGCCCACGAGGCACACAACGCATACATTTAATTAAATTGCAGGCTTTGTGATTTGTAATCACACCCACCCATATCGCGTTTTCAGTTTTATTTTGATTAATAGTGCAGCCCTTATTCAAATTGTAAAAATAATAAAATGTCACAGTAATTTAAAAAACTATCAAGACTCACCTCTATCCTGACTTATGGAGGAGTGTAATATACCATCTGATTGGACACTCGGTGGTCGGGGGGGCATTTGGTTTCCTATAGGTGATGTAAACAACAAAGTTTTTAAAAAAAAAGTGGGCAACTACTGATATTCTCAAAAAATTAACTAAACAAAAAAATTACTGCATTATTAAAATAAATTATTTAAGTGAGGTTCCCACCAGGCATTGTTCCGGGTGAAAGGGGTCCCGTGCGCGAGGCCGGGCCACTGGCGGGGGAGCCCACAGGTGAGGGAGAGGGGCCACGGATACCCGAGAGGTGAGGAGAGGTGTGGGGAGAGAAAGGCGACTGCGCTGGGTTGCTCTGTTCACCCTGACTGCTGGACACACCTGATGTGCTCACGCCCGGGCTCAAAGCACCCTCTGTGCCTGTGGGGAGATCGTCGATGGAGCCTGACAAATCCTGCACAGGAGAACAAGAAGAAATTAAAAAAATGTTTTAGTGCTGTGTGATAAGGCAAACCATTACTGTTGCTTAATGATTACTGACTTTTTGTACTTTTTTGATAAGAGCTGCACGATATTGAAGAAAATGTATGATAACTGATGCGATAAATTATGCAATATTCGATATGCCATACGATAATGCCTTAAGTGTGTAAAATCAATTTACATATATTGTTTATGTAACTTTCAGTTTTTAAATGTTTCACATTCTCTGTGGGAAAAGAAAGCATCACTACAACTTCTGAAAGTGAACAGCAGTGTTTTTGCATTACATAAGAAGTCACAAATCTGACCATGTCATTTTAACATCAATGTAAACAAAACAAAATACCCATTTAAATACCACTGACTCTGTTCAACTTGGCAATATAAAATTCTATCAACCGGAAAACTTAACATCAAGAACACCCAGGTAAACAAACACCTGAAAAGGGGTGGACAATCAGTTATTTTTGTAATTTTAATTTATCTTTGTTATTAAAAATAAGAACAAAGAAGCAAAGTACAAACAATAGGACAACTACAATAATCGTGCAACCCTATTTTTGATGCATTAAAGCTTTTTGGTTGCATAAACTTTCAATGGATGAACACAAATAATGAGAATATTAATGTCTTCATTTGTGTTCTTAAGATGAACAGAAGTCTTATGGGTTTCTAACAACATAAGTGTGAACAAATTGGCTACTCAATTGTCAAACCATCCTGACCAGTCACCGGTTGCATAAAGCACCTTAAGTTTTTCCCTTACGTATGATACTTAGGGGGCGATTTCCCCTTACCTAAGAGAATAACTTAAGGGTGTTGCATATAATCTCTTAAACGGTTCTCTTAGGTAAGGGAAAGATTTAAGTGTTTCACGACAGCCATCCTGGATTGACGTTATAAACGTCTGTTGTTGCCATAGATATGCAAAACACTAACACTAGCAATTTCGCAGTTTCATCAAATAAAGTAGGATAGGATATCGGAAAGGATAAAGGATAAAAGAACAACAATTTTGAAAAGCAAACTAAATCCCAATGTAACTGCAGCAAAAAACAAAACAAAAAAAAACAGAAACAATGGGAAGAAATAATAACGGAAAAAATCAATGCAATGAATCTTGACGCGAAGAGGACGGTTCAGGAAGTCCTTAAAAAATATGAAAACATCTCTTTGGTCGCAATAAAAGAGCTGAGCGCTTATAAGAAAGAAAGCCAACAAAACAGGTAAGATTAAGCAAGACTACGCTTTTAAGACTGTATGCACCGCACCGTGGTGAAAAGTTCGCTTTATTGCTGTACAGTGTTAAGATTTAACCATTACAAAACTGACCAACAGCTTGACCGTTGCGTTTGAATGACGGGAAAGAGCCCCCGCAACCCGGTGAACCACTCTGCTGACACACAAAAATTACATAAATTCAGCCATGTCGTCTTATTTTTGTCCGCGTTACTCTTAAGGTTACGATTTCCAAACCTTAAGTTATACTTAGGGAAATGACCGTTAAGAGGTTTTATGCAACACATAACGCTTTTTAAGGGATTACTTAAGTGAAAAAACAGCATTTAAGGGAAATTCTAAGTGTTTATGACGTTTCACTTAAAGAAACCCTTAAGTAACACTTAAGGTTTTTTTTCTGCAACACCCTTAGGTTTAAGCGAAACATAAGGGCGAACTTAAGGGAAAATTACACTTAAGGTTCTTTATGCAACCGGGCACAGTCCCTAACAGCAACGATCTGGATAGCACACACGACAAACTAGCATTGTTGCGTCAAAGTTTTGGACAGGCAAACACTTCACATTTTCTCAAAAATAAATCTAGTTGCAGGGCATACATCAGTGACATTTACACAAACGGTGCATAACAAATACAACATGACAAGTATAAAAAAACATAAAAAAGAAAAAGAAAAATAACTATTAGATATGAAAATGTTCGCTCAATATACATAAAATAAACATGGATATTTGGTGCTACCATGTGTCTTTGATTAATGATGGTTTTGCCCATTACAGAACACTGGCTGCCTGAAAGCAAGCCTGAGCAAAATGAGCAGTGAGTTCATATGGGGTGTGATGCTGAAATCAATCTGGCAGTCAGTCATAAAGCCTCCCAGCGGAGGAGTGCGTGTGTGTGGGAATATTTACACACTAAACTGTCGTCACGTGGAGCGCATGTGTTCAGTGAAAATTTGCAAGCTCATCTGCCAGTCAGATCAGAGAGGAAAAGGGAAAAAAAGTGGGAGTGGAACGAGAAAAACACACACACACTCAGAGCACGACTGGAGCTTAGCCAAGTATTCCCATAGAAATCTCACACTCGCAGACTGGCTGCGGCCCCAAAGTCGGCGGTTTTGCACTTGAATCGGCGCCCGCTGCTATTTTTGGGCCGTGACCTGCTGGAGGAACCCTAGAGGGAGAGACAGGAGGAGAACGCTGATTCAGGCTCCTGTTTTAACTGCCACACACACGCTCACTGCATCCATGGAGAGAGTTTGCATGTCCCAGGTCTGCTCTCCTAACAGGAAACAATTCTCTGTGGATGTGTGTTAATGTTGGCATGTGTGAGTCTACAAGGAGATTCCTGTGTATGTGACCCATGAGGACGGTGTTTATTACCCAAGAGTGTATCACTGATCCCAAAGAGAAGGCATTAATTAATGGAGACCCTGAGGACAGAAACTGTAAGTGAGTGCGAGTGTGCATGTGTTTTTTTTCCTATATATTTAGCGCACAAAGGTTCGGAAACCACAGAAGATATCCAAGGACTGAAGTTTATTAAATATTTTAACTAGTTTGATAATGCATTCAGCTATCAAAATATCGTATTTTCAGCATGATTTAATACATTTTACCATGCATAAATCCATTAATAGCAATACTCAAACAGCCAAAAATTTGTCCGGACCTTTGTCAACAAATATATCTGGGTGCATGACATGTATGCTGTTCATTTACATATATTACTGACATTGCCAATTTTCAACCAGCACTGTATTGTTACTGTAAGTTATCTTTTAAATTTAAGAGCTAAAATGCTAGATTATTGTGATTTTACTATTTAATTTCAAGTTCAAACATCCAATCCTCTTCAAAGGCAGCCCGTTCTATCACACTCACTCTTTTACTGTGTCTTCACACATGCACACTCTGCTATCACAAGACCAGTCATCTGACTGTTGGCTGAGGGTTTCTTAAACCTTTCTGAGAGTCACATGAACTTGTCTGACCCCCTGATCTCTAAATGTCAAGGGAGTCACAAGGGGTCAGACTGGGCTCTCCTGACGACACAGAGGTCAAGAGTACAGCTCAGTTCAGGGCATAAGAGCAGCATTGAGCAACATGTTACACTGTCTCTGAACACAGCAATACATCATACTGTAGCATGCATTCACAGACTGACCCTCCAGGCTTCACCTATGCTTGCCTCTCCTTCTATTATTCACTCTCTGGCTGGGTTTCAAAACCAGTTCAAAATATGTGCATCTTAAAGCTGGAATACACCTTTTCAGGTGGTTTAAAATGTTTTATGTTTTTTGTTTTTGTTTTTGTTAAAAAAAAATTGTTTTACATGCTTCATTTGTTACCAGTGTGTTTACCCGATCAAAGCTTTAAGAAGACACTTTAGCTTTCAGACAACTGTTTATTGATGAAGAAGTGTTTTGTATGCAAGGAGGGAGTGTAATTACACAATTGAAAAAAAATGTTAAATAAAACAGTATATTCAAATCAGTGCTGTTGCTATGATTGTCAAAAACGAGTAAAACAAAAATTAAATATCAGTTATCAGGCACATAAACATGCAAATAATCGGTATCGATTATAAAAAACAAAAGGAGAATTAATATTGCCCTATCTCTAAAAATTTGTCAATAACCAGCCCAACTAGCCTGTCTACCAACTCAACACAAAGAAAATGCAATTTGTTTACAACACATTGGTTTGTCGCAATAAGACTTTCAAAAGCAAATGACTGCACTCTAAATATATTTCTATCTTAAAAAAGGCCAGTGAGTTGTGATGAATATCAACAAAGTAACTAAGGCAGCCAGGTAGTTACACAGACACCATAGTTGAAAAACTCAAGTATACTAACTGAACAGAAATACATTGATGTGGCAAATGCTGTTTGTGAGGTTTTATTACAAGCTGTGTCCCAAACACACACTCTACGCTATGAACTTGTACTATGCCCTATGTACTCAACTGCCTAGTGTATGAGTTGTATAAGATTAGTTTGTCATCCAGTATCGAGAGTCTGAAAGCCCCTCCAACTCCGCTATGCAAGGAATCCTGCGACAGTTGAGTAAAAGTCCAACGTTCAACAATTTTCCGGTTAAATGAGTACATCATCCGGGTATTTAAAATTGACTCGTTCTTTTTGTGATTTTCAGTGTGTGCACTATTTACTACAAAATGGCACAGAATAGTGCATAAGTACGCAAATTGGGACGCACCTACAGACTCTGTCTGACCCTTGCTGGCTCAGGATGCTGATCCACTCCCTCGCCTTTTCCTGTTCACTCACACACACACACATATATGCCCATTCATCTGTTGCCAAAACAGTAGAATTAGAAAAGGCAGAGAGGGAGGGAGGAGACAGGGACCAAAAAAAGAAAAAAAAGAAAAACACACAAAAGCAGCTGCATCTGTGAGGTTGCCATAGCAACTGTCTCCACGTGCTTGACACATTAGTCCAAAGTAGAGCACCCCTCCACTCCCATTCTCTGGCGCTGAGGTTACAGTGCAGTCACACACACACAGGCGTTCACAGTCTACTAACACAGCATTACAGTATCTGGATGAGCAACGCATCTCGAAGACGTCAAGTTAAAGCAAACCCAAATACACCAAGCGGGACATGCGCACGCACACATACAGCAGATTAATTGTAGATTATCAATACACGCATTTTTGCTGCTCACACCAAATCAGAGCAGTACAAACATCGCTACCCAAGTGAAGGAGGACCCAAGTACAGTGTTCTGTGTCTGTGCAGATGTCAGCCATGAGGGGGCGCTACCAGCCCACTGATTGTGAAAGTGATGGGGGGGAGAGAGAGAGAGAGAGGGCCCTGCCTCCACCAGCGGCCATTACTGCCTCACTCTCAGCACAAACACAGATACTCTTCTCGTGAAGGCAAGCATCACTGCTACTATTGCTCATATTAGGGTTAGGGATGTGCACAAAGGATGTGATCAGGCTTTAGATATGGCTTGAGAAGTTCAGTGGATAGCTAGAGATGAGAATACCATACAGATTTATAGGTGGGCTATTTTGACTTGTCAGTAAGCAAGCCCCTAAAAACTACAGAACAGCCTAGCAACCACCCACACTCGCAACCGTCTAGCAATGCACTGGCAACCATTGTGGCTGTGACGTCTGCATGGGCAAGCACCACTCACCAGGGCTGCGCAATTTGGGGAAGTTAGCCATTTAAAATGAAATATATATATATCAAGTTAGATACTAATAATAATAATAATATAAGGTTATTTTATATAATAATAGGGCTGCAACTAAAGGTTATTTTGATAATCGATTAGCTGGCTAATTATTTCTTCGATTAATCGGATAAAAGGGGCCCAAATTTCTTTTTCTTTTGTTAACAAAACACAACCACCACACATCCTGCCCAATGTTGTCCTTCAAACAATAATGGCAACTGAATGCTATGAAAACATATAGTAAATACATCTATACTGTATGCAAAAGAACTATAAAGCAAAAGGACAGTTTAAAAATAAAGATAATTAAGAAAAATAAAAACAAACTCCGTGTTAAAGGATAAGAGGAAAGTTCTAAGCAACACACACATTCACTCTAGACACAGTAGCCCGTTACTGTAATTTCTTTATCCTGTAAGAAACGACTTGCATTTATATTCAATTACATGCTTTTATCCCTTTACAGTAACTACTCTCAAAAAATACTTGAATTACATGTTGACTTTAAAACCTAAATTTAACATCCAACAACATATTTCAGCAGGATTACATTTTTGCACTGAATATTAATTGTCTCCCTCTCTAATACATCCTTGTCTGTTTAACGCAGACTGTCAAGACGAACCTTCATGCAAAATGGAAATACTCCGGTGAATCTGTAACACTTACAGATAAGAATATAAACGTAAAATGAACATTTTGCGCTGAGGAAACATCACACATTAAACAACTCACGCATCTGTCAAAGCACCTGACAGGGCAAGCCATGTTAAACATTATGCTAAATGCATTAGTTTGAAGATTAAAATTAAGAATTCTCATGTTTTGAGCTGCTTGGATCACGTACCATTCCCACAGCAGCTCACTCTCCACTATTTTTAGATAACATTTTGTCCATAGAAATGCATTATTCAGTGCTGTAATTTGAAGCGACTGGCGTAAGTTTTCCATGGACAGTGTCGATGATTTTCATTACCGATTATTATCAATTAGTTGTTGCAGCCCTATATAATAATTATATAATAATAATGATATATAATCTGAGATACTGAAAACACCGGATCATGAGCTGCTTGTGGCTACGGTGCTGTGCTTCAAACATGCGGTGAGTATATTTAATTAAAAAGGAGCCATATTGCAATTCTTTTTATTTATCGTGCAGCCCTTCCACTCACATTGTAAATAGAGACAAGTTGCACTAGCTCAGAAAGACATTGAGAAGAAAATAAGCGATTTGGTTTCATTTATTGAGCTTTGCTAGTAATAGCTGATAACTCACTTTTCACACTCCATGTTCATATCCTCACGTCACCCTAAACTACGGATCTTTCCAAGGGCAATTTTCTCCTCTCAAATACTCAACAGATAAACTGGCTGTTGCTTTGCATCTTGTGCCAAGTTATAAATACTCTTTATTAAATCATGCATTCTACAAAAACCACTTGAAGACCCCAAGGGTCTTGGCACTGCGTCCCATGTGAACGCCCCCCCTAATCCCCTCTGGCGTGCAGGCCTGGACTGAAAGTCGCCATGAACAGTGCAGGCGCAAAATTGTTCTTGGATAAATAAAAATAAAATAAATTAAAATTAAACATGTTTTGGCTTACAATATAAACTAAATATACACATCTGTGTATATTTGTTACTGAATTTCAATCATTGTGCAATTATTTTAAGTAATAAAAAAATACATCAAGTCACAGAATAATTTTGCCAGTAAAGACTGCTAATTTTGCAGTGACTTCTCTGATTGATGGATCTCTTTTGAATATTATGGGTAATGGAGTTCTATACTGGGGTTGTTTCTCAAAAGAATGGCTTTTATTGGAAAAAAAAGTCGTTAAATTGAACAATATATTAAAAGTGTAAAGTATACTTAAATATAAGAAATACAAGAAAACAATTTTACATTAATTCACAATAAAACCTAAACCACCTAATCCAGCTACAATAATTTAAAACTAAATAAAAGTTACAGTACTAATAACAGGCATTAGTAGAGGATTGCATCCAACCGCGATATTCACGTGTTTGTTTTTTTTGTTTTTGTTTTTTTTTCATAAGGCTATGCCTTTCTTGTTTTGCACTTTGTGCATGTGTATTGAATATTAGTTAAATAAATAAATAAATAATGATAACAAGACTGTTTATCATGGTTATTTGTACAGGGGCTTCGTGGATTTGCAGTGAACGAGAGAGATCGCCTTAGCGTGTGTGATTACCTGCGTTTGTCCTTCCAGTCAAGTCATATATTCATAAATAAAAATAATAAATAATACGTTTGCCATGTCCTCGGAAAGCTAAATCTTTGTCCTATCATTTTAACGTTTGAGGGTCATTCCCATGAATGGCATCAGCGCTGGTCAATTAATTAAATCAATGCCATTGGTCTCTAAGAAGTGAAGCATCAGTTTCAGTGTTGACCATGCAGCGCATTACTGCTCAGCCAAGCCTTGTAAAGTGGAGCTCAAAAGTAAAATAATTTCAACACCTTGTTTCATTACATCAATCTTTGAATGAATCTGCGTTGTAGAACGTGTTGTTTAAATGAACGATTTAACACCTCACTAAAAATCTGCGCTCTGATTCGGTCCGGTACATAGTGGAAAAACTCAAGAGATAGCAAAATCCACAGTCCCCTTCTCCCCCCCCGAGAGGGGGATCCGGAGCCTACGGGTACCCTTCAGACCTGAGGCATTTGATTTTCGTTCCTGGGTAGAGGCTGTCGACCTCCCTCGGCCCGGAGACCTGTAATGATCCTTCCGCAGGTTACGACTTTTAGACATCTCTAGATGTATCGGTATAAGGTTTTGGTACACAGCCCTAATCACAAGTAGCGGCTAATGCACAATAAATACAACAATCACAAACAAGTGTCATAACCTATTAAAACAGTTCTTTCATATTATGATAGACATTGCTTTCATATAATTTGATATCTTTTTACTTTACCGCATGTATTTATGTAAATGAGTAGCCTATGTGTTACCTATGTTTGGTCAATGTTAAGATTCTTTTTAGTATGCCAATAAAAATACTGCAGGCTTTCTTCAGGTTATCACTTAATTAAAATTAAGCAAAACAAACGAACAAATGTTTACTTTTACGAGCAGTCAAATATTTGCGAGCTTGCAACAGAGGGAATCTCTTTAAGTGAGAACGAGAAGTTTAAAGCTTACAGGCTTCCGTACTTCGACTGCCACGCCATTTCTGGTATTTTTAACGGTTCGATTCTCTCAAGTCTGCATTCGATGCATCCTCGATATCGAGAACACATCCTGGTACTTTCATGAGTCCTCTGTACTTGTGTTCTTGAGTACTGAAATTGAACTATGACGGTTGATGATGACGTAGTACAAGAGAGTTAAAAAAAAAAAATCACACTGACTATCGGCTTTTACGGAAACGTACATCACTTAACCTCGGAGCTCCTGGCGTGTCTTGAAACCTCTTACACATTAATCACTACAACTCAATTTTTCCCTAGGGAAAATGAATGGGATTTTTCCGGAACCCGACTGTTGCGCTATATGCCATGGTCACTCTCTCTAAGAGTGATTGAATGTCTGTGATTGGATTTACCAGTAAACCAATCAAAGGTGGAGCCATAGAGCCAAGGGCTGCGTCCAAAAATGTAGGCAGTTGAGTTGTTGCCTCAATGACTTTGAAGGAAACGTTTGCACATGAAGGTATCGTACGAAACTGATTTCAGGCAGACTTCTGTTCTGAGGCAACATAACGGTTTAATGATCAACAGCAAAATAGAACGCTTTGGTGAAAACCAAGAGAATATTTAATTAGTACAATAGTAATTTCTCGATAGAAGTTACATCAAAAGTGGACAACGTTGTCAAAAATGTAAATTTACACACAAAGTGACCACCAACCGTAAATTTTCAGATAACATCTTTAATTTTTAGCTCAACTGTTTCAGAATAGAAAGCACAGGATTGTGTGATATAAAAGGAAGCGAAGAACACATCTACAGTATGCTGCTTTCAAAAATTGATCAGATGAAGGTATCTCAGGAGACAGGAAGTGAAGCTAATTTTGTATTCGGACATGCCTTGATGCATCATCACAAGGCAGCATTTTTAAGCTTTCAGAAAAAAACAAAGTCTGATGAATGTCTTTAGGTATTTAGCCTACATTTTTGGTTAATAACTGCATCATATAAAATATGATACAATTACTGTAACAACTAAGGGTTTCCACGAGTAAAAATATCCTTTAGTGACACAATGAACAATTTTGTAAGCCAAACGTTATCACATCATATGGGCACCACCGTCAGAGCTGCAAATAAAAACATCTATTCACAGGCATCTGAACTCATCCAAGTCTCTCTCTCTCTCTCTCTCTCTCTCTCTCTCTCTACACGCCGTTGGGGAGGGGTACTCCATATGAGTGCATTAGGGGGTCTATTGTGTGGGTCACAATAGTAGCGGGAACCACAGATGCTTCTGTAAGGGAGGCAGCCACCCAGTCTGGGTGAAAACAGGGAGAGAGAAGGGAGGAGAGGTGGATACTGGGGGGCTGAGGGTCTGACAGAGGAAAAAAAACAGCCTGTCTGCCTCTTCTCCAGAGCAACGCCCCTCCCACAGCAGAGCGGCCCCAGAGTCAGAGCTGAGCAGAGCATAGGGCCGGAGATGTGAATACAGCACAGAAAAACTGCTGGAGCTGTAGGCCGAGAATAAGAGACAAGAGAACTGAGATCTGCAAATAAGGATAGGAATCATAAGCAACCTAATGGGATTCTGGTTCCAAATCCAATTAAGGAATTGTTACAGAACCAAAATCATTAAGTATTTGTAAGACTTTAATACATCACTAAATACATTAACTTGGTTTTGCATTAACATATCCTGGTTTCACAGACCACATTTTAAAATGCAGGTTTGATCTTTTTTAACTGAAAGCAACTTGCACTGACAAATCTTAAAATATATCAGTGCAATTGTTTGGTCTCAAGATGCACACCAGTAATGTTTTTTCTACAGCATGTTTAAAAAAGCTTAATTGAACTAGGGCCTTAATCTAAGTCCTGTCTGTGAAACCGGACCTATGTATTTGAAAAAGAACAAACATGCCTGAACAGTAGTGTAGGAAATACTGCCATATAAGCACGGCTTACAAGTATTTTAGTATCTGCATACGTTTCGTCTATATATCAAATCATATCACAGTTGCAAATTTATATCTGTATAATACAGTCATTTATGTAGGACATTTCTCAATACAAAACCCGAGTGTCTTTCAGGCAAGTAAATACTTCACAAATAAAATGTGACCCCGCCTAAATGATAGATTATACCATGGGCTTCAAGATTCAGTACTTTAATTTTCATTTCTAACATGATAAATAATGAAATTAATGATTTTGACACTATGTTTTATGATTTTGTGGCAAAAAAATACAGAAAGTTGGCTTCCTAAACATTGATTTTAATCATCTCCGGCACAGAAACACCAGCTGATTCTTGTATCATTTGGTTCAGAAATATCTTTTCTACAATTAGAAAGAGCAAACAGACCTTAACATCAATCCACACGAGCAACAATCAGCTCAGTCTCGGGAAAGGCAAGAAAATTGCAACTTAAGCTGAGTTCTGAATTTTGTGTGGATTTCTTCGTGTCATCACTTAAATTTCAGGAACAGCTTATTTGTGGCACACTAAGAGCAAGAAACGGAAGATAGCTGATTGTTTAAACGGTGTGTTTGGTTTACATTTTGCTGGAAATGCCCCAAATTATGACATAATCAGTCTTATAGAAGATTACTTTCTGGAGGATGATGACTAGAGCTGTAATAAAATTGTTTTTCAGGTGCATCACGATGCATGCTGATGTAAACGATTCCGCAACGATACACAAAAACAGAAGAATAGGCCCATCATACATATCAATATACAGTTTTTTGTAGGCTAAATAAAGAACGCGTATTATATACTAATTAAAAAAAGTTGAGCATGTCCTTCGGAAGCAATGCACTTGCGTCTGATGCTTCTTTCAGTTTGTACGAGTAGAACATCCATGTATGACAAAATGTTAAGCACAATAAGCCACGAAAAAGATTCTCTCAATGTGTTACTTGCGCTGAAAAGAGCTATAGGGATTTTTAATCTAGCCTAGTAATTATTAATAAAATATTTTATTTTATCTCGGATTTTAAATGTTACAAAACAGCCCAGAAAGAGATTAATGAGATTTTCTATTGATGTTTTATATATTAATTAATATATAAATGACATTTTCTACTGATATTTCATTTTACTAAAGAAGTTATACAAAATCATTACCGTGAACTGACTTAGTAAATCAAGCTCTTACTATTGGCCAGCATCACACACAAACTTTATCGGCCAATAGTGAGCCTACGTTCTGACGTAGAACCCAGAAGCGCTGCACCATTTACAGTACGTCAACAGTGTAGGAGAATGACAAGGAAGAGAAGAGAAGGTTGAATAAAGTCGTTATTTCGTTTTAGCACAAAAAATATTCTCGTCGCTTGATAAACTTTAGGTTGACCCACTGTAGTCACTTGGACTATTGTAATGATGTCTTTACTAACTTTCTGGGCCGACAGATGAAATTACCTAGCAGCCTATGAAGGAGTGAGCCAGCTCTCAGATTTCATCAAAAATATCATAGGCTAATTTGTATTTTATGCTTTGATTGCATTTTATGCTTTTCCAAGAGATAAATAAAAAAGGATTTGTGTATCAAATACGTTTCACTTATATTTTTTGTCTTTTCGTGTTCTCCTTCCTCCATTCGTTGTCCGAAGATGAACAATGGTCTTACGGGGTTGGAACAACAAGAGGGTGAGTAATTACTGACAGAATTTTCAGTAGACCTTTAGAAATAGGATTGCATAAGCCACATTTCAAAGTAGTTTACAAAAATAAATGTGCAAACCAGTAAAATTCCAATAGTAATACAGCACTGCAATTGTTACTTACAGCACCACGTCCCTACATGAAAACGCACTTTCATTACAATCAATCTACATTGGAAGCACCCATCGGTATCTACACTATAGTTTTCGGCTTGCCGCTTGAATTAAAATCACATCACAGATATACAAAGGTAAACAGTATAACAGAATCTTCCCGTTGACATTTCTACCATACATATCTCCATACTACCCAGCTCTGATGATGGAGGCTGACACTTAAGAACCACTAATGAAACTGATCATGGTGAATATTATGGATGATGGTGTCTTTAAAAAAAAAAAAGGAACTAGTTCTGATTCTGACTAAGAACCTGTTCTTAATTCTAAAGCCCATCTGTAAACCTACAATAATAAAAAAAACAACAACAAAAAAACACTGGATTGATGCATTTCAGAAAAGTATGGAAGAAAAATAGAATATGTATGATAAAAAATAAAAATAATGGGAGAGGCAGTAGACGGAAAGAGAGAGTGCTGCAGTGAGACACGGCCTTTGTGCTGCCGTCAGCCGAGCAGAAGCGCTGAGAGAGGGGAGGGGGGGGATGGGTTGGGGGGGGGGGGGGGTTGGCTGAGAGAGGGTTTGTGAACAAGAGTGCGAGAGACATACAACGAATGGAAGGAGAACACGAAAAGACAAAAAATACAAGTGAAACGTATTTGATACACAAATCCTTTTTTTTTTTTATCTCTTGGAAAAGCATTAAATGCAATCTAATACTGCAGTTTTTCCTGCATCGTGCTTGATTCTGTTAATTAAACTAACACACAAGATGAGGGAAAAACGGTGCAACAGAGAGCGCATGAACAAGAGCAACCTGAAGCCCATGAACATGAATAAGCCACGCACACACAGGAAGACCCAGAATAGCAACAGGAAACACGCCCCAGACTCTGAATACTGCAAAGGCACAGCCGCGCAAAACAGGCAACATTCAGATCACACAGAGAGCAAAAGTTAAAAAAAACTGCTGCAGAATTAGACTTATAAACAAGATTACAATTTAATTAGTTTATAAGTCTGTCAAGAGAAAATGTCTGTTTCCCATTAGAAGATTTTATACATTTTAAAGTTAAATACTTCAATATGGTGTCCAGTGATAAACACTCCAGTAGTGCATGACTAAGTGCAAAACGTCACCACATTGCAAGAGTGCCAACGCGATACCACCTACAGATATGTGTATGTATGCATGCGTTATACTGTATGTGTGTGTGTGTGTGTGTGTGTGTGTGTGTATATACATATACACACACACACACACACACACAAACACACACACACACACACACACACACACACACACACACACACACATATATATATATATTAGAGGTGCACGATTAAAAAAAAATGTGATATTGATAATGAATATTGCGATATCCATTTTTTTAAACATGTAAATTTACAAAAGTTATGGGAAAACGCATCAAAATAGATTCATAACAAATAAAACAAATTATTACAACACAAGGTTTAATTTCAGCAGACAGTCATATTGGACTGGTACAACATGAATAAATACTAACCATTTGTACTACAGAAAATGGATAGATATATATATATATATATATGTATATATATATATATATATATATATATATATATATATATATATATATATATATATATATGTATATACACACACACATACATACATACATACATACATACACAAGTATATACAGATATGTATATAAGTGTGTGTGTATGTGTGTATATACACACGTATATACAGATATGTATATAAGTGTGTGTGTGTGTGTACTGTATATATATATATATATATATATATATATATATATATATATATACACACAAACACGTATACAGATATGTATATAAGTGTGTGTGTGTGTGTGTGTGTGTATATATATAATTGATACAAACTTGTAATTACCTTAACTTTCTTAACTCAAAATATATACAAACAGTCGTATTTATGATAAATCTATAATTGTGTAATACTGTGAGTAAAATAGGATATATCACAATTGTGAGTTTATTCTTGTTTCTCAGAATTTCACATTTATATCGCAAATTTTTAAGGAAAAAAACTCAGACTACAAGATATTTACTAAAAATTACAATCTATAAACTAAGAATTTGGGGAAATAAACTTACAATTGTGATATTAAAAGGTCATTACTTTATTTATTTTTTAATTGCGTAGTGGAAACGGGCTTCTCTAACATTCCTTTAATCGCCACTGGGCAAAAATCTTCTATCTGATCATTTGAAAAATAACAATTTATGAGGCATCATTTATGTTCATACCTCAAACAGTGGAGGGTTGAGCAACGGTTGTTAAAATCACTAACCCTAAGCATGAGCAAGAGTAATAGTTAGGCTTGCTTTAGCAAATGCTATTAATAAATATAAAAGTTACAGAATACAAAAAAAATTTAAGAGTAAAAAGATGGCCATAAATATGCCAATCTGCAAAGAGACAGCACAACAATGAGAGAGTAAGAAAAAAAAGTGAATTGCAACAAAGACAAAACTGTTAGATGAGAAACTAAGTGAAAAGGAACAGGACAGAAAGAGGAAAGATGGATGGAAAGAGCCGCAGACATCGGACAGTACTGGAGCACTTGGCACTGGTGGTACGTCAGGGTGGGAGTGCTGGGGAAAATGCGGGTGGTCTTAAAATGATATCAGCCATTGGGGTTCCTGTGTGAAACTTGCCTGCTCTGTCTTTCCAACACACTTTTCTTCCGTTTACTTCCATTTCTTTTTTTCATTATCAATTTCCTGCCTCAATCCATCCTGACGCCCTCTTTCTCCACTTAATGTCTATTTGTTTTCATCCCTAGCAGTGTTCCTACATATTCCGAACTAGTACCTTTTTTATTTTTTACAGTTGAACTAAGAACCAGTGGTTAATTCTAAACCCCATCTGCAAACACGGGATTAAAATGTGCATTGCAAGAGTGTTGCCCAGTTGCACACGATTGACGGGCATCCAGCAACAACATATACAGGTCCTTCTCAAAAAATTTGCATATTGTGATGAAGTTCATTATTTTCCATAATGTAATGATAAAATTAAACTTTCATATATTTAGATTCATTGCACACCAACTGAAATATTTCAGGTCTTTTATTGTTTTAATACTGATGATTTTGGCATACAGCTCATTAAAACCCAAAATTCCTATCTCAAAAAATTAGCATATCATGAAAAGGTTCTCAAAACGAGCTATTAATCTAATCATCTGAATCAACTAATTAACTCTAAACACCTGCAAAAGATTCCTGAGGCTTTTAAAAACTCCCAGCCTGTTTCATTACTCAAAACCGCAATCATGGGTAAGGCTGTCGACCTGACTGCTGTCCAAAAGTCATTGACACCCTCAAGCAAGAGGGTAAGACACAGAAAGAAATTTCTGAACAAATAGGCTGTTCCCAGAGTGCTGTATCAAGGCACCTTAGTGGGAAGTCTGTGGGAAGGAAAAAGTGTGGCAAAAAACGCGGCACAACGAGAAGAGGTGACCGACCCTGAGGAAGATTGTGGAGAAGGACCGATTCCAGATCTTGCGGGACCTGCGGAAGCAGTGGACTGAGTCTGGAGTAGAAACATCCAGAGCCACCGTGCACAGGCGTGTGCAGGAAATGGGCTACAGGTGCCGCATTCCCCAGGTCAAGCCACTTTTGAACCAGAAACAGCGGCAGAAGCGCCTGACCTGGGCTACAGAGAAGCAGCACTGGACTGTTGCTCAGTGGTCCAAAGTACTTTTTTCGGATGAAAGCAAATTTTGCATGTCATTCGGAAATCAAGGTGTCAGAGTCTGGAGGAAGACTGGGGAGAAGGAAATGCCAAAATGCCTGAAGTCCAGTGTCAAGTACCCACAGTCAGTGATTGTCTGGGGTGCCATGTCAGCTGCTGGTGTTGGTCCACTGTGTTTTATCAAGGGTAGGGTCAATGCAGCTAGCTATCAGGAGATTTTGGAGCACTTCATGCTTCCATCTGCTGAAAAGCTTTATGGAGATGAAGATTTCATTTTTCAGCACGACCTGGCACCTGCTCACAGTGCCAAAACAACTGGTAAATGGTTTACTAACCATGGTATTACTGTGCTCAATTGGCCTTCCAACTCTCCTGACCTGAACCCCATAGAGAATCTGCGGGATATTGTGAAGAGAAAGTTGAGAGACGCAAGACCCAACACTCTGGATGAGCTTAAGGCCGCTATCGAAGCATCCTGGGCCTCCATAACACCTCAGCAGTGCCACAGGCTGATTGCCTCCATGCCACGCCGCATTGAAGCAGTCATTTCTGCAAAAGGATTCCCGACCAAGTATTGAGTGCATAACTAATGTAAGTAACATAAGTAATGGGCGATATAAACGATATACAATATAAACGATACAAAATTGGCCTACGATAGAGATCTTAATCCTTTTGCACTATCGCGATAATGCATGTTGACGCAATCTACCCGCGAAATTTACAGTCACGAGCTGCAACCGGCTGCAACGCATCATCGTATTCGTCATCTTGAGTAAACATGGCTGAAAGCGAAACGGAGGAGCTGGTGAAAAAGACCGGTGCAACATCCATTATTTGGACTTGGTTCGGATTGAAGACGTCCGACGCGCAGTCTATTTCTACTGTGCTGCACCATAGACAGTAAAAAAATATGGAGGTAGTGTCCATGACGTCACCCGTAGGTTTCTGAAGAGCGTTTTTGAAGCCTAAAGTGGGCGGAGTCACTCGTTACCATCTTGGAAGCGCGTCACAGTGCGTCACTCCCGGATAAACGAAAATGGGCAAAAAGGTGGGATGTGGGTGGAGTTGAGGTGCCTGGATGCTGAAACTACGCCCGCCTTGCTCGAGTTTGCTCAGGCTAACAGCTAATGTGCTACTGGCCTCGCGCTAAAGTGACAGCTGACTTGAAGTAGACCTAAAGCCAATAGTTAAAGTTCATGTTTTTGCCCTTTGAAATACTATAATAGTTAAAAGACATAACTAACGGTGAGACTATGTGTATTGTGATGCATTATTATTCTCATGCAGTAACTTACAATATTTGCTCTGAGCGTGTCTGTGACAGTGATGCGCATACCCTGTACATGTCAGTCAGCGCGGCACCGCACGTCAAGTTCGTAGAGAGCTTTATTCAGTCCATTTTAAATTCTGATAGATATTACCTAAGAAGTTCAAGTAAATGCACTAGAAATACGCGCTCATTTAAGGGACGAATAGAAAGCACTGACACCTGCAGGATTTAATCTGACGGTACTTTTTATTGAACACTAAACATGAAATAAGCATATTATAGTCTATCTGCTCCGTAAGATCAACGGTACAGCAGAACGAGTGTGGCCTCTATATCTTAGACGTTTTTAAATCTGAACTCCAAAAAGCAACGATATTGTCAGACATCCATGAGTGCATGTTCACAGAGGAAAACACCTGAAGAACAGCGCTGGTTGTTCACTCGACAACGACGGAATCCAACGGCGTGGGCGAAGGTATAAGGGCGGCATGTAAAACTGTATGAAATAATCCCGAAAATAGAACAAACACGGCAGAGATGACAAGTTCAGCAGCTGGAATCAGCTGAGGTGACATGATGGCTAACAGAGAGCAGACAAACGGCTAGTAACAGCAGCGGTAATCCACCTGTCACTCAAGTGGCCACGCCCTTGATTATGCAGCATTTTACGGCTTAATATAATTTAAACGGATGAGTTCTAAAAAAAAAAAACTTCACCCCCCTCACAGTTGTCATGAAGGGTAAAATTAGCTGTATAGACCAAAACAACTTAAGACACCAGGCTGTAAACATTTTTTTTTCTGCGGTAAAGTTGGGCATTTTAACATGGGGGAGATACAGATTTGGTTCAATTTTGCAGTCAGCCTCAAGCGGCCAGGCGATGAATTGCAGTTTTAATTCACTTCCGTGTTGGTTTCAAGAGAGAGACAGGGAGGTTGCCGCTTGTGCTGCACGCACTGAATTAAAGTGATAGCGCATGGTTCATGGTCAAAATGAACACGGATTGATTTGAAAATATAGTAATCTCTCCTTAAATGCATTTAAATTATACTACTACTTTTTCAGTCATTTTCTTATAAACTTTAAGCTCGGGTTAATTAAAGCAAGGAAAACTACACAGTAACATTACCTCAACAACGTGACATAATGGATGCACTTGTCTCTTCGTGGAGGTGGAAAAACAAGTTTTTTGAGACCGCAATATTTCTTATAAAAAAGATTTAAATGCAAAAGAAAAGGTATGAGGGAGCTGTTTTTGTCAATTGTGTTAAAATAAATGTATAAATGTTGAGCAACATTTATACATTGAGCAACTTAATATATAAATCTATTTAGAAGTAATAATAAGTTTGTGTCCTATTAAGTTTAAACGTGAATAGCCTAAAGGCCCGTTCACACCAAGCACGATAACTATAAAGATAACGATAAAGATAACTACATATGCGTCCACACTAGGGAGGAAACGATACACTCAGCTCACGATTCGATACGTATCACGATACTGGGTTCACGATACGATATGTATCACGATATTTTGAACAAAATAAAAAAATTAAACTGAAAATCAAACAACAGATTTATTTAACATTAACAGTGTTCAAAAAATGTCTTGTTATACTTACAACTTAAAGAATTTACAATACTTCAATATAAATCAAGATTTAGTTTAACCTTCTGTATGTAAGATTAACAATTGACTAGGTGTCACTGACCAATAAAACTACTTTGTATAGATGTCTTCTATACAATTGTCCTACTTTCACTCTCTTTTTCGCACCTGGTTGCAGGAGTTTTTCTTTGTGGTGCCGTTTTAAATGACACCTGTGCTCGAAGTGGGGCGGTACTCACCGGTACGCAGTACCAGCACTTCTACATTTTACTCTTAAGCGTACCTGCAATTTTTCTTGCGAACCGCTACTTCCTTCTACCACTGACAGAAAAAGCGTCAGTGAGCCCGTTTCACATATACTCCGTTTGCAGTGCGTATGTGGTGCGTATTTTTTCCGCACCCATGTTAACAGGTTAGAGCTTTCACACTACACGCGGATGCGCTCCAGCGGTCCGTTCCAGGAGTGGTGTGTACACAGAGACAATTTATACAGCTGTGCAGCGATCGTTTCCACACAGAGTCTATTTCTGCTGCGCTGCACACGCTGAATTAAAGTTACAGCGCATGGTTCGTGGTCAACATGAACACAGACTGACATGAAAATATATGGATCTCACCATAAATGCATTTAATTAAATAAAATTTAGTAATCTCACCATACATTTTTGGACTTGCAGACTTGGAAGTCCGTTTTCACACACACACACACACACACACACACACACACACACACACACACACACGCACACGCACACGCACACGCACACACACACGACTTGTTTAAATACATTGATGCTGTTAATAACAATAAATTGTTGTTATACCAGCAATATCTCCAAGTCTCAAATGTCATGATTTAGCAATGCAAGAGAGTACCGGCACCTTTTTTCCCACTTCAAGCACTCCATGAAACATAATATTTGTTGTGTTCGACGTCCTGTTAACAGTGTTTGTTTACAGTATTTACACACACTTCGTGTTTTGTCTGTTTTTTTTTTTTATATCATTCTACGTATATCGTATATAAGTGGAAAACCAAAATGCTGCCAGACGTCGGACTTGTAAGTGGACGGGGCATCCTCCATTTCAATTTCAGTCGAACGATTCATTTGAGCGTGAATGCAGTGAATGCAAGCGTGACGCAGGTGCGTTAGCTCAACCAATAGGATAAAATGGACGTCATCGTAAAAAATAAATAAATCGCCATAACTCTACGATACATATCGTAACATTTTTGCATCGCGATACATCGTACCGCGATATATCGTTACACCCCTAGTCCACACCAACGACCGATAACGGTCTTTTTATTCTACAAACGCGCCAGCCCGCGCTGCAGTTTCAAAGTAGCGAAAATGGATGACCTGCTGCTGCTTTACGTTACAAAAAAATATCAAAATAAAAACAGGCGCTTTTGGGTACACGAAATCCTTAAAA
This sequence comes from Siphateles boraxobius, assembly GCF_051911475.1. Classification (NCBI taxonomy): domain Eukaryota; kingdom Metazoa; phylum Chordata; class Actinopteri; order Cypriniformes; family Leuciscidae; genus Siphateles; species Siphateles boraxobius. The sequence goes on from NW_027509064.1 coordinate 4,420,539, forward strand.
GACAAGAGGAGTTGGGAGAATCCGAATTTTATTATAATTGTTGTTTACAACATGTCATTGAACATGTTTTTGCTGTTCTTATTGCCTTTACACGTCTTTGCCAGCAGATGTCCTCAGCCAGCATGCTATGTCCCGAGAGCATCTAAACAGTGAATCTAGCAAGTCTAGTGTAATCGATCTAATCTAACAGTGAATTTAGCTGACGAAGTCAATGATGGGATAAAAATATCGCCTAGTCAACACCTTTATGTATACAACGCCTTTTTCACTGCAACTTCAGCAATGTTGTCAAAACTAGCGCTGGATAGCCTACCTGAGGTAATTATGTTACACTATGCTAAACTGCATAATCATATCTCATCGTTAATCCTTCACACCATTTATTCCCAGGATACGACCGATTGCTTTCCATATATCCAACTTTTTTAACGTATCCTTGAAAAGGGGGTTTGACTTGTCAAACAGTGGAGGATTTTTTTGTACCTCGACGATCAACTTCTCTGCAATGTCATCTGCCATTTTAAATGCGCGAGACCTTTAAATTAGAATGGATTCTGATGGGCTGTAGGTGTTTTATCGTTCGACAGCTGGAAAAAAATCGTTCTGAAAGTGATCCCAACGATATCGTTCCTCATATCTTTATCGTTATAGTTGTGGTGTGAACTCTGTTATTCTTTAATATGGAGAACGATTTTTAGAATTATATCTGTATCGTTATCTTTATAGTTATCGAGTTTGGTGTGAACTGGCCTTAAGTCTTCTGAAAGAGTGTAGATGTATTACTAGCCTACTGGCTGTGTACAAATACAATCGCAATGCGATAATTTCAAAGTCATTTGAAATAAAAAATAGAAGATAAATGTTGTGTTTATCGCACAGCCGTAGATCAGTTGCCCACTGCAAACGCAGCATACGTGAAAGCACAATAGCGCGTGCTGCTCCAGCGCCACATACCACTGCAACATGCACTGCACACAGAGTATGTGTGAAACAGGCGTGCACTAAAGGAAAGAAAACTTTTTCTTTGTTAAAGTCTTTGCAGCTAGTGTACTTGAATTTTATTTATCAGCAACATTATGTTGTATAATTACAGTTTTGCATAATAAATAAATTGCAGAGTCTTCAAAAAACAGAAGACTAGGAAAGCCTCAGGCCCAGACGGCATCTCATCTGCTTGTTTAAAAGCCTGCGCTGACCAACTGGCCCCGGTCTTCACACAGACCTTCAATAGATCATTGGAGCAGTGTGAAGTTCCCTGCTGCTTCAAACGCTCCACTATCATTCCTGTCCCCAAAAAACCCCAAATCACTGGACTTAATGACTACAGACCTGTCGCTCTCACGTCTGTGGTCATGAAGTCGTTTGAAAGACTGGTGTTGGCCCACCTGAAGGACATCACTGGACCCCTGCTGGATCCCTTTCAGTTTGCTTACAGAGCAAACAGGTCTGTGGATGATGCAGTCAACATGGGACTGCATTATATCCTGCAACATCTCGACAGACCAGGGACTTATGCAAGGATCCTCTTTGTGGACTTCAGTTCGGCCTTCAATACCATCATGCCTGGTCTTCTCACAGCCAAACTGACCCAGCTCTCCATACCATCCACGATCTGTCAGTGGATCACCAGCTTCCTGAAGGGCCGGCAGCAGCGAGTGAGACTGGGGAAACAAGCATCCAGGACTCTCACCACCAGCACTGGTGCCCCCCAAGGGTGCGTTCTCTCCCCACTGCTCTTCTCCCTGTACACTAATGACTGCACTTCTGAAGACCCCACTGTCAAGCTCCTGAAATTTGCAGACGACATCACTGTCATCGGTCTCATCCATAACGGTGACGAGTCTGCTTACAGACTGGAGGTTGAACAGCTGGCTGTCTGGTGCAGTTACAACAACCTTGAGCTGAACAGGCTCAAAACAGTGGAGATGATCGTGGACTTCAGGAGGAACAGCCCAGCACTCCCCCCACTCACCATCATGAACAGCACTGTGGAAGCAGTGGAGTCATTCAGGTTCCTGGGCACTTCCATCTCTCAGAACCTGAAGTGGGACAATCACATTGACTCCACTGTGAAAAAGGCCCAGCATAGACTGTACTTCCTTCGCCAGCTGAGGAAGTTCAACTTGCCACAGGAGCTGCTAATTCAGTTCTACTCAGCCGTCATTGAGTCTGTCTTATGCACTTCCATCACTGTCTGGTTTGGTTCAGCTACTAAATCAGACATCAGGAGACCACAACGAACAGTCCGGACTGCGGAGAGGATTATTGGTGCCCCCCTGCCATCCCTCCAGGACCTGTACTCTTCCAGAGTGAGGAAGAGAGCAGGTAAAATCATCACAGACTCCACTCACCCTGGACACCACCTGTTTGAACTGTTACCGTCAAGACGGCGACTCAGATCACTGGCCACAAGAACATCTCGGCACAGGAACAGTTTCTTCCCACAGGCCATTTCCCTCCTGAACAGTTAACACTCCTCCCAAGGCATATGCCTGTAAGTGCAATACTCCCACTGTTTAGTGCAATACCCTACAACTCAGGTGATACTTATATGTAGATTTATTAATTTATAATATTCAAAACACTATAAATATGTTCATAATCTGTAAATCTGAAAATGTCTATTCTGACTAAGCCCAACTGTGATACTTTTATTCTCATATATTTTTATTTTTATTTTTTATTCTTATAATTTGTAGTATTAGGTTTCTTGTTGTATTTGTATATGTCCACTGGAAGCCTCAGTATCAAAACAAATTCCTTGTGTGTGCAAGCACACTTGGCAATAAAGCTCTTTCTGATTCTCATTCTAAATGTTCTCAAAACTACATATGTTTCTTTAAAAAAAAAAAGTTTGGCTTTCCTTATGGTCTATCTAACCTGTTCTGAAATGGTTCTATTATAATTTGTATATCGTGGAAAATATCGTTATCGCAAGAGGCTGCAATGTCTATCGCAATATGGATTTTAGGCCATATCGCCCATCCCTAATTATATATATATATATATATATATATATATATATATGTTTTTTTTGTTTTGTTCTTTACACATTAAGATTGCATATAAGATATGATATCATGAACTAGTGGCCGATACCAGGCCTCACAGCTGAGTTTTATTGCCATCTCACTGTACTCCAGCTCAATTTTCTCTTAGCGTCTCTCACATTCCCAACGGGCTGTGCCCCTGTGAGTCAGAATTACTACTCCATAAAACCTTTTTCACTAGGAGGAAGAGGGAAAAACTAACGAGCATGTGACGAGCATGTGACCTTCCACTCCAGGCCTGAGCACATTTACTCATTATACATCTCAGAATAAGATACTGCAAAAAGATTGTGGACAAAGTTTAAGGGACGATTCAAACTGAGCACTTACAGGACACTGGGGATATTTACTAAAAAAGGAAGAGTGTGTGATCTATAAAGGCAGCGGGGGAAACGAGGGGCCGGGGGTGACAGACCCCTGAAGTCACGGCGGAGTTTAGAAGTACAGAGAGGAGGCGGATACTGCTTCGGATTAGCCGCACTTTGAGGAAGGTGCACAAAAGCCCATCAGAAAGGAACTGGAGGAGATTAGAAAAGACTGAAGGGAGTGTTCATGTTCTCTTACACACAGAAAGGATATATCACTTCCAGGGCGTCCCACATTGAAATCCCAAGCTATTGGAAATCTCCCTCCGCCAGATCGCTCTCACTCATATATGCGGACATAAACACCATTATCATCAACCAAATGGAAGAGGATTTGATTTGATCCTCGACTGATATGAACCACACTGCATTGAGATTAATTTGGGAAATGAAAAACAAAAAAACATAACTCAAAACTAATTAATCAGGATCACAGCAAAAGATGCCCAGTCTTTTTGCCTCTGAAGACACAATCTGGGGAATCAGTTTTTTGGATTCAGATTCTCCCCGGTATCTGATCAGCTCCAGCTTTCTGTCTTTCTCGGTCTTGGCACGTATCACCATACATATGACTGAGACATTATGGTAAACCAGAGTGCGTCTACAGAGGAATATGCCAAATGGGTATTAACTAAGACAAATGCAAGCTCATGAAAAAGCTGTCTGAAGGTAGAATCTTGCCAGCATAAACCCACAAGTCCAATGTTTTTTGTTGTCAATATAATTGCCAATCACAATGTGGCTTCACACTTATTTACAGCAGAAAAACTTTTAAAAGCATCAGTGCACTAGGTTATATAGTGCACAGTGAACTGTGGTTGTTTGCTGTACTGGTTTAATAGGCTAAAGGTACTAACATCCCTTTAACATGGTGGTTCAACGTGGTGCTTCTCAATCAGGGCTCAACCAGGGCCCAACAGGGTCCTCAGCAAAAACATCCATGAGGGGGCACAGGATGTATTATTTCAATTAATCTAAACACTTTAACAACCCAACTGTTATCTAATTAAAATAACACTTTAAAAGCAAAAATACTGCGTAACCTGACAGGCTTTGATCTTATGAGACTTTACTGTGGACAGGGCTAACCAACAGCACATAAGCCAAGCAACAGAATGTATCTTCATTCACCATGGTTGAGTGTTTTGAAGGTTATTGAGAAGTTACTGTTTTAACCATTAGCAAGATTTTAGAACAGCATTACTAATATCAGTAGCCTCATACTCACGTTTCACGTTTATGTGTGTGGCCTCAGTGACATCAGCCGAAACAGATTTTTTTTTTAATAGGTGGAGCGAGATGCATTTTTTAAAAGGCCAAACTTTTTTATTCTTTGAACGGTGTGCAATGATTTCACTGATTTACACAAAGAAACGGCTTTAGAAATTCAGCTACAGCAGCCACAACTAAATCAAACGTTAAAGAATGTTGTAAATATCCTTATGTGAATACGGCAAAACATGCATGAGAACAAACAGTTCACAGAGAGCTGACAAAGTGTACAGTTGCTAGACTTGTTCATTCGTTGCAGTGTGAAGCAATAACTGTCAGGAAACCAGCTGAACCAGTTAAACTGGTCCCTACTCACTCTCTGAAATGTCTCAGCAGTTGTCAGCTTTAATCCACATTAACTTTCATAAAATCAGTCCTCAAAATCCAACAAATGCAGACTCAATCTAAAAGATCTTAAAGTCGAATAATTCCAGGAGGTGGAAGCACTATATTTTTGTATTAGGGCGAAAGACTTTTAGACTACAAGGAGCGGAAAATAAAGATGCTAAAACAAATAAACCCTGTAACAATACGTATATGCCCAGTATTTTTTCCTCAGCATAGCAGTACCATTAAGCTTCTAGTAGTTTTGTTACGCAGCTGGATAACTCCCATGCAGGTCAGGTAGTGATTTGGAGAGGTTTTACCTTTGGTGTCGGCCAGGCTAAAGTAAGCAATAGGGGCTAATCTACCGTGAGAGCAGAGCGTGAGGGAGATGTTGATGGTAGAAGGGGTCAATCGAGGGCTACATTATTGCCTTTCCTGCAGGCAACCATGGGGATTCCTTGGATTGAATAAAATCTCGGCCAATCTCAGTCACTGGCTACGTAAGAGAAATATAATATATATATATATATATATATATATATATATATATATATAGAGAGAGAGAGAGAGAGAGAGAGAGAGAGAGAGAGTGAGTGAGAGAGAGAGAGAGAGAGAGAGAGAGAGAGAGAGAGAGAGAGTATATGTGTATATATATATATATAAAAATGGAGAGGAGATCACATCCTGAGGGCATCCCCCACTGGCAGAGATGAAACCATCTCATTTCTCTCTCACACACTCATCCCCCCTTTTACCTTCTCAAGACCTCGAGCTCCAGTCTTTTTCCAGCTCTCTATAAGACACTTTCTCTCACTCTCACATTAATTATCTCAGCTTATTTTAAAATTTTGGACACACTGTTGCTCTGAATGAGCTATTTGTATCTGCTAACCTTATATGCAAACACACGCATGTGCCATATCCTGCATGTTTTTTACAGTGACAGTGAAGTGCAGTGAAGACCTGATGTCCAAAAGCAACTAATCTTGCATAGCCGACTTTTGGCGTCAACGTTTATCTTGAACTAAGTAACCTTGTAACCGACATGTAGCATGATATAAGGTTTATGCTGGGTAAATTAGACAAATCAATATCACACAATAACACTCAGTTGTGACACGAAACAAAATTTCTTTCAAAGAATGATGCACAAGGCACAATGCTAAGGATTTCTTCTGTTTGCCCTTTTGGGGCAGACGAGGTTCCAATTTTTACTTGCCCTGCTAAAATATTCACTGATCCAATCAAAAAATATAAATTGATCAAAAAAATTTAAAATGTGTTGTTTTGACTCATGTAAAATATTCTAATAAATAATCCCCCACAATTTTTGATACCAGTCAGTGAAATTTCACAAATTTCAAATTCGATTTTGATACCGCAGGAAAAATTACTATAAACTTCAAACAATATTGAAGACAAATGAATAGTCAATAATTAAAATAAGAAAAAAAATTACAGGCAACAGCGAAAATAAATATACAAAAGAACAAAATATACAAATTAAACTGTTTTTCAGGTAGGTCTCACCAGTAGTATTCCAAGTATTAAGTACAGAAACTGAAAAATCTAACAAAAGTAAAATAACACTGCATAGTCTTCACTAGGGCTGGGTAAAAATATCGATTCAATGCATTGCAATTATTTGTTTCTCAATTCAATATCGATTCATCAAATCCTATGAATCGATCCAGCCCACCGGCCAGTGGCGGCGCTGTGGGCAACACTCTAGTGAGAGCCTTTCAGTGTTGTACAAGACGCGCTTTACCAAAACAGCAAGATGACGGACAGTAGCTGCACTCCGTTCAAGCCTGCACCACCAACCAGGGACGTCGTTAGGCCTATTTTAGGGGAGCTGAAGCTACCCCAAAATGTTCCTAAGCCCCCCTAAATGATAATAAGAACAACAATAAGTCTCCGGGAGTCTCCAGCATATTGATAGCGGCTCCCTGATGTACGCAAATTACTTAAAATCTCCCGAAATCTAGAGCTCGCAAGCTCCAAACCGTGTAGCGCGCGCACGACAGAGAGGAAGAGAGCGAGAGTCCTTGCGTGTGTGTGCAAATGTGCGCGCTAGGGGTGTGCCATATCATACAGTCCACGATAATACCGGTATACATTTTTACATGATAAAAAAAAGTGTCATATCGCGATGACGTATGACAATAACACAACAATAACACCTGTCTGAGCGCGAGAGCAGCCTGTCAGCCTCCGATGACGATTTAGCAATTTCACAAACAGCTTGAGTGTTCAGCGGGGCTGCCGACACGCGTCTTCTCTCGTGCGCATTTAGGAGTCGAGACATGACTGACTGGTCTCTTGCACAATCAGGCCATCAGTGCATCGTAACTAAAGTTTATAATTTTCAAGTCTTCTTAATTCTTATCAGTTTAAACATTCAAGCGGTTTTAAACTATCCAATAAGCTACTCGCGCACTCTCTGAGAGAGTTGCACTGCGTGCATACATAGAGTAGCCTACAGCTCGCGGGAAACTAAAGTTATTTTTCGCGGATTATATCGCTTTAATGGGGGGGAAAACGCAAAATTGTGTAAAACTTCCGGTCTTGGTAAGTATACTCATAAACACAGTCGGTTATGTATAAAACGCATGTGACAGTGTGACAGACAGTATAATGAAAACAGCAATGGATCCGTGCACTAGCTGTAAAAGTGACAGCAGCCATAGGCTATGCGTCTGTCATTAATGTTGTCGTCAAAACAACAAAAGATAGCTTTAATTGTAATGAATGAGAATTATTAGCCTATGTATTTAATTCATTCAGCAAACAGAACTAAAAGACTATGTGTTATTTTACATTTGATTACTTTATTATGTTTCCGTAGTATTTCTGAATACTGGTGTTAGACCTACACACATTTAACATTTAATTCAAAGATTGAAATCAAGCTTCCTTGTGTTGTGTAAACTCTTAACAACAAAATGTGAGCAAACATTTAGGCGAGATAAACATAATAAACATAATCGTGATACAATTTTGAGGCTATATCGCCCACCCCTAGTGCGTGCGTGTGCCTCACATAGCACTTTTTTTTTATGAGTATGCACATTTTGTGTTTCTGTTTACATTTCTTTAATAACTTGAATGTATAGGAAGAAATATACTTTCTATTACAGTTACATGCACTTTAGAGGTGTGTTAATAAAGCACCTGTTTGTTACAGTTGTGGTTTGTATTCAACACATGTACAATATTGTACAGTTTGTTCTGCTAAATAAACCATGACAGGAAACATGCTGGGGTCAATTTGTTCTTAAACATTGGTAATACTGCACACATTATTTAAAAATATACTCAGGTACTTAATTACTTGTGTATTTTATCAAAACTTTATCATTTTCACGTCTTTTTAAGTTTTACCAGTTTAACATTCAAGCGATTTTAAACTATCCAGTGCTCGCGCGCTCTCAGAGATGTTTTTCACTGCGTGCACATACAGTAACAAAAGTTATTTTTCGCGGATTATATCGCTTTAACGGTCAAAAGAACGCAAAATGATAGCTTTATATATTTTTTTATATATATTTTATAGCTTTAATTATATGGAATCAGGATAAATAGCCTATGTATTTAACTTAGTCAGGACTAAAAGACTAGCCAGTGTTATTTTACATTGAATTACTTTATTCAGTTTCTGTAGTATTTTTGAACTACCCAAAAACTTTTTTTATGTCTCTTATTTGTATCTTTATTCTATTGTATTTACAGTATATGTGTTACTTTTTTCTATTTAATTCAAAGATTGAAATCAAGCTTCCATGTTATGCATAAACTCTTAACAACAAAATTACCCCATTGTAAAAACAAATATTTAGGTGAGATAAATGAAATAAAATTGTCTAAAAAAATATAACTGATATTTATCTATCTATCTTAAACATAAAATAACCTGATCCTGTTTGATCAAGGCATGTGACTGTTCTGACTTGTCCAATTTTCAGCATCAATTTTGCATCTTGCATCAAAATCCTGTCTATTCATTGTATGCAATTGAAATATAGAGTTGGATTCTGTTTTAATGTACCCAAGTGTACCTAAAATAAAAAGTTTAATTTACAGGTTTGTGGCTCTTAATTTCTTTTTATTAATTAACCACTTGTAAACTTATGTTCACTGTTCTTTTTTATAAACATAGGATTTGTATTACATCTATATTCATTGAGTCGAATCGAGAATCGAAATAAAAAAATCAAATCGGAAATCTAAATCGTATCAAGAGCTTGCGAATCGAATCGAATTTGAACATCTGAATCGATACCCAGCCCTAGTCTTCACTGTATAAATCAAATGTAGATTAACATGTTAAAGCTATAAAAGTTGTTTAGTCAAGATGAGTGATTTTCTTTTTGTCTTTTTCTATTGCTGTCACTTTAAGAGCCAATGTATGCGTTTAGTTTCTCACCTGTTTAACGTTAAGACATGTTGTTAAAAGGCTGTTCACGAGAATACTCGCCAAGATTTTGATACTTTTGTTGTGTGTGTATTGTTCCGTGCAAGAACAAGACGATGCAAAAGAGAACTCCATTCCGTATTCTTGGCAACCACACCGTGAGCTGTCAGGCTCTCTATAGCCGCGTTTCCACCACAGGAACTTTCCCCAGGAACTAGGAACTTTGGGGTGGTACTCGGTGTGTTTAAACCGCAGGAACCAGTGTCTAAATGAAGTTCCGGGTAAAAATTTCCCCCCCAGAAAGTCCCTGCTGGCGAGGTAGTACTTTCGTTCAGGAACTTTCGGGGTGGGACTTGTGCGCTGAACAAGCTGATTGGTTGAGCTCACGTCACATTTGATTCGTTGACTCCACGCAGCATTTTATTTTAGCCGCCTTTTTTTTTTTTATCGCGTTTCCTGGCTTCGTGCAGTAAAGAGTTGTCTGGAAATTAATATGTTAATTTTTACAAATTTAATAAAAGTTTACATAAAAATACAACCAGAGCAAAACGCACTCAAAACAAACTCGCAGACTGAGAGGAGCAGTCGCACGCAGTTCAACGTCACCAGACTATCTTCCCGGTTCTTTAGTCCGCGGTGTAAACGCAGTAAGCAACCGGTGTGGGGCAAAAAAAGGTTCCTATGAAAAAAGTTCCTGGGACAAATAGTTCCTGGTAATTGCGGTGGAAACGCGGCTTAAGTGTCTGCGCACAAAAAACAGCACGCAAGTACTGAATTGAGTTCTCTTTCGCATCTTTTTATGGTTGAATAGCTTAAAATCAATAGAACGTTTAAATTGACAAGACTTAAAAACGCATGCAAAAAATTAACTTTCTTAATGACACTGCACAGCACTGGCCTGATCGGGGCAATTCCGTCAACTGTCCCGAACATCTTTCACAATGGCCCCAGGCCATCGGGCAGTCCTTATTGCCGAGCCCTGCTGCAATCATTTTCATGCAAGGCTGTACAGAACACCACCAGAAAATTTAGCATAATAGACGTAATGTTCAGAATTTCTACCCATCCAAAAGTAACAACTATATCAGAGATGTGGCCTAGCAGGCAGTGGTTATGCTATATGCTGCTTAAGTGCAGTTGACCCCAGTTGAAATCCAAAACATCAGGTAATTTCCCGATTCCGATGCACTTAGGACAGGAGTGTTCAATACTACTCCTGGAAGGCCAATGTCTTGCAGAGTTTAGCTCCAACCTGCTCTGAATCAATGCACTTGCTTGGAGGGTTTAAGTAATCCTAAAGACCTTGATCAGCTGGTTCAGGTGTGTTTAATTAGGACTGGAGCTAAACTGCGCAGGATGGTGGTCCTTCTGGAGCAGGACAGGACACCCATGACTTAGGAACACATTGTACAATATTTACCACAGGTCTCACAACTTACAAATCTTTATCAATGGTTCAATGTCAGTTACCAGGTAAACTACCTTATAGCCACGGAGCTGATCCCTGCCGATCCCTGTATAGTACTGGCTATGACTATTGTCTTCCAGCCAATCACTATCTCAGAGACAAAGATATTTTGGACAAGTCTGTATACATTAAGGCACAAAAGCATAAGCTAGCAGTGGTAAATAAACTAAAAATATTCTGATGAGTAACCAAAAGCAGTTGCATAAACTTAATGCAAGAGAGCTTACCTCTTAAGCACTTTAAACTGTTTGAAAGCTAGCACTGCATTACATTATTCTGGTTTGAAACATTCGTGGTACTCACAGGCAGACTGGAAGGTCGTCCCTGCATGGTCTCCTCTGGACCACTCTTACCAGACACCATGGGCTGATTGGAGGAAGGAGCTGAAGATTGAGAGCTGAAGGAGTCTTGAGAAAGCTCCTGAGGAACAAAGTGATGACGACAAAATGTAGAATCATTTTGTAGAAGGGCAACAAACTCAACACTTGTGTAAGGATAGCGTTCATCGAAGCACCTCCAAGTATTTGGACACTGCTATAACCTGTCAGATTTATTTATGTTTTTACCTGAGGTGGCGGAGGAAAGCGCTGGAAGGGCGACTGCTGTTGTTGAGACTGCAGCGGAGGGGTCTGGGAGTAAGGTGAGGGCTGACCCTGTCCTGAAGGTTGCTGGGATGACTGAGGTGGCACTGAGCTGGGCGGCTGTGATTGTGGTGGGCCCTGCTGCTGCTGTTGTGGAGGTCCCTGCTGCTGAGGAGGCTGAACCGGACCGGAGGGTGGTTGAGAGTATCCAGGCTGCGACTGAGAGCCTTGCTGGCCCTGAGAAGGACCCTGTGACTGAATGGGACCCTGGGACGGGGGGTAGGAAGGCTGTCCTGACTGTGGAGTCTGGGAATACGGAGGTTGGCCCTGAGGGGGACCATGGGGGCCCTGAGGTTGCCCGTAAGAGGGCCCACTCTGGCCATGGGGAGGACCAGGGGATTGCTGGGAATAAGGGGGCTGAGAGCCTGGAGCAGTGGAGGGCTGCTGGGGGTATGGAGACTGCTGGGGGCCTCCGTGAGGTGAAGGGCCCTGTTGTCCGTAGTAGCCACCTTGGTTCTGACCATAACTACCTGGGCCATGCTGTCCATAGCTCATCTGAAGAGAACACAATAAGTAAAGTACTCCAATTAGCAAGCAAACATCAATTTTGCAACATAAAACTATAAACTAGGGACATGATATATCTGTGACCATCTGTAACTGTCAGTATGCATTTTAATTCCAGATCACCAGGCACGCAAACTTGAGCAGGTTTTTGCTACTAATTTGATTGGACTCTGACTCGCAAACTATCAATGCTATTTTAACAAGACTAAGATATTCCCTTATGTCATCAAACAACCAAATTGCAATGAATCGGCTATAGCAATAGATATATTCGCTTTTGTATTGTGACGTAGATTTAAGTTGATTGGATTCGAGATGTAGGCGTTGCACTCAAACGTGAACCTGAGCTTGCAGTCAATTGTGGAGAGGCGGAGTTTAAGCAGACTAAATTGAAGTACTGCATAGATTTATTATTATAAATATGTATGAGTTCATAATATTACTCATTCTGTTACAGTTTATAACATGAAAATAAATGTAATCTCAAATATGATTACAGGGCTCCAGACGAAAGAAAAATAATGAGTCATTGACTCCTATAAGGAGAAAAAAAATAAGCACCAAATTATTAAAAAAAATAAACATTTTTAATTTTGTCATGTGTTGTCATGTCTGCCCTTCTTTTACAGCATCAGCATTTTCATCCATCTTGTGGATGTCCTGGAAACTAAGCTTCACTAAAAGAAGAACAGAATTGGTTTTCTTGAGAAAACTTGAGAACTACATATACAGTTACAAAGAATTGTTCTTTACACAGAATCTGAGCCAGTGTCACCATAATAAATGTCAGCATCACTTGGCCAATGAGTGTAGTTTGGCGGCCTCCTAATACATCCAATAAATGTAGTCGGATGTCTTGAACACACACAATATATTTTTCTTCCTTAGTAGCTGAGAGGTAAATGTGGTGAAAGCAGGGCTCAACATAAAAAAAAAATCCCCACTGGCCCCCAGGGCCAGTAGATCAGAGTTTTACTGGTCCCTTCTATATTTTTACTGTCCCTGAAAGAAATAGAAGGAAAAGCACTTTTCCATTAAACTATTTATTGTATACATTAGAATAATTTTTTCTTGTCCCCTCACAGTGACAGTAAACTAATTATTACATTACATGAGTGATGAGTAATGTTACATAGGCTTTATTTTCACTTCAAAATGGCAAAATTAGACAAAAGTATATTAGTTTGCCTGATTATTTTTGTCATTCGTTTAACATTTATGACCTAAAAAAATGTCAATGAATAAAAAAATGAAGAGCCCGTCGGCAGGCCGGTTAGGCCTATGCATTTTGGTCGGCCTTTGTTGGAAATTTCCGCCAAACGAAACAGTACATGCCCTCATCGCCTTTCTCCGCCGTGTACTGTGTTTTCCATGACAATAGGAATTAGGACTGGGCGATATGGCCAAAAATCATATCTCTGTATTTTTTGGTTAAATGATGATATACGATATCGGTACTTTCTACTTTTTTCTATTTGGATAAAGAAAATCTGTATTTATTTTAAAAAAAAATGTTATTTCACATCCTGCTCAATGATATCCAAACAATGTTGATATTGAAGGATATGGAAACAAATATAGGGAATGTAATGTAGGCTATGCAATATATTATGTGCAAAAAGGTAATTAACATCACATTACATTCTAACATTGTAACATTACAATCTAAAAACAAAAATAATGCTTTTGTTTTTAAAATGACTAAAGGCTAAACTAAAAATGAAAATAAAAACAAAAGCACAAACTAATTATATTAGCCCGCATTTGATTACCCCATTATAATGGTCACTTTCATAAAAAACATACTTGTAGGTTTAAAATTCCACATATGGCACATTTATTTTCTCCAACAACAAATATTTTATTTCATATTTGTTTGACTCTCTAACATTTACAGATGGAGAACACACCTGTGAAATGTAAGTTAAGCACTGAGGAAAGCACCACGTCTCAAACGCATTAAACAGCGCAAGTATTTATCTGTCAGTCAGCAACAGTATCTGTCAGAGCATCTGCAGGGCAAGCTGCTTTAAACTTAACTATATCTTACCAGTTATTTTGAAGCGCTTAACATAAGCTTGTGTCATGTTTAGGACAAATTGTAGCTACTATGTTCTTTCACTGCAGGAGCTCACATACTCTGCTATTTTTCAGATGTGCTCGTATCAAACTACTGTATCGATATAAAGAGTATTGCCTCATTCCATATCGTTTAACCCTCAGGGGTCTGAGGGGTTTTCTGGGTCCTGGAGGTGTTCTGACATGCTCTGACATTTGTGCTTTTTTCAGTTATTTATAAACATGTTAATGGCGAAGGTGTAAATTCACTCTATATAGCACAAACGGGGCTACAGTAATATGTGAGCAACATGTTTGCACGTTTGTATTTTTTAGAGAATAATGTTTATGCGTGGTTATTGAAAAAACTAAAACTTAAAGTGTCTGAAATAAGGCCACAAAACACATACTAAATATGTGTCCACAAGACTTTTGACTAATGGGCATTGTTGCATAGAGTTTTTGCTTCAAAATGATCTGAAAATCATCCTGCCTAATCATTTACAGAAAACAATACATTGATTTAAATTTTATAAGACACTTATTGTTTGAAAAGGCAATATGCGTGGAGGCGTGTTCACACCTGAGAAGACAAAGGCCAGATAATGTGCCGCATAATGAGCTGCATATTAATTAGCCCTTTCACACAGGAGTGTCACAGTGTCCCAAAGAACGCAAGGACAAAAGAAATTATCTATATATATATATATACATATTTTACAATTAGAAATTGTAACCAATTACAAATAGGTTACAATTACAACAACAATTACAATTTTAACAATATTTCAAGTGTATTCTTTCTTTGTAAAAAGTATACATTTTATCATACATATTAAAAAAGGTAAGGATTCATTATTTTGAATATTGGAACAAACACTATAATAACATCTTAGTTGATAATTCAATATACCTACTTTATTTTTGACAAAACATCATATAGTATATTTAACATGAGCAGAAATTGGTGAACAAAAGCGTACCTATTTAATGTGACAGTAGTCTTTTTTTACAGTCAAAACTTTATAATCTATCCAAAACTAATCACAAAATCTTGTCTAAACATTCATATTTAGTCTGTAACATATTGTGTATATGATATATTAACATATACATGTTAATTTGCAGTTTGTTGCTTATACAGACATTTATTTCAACATATTTCAGTCTATTTTTACTCATCTTAATAGGCCTTATCAATATAGTTTGGATGTGTTCATGTAAATTTAACAACATGTTTACTAATGTAGATGCGAGAGTGAATGAACGGCACAGATACGCGCTGTATAACTGTAGTAAACAAAGCAGCGATACCAGCTCACTTTTTTCCTTATCAGTGCAAGAGAGACTAAAATTACTCTGTTGATTTTGATCTTACATATAAGTGCTGTACACCATTACATCCTGTTACGTGTCTATTTTTTTTGTGGGTACTCACAATAAAAACAAAGTGTTGTGCTTTGTCAAATAAAGAAAAATAAACATGATGCCGTTTTACCTTCTCTCGTCAGTGAGGTCCATTCTGAAACGCGTCCGAAAAATGAACTGTAACTCTGTCAATACTTGTCACAGAGATACGAGAGATTTCTCTTTATGAAGCTGAAATTCTCTTCTTTTAAATGAAGTAATTTATATAAAAAAACAAATATTCTCAGTTTATGTAATCTTTATGAAAAGAGAGAGATGTCAGTCTTTTTCTTTCCAGCTCATTATACCTCATTACGCGTTACGTGTCACACAGACATGCAAGTCTTTTTGCGGTTTACAGTCAGACACTATTCAATATCGCGATTAGAACGAAGCACTTAAGAATAAATGACTTACTACATCAGCTGGATCCGTTGCTCCTCGAAATGAAACTACCAGCACTTTTGATACATTTTCCAGGGTTATTAGATAGTATTATTCCTCACAGTGAAAGGATACGCTGTGTACACAGCTCTAGTAAGATACTTACTGAACACGATGTGTTTTATAATCCAGCTGGTGGGCGTTGGCATGTTTGAATGGCTTGCCTTAGATCATTCGCGTTTGAATACCGCGCGCTCTCCGTGGGCGTGGCACATTAACGCGTAATGAGGTATAATGAGCTGGAAAGAAAAAGACTGACATCTCTCTCTTTTCATACAGATTACATAAACTGAGAATATTTGTTTTTTATATAAATTACTTCATTTAAAAGAAGAGAATTTCAGCTTCATAAAGAGAAATCTCTCGTATCTCTGTGACAAGTATTGACAGAGTTGCAGTTAATTTTTCGGACGCGTTTCAGAATGGACCTCACTGACGAGAGAAGGTAAAACGCGCATCATTTTTATTTTTCTTTATTTGACAAAAAGCACAACACTTTGTTTTTATTGTGAGTACCCACAAATAAATAGTCACTTAACAGGATGTAATGATGTACAGCACTTATATGTAAGATCAAAATCAACAGAGTAATTTGAGTCACTTTTGCACTGATAAGGAAAAAAGTGAGCTGGTATCGCCCGCGATACCGCCGACCCCAGAGGGTTAAAAAAAAAATCGATATACTGTACAAACTCAATTTACCGCCCAGCCCTACTAGGAATGTCCTCTTTCTCGTATCAGCCTCGTAGATCTTTGACATTTTAACACGTTATAAATAACCTGAAGCAATATTTACACTCTTCGCACCACTGTGTATATGACGTTTGCTGTTTGTTTTGCTGATGGCCAGTCACTGGCCAATCGTCTAGCCCGACATACTCTTTTACTGGCCCCGGGCCATCGGGCCATTGCTTATGTCGAGCCCTGGGTGAAAGGCAGCTCTTCATATTAAATTATACGGACATTGTTGAATTTCATGTTTAGCTCCTTTCATTCTTTCTCATGAAGACAACCGGTTAAGTAAAAATATGAGGATTATGTGATCATATTGCAAAATGCCCCTTTCTATAGTTATTTTTCTAGCTGACTGATAAGCATTGAATGGCTTTTCTGAGCCTGAGGTAAATTAGACGTACATGACCTGATCGTTCTCAAGCTTTTTATACAAGCTCTTTCCAAGGTTGAAATGCTGATTGGGCGATCTCTCAGGCCACAGTGCCAAAACGACATTTATTGCTTGTATTTTGTAATAAAATTTCATAATATTGACAGAATTTGAGATCTTAAATTTTTTCACTTTTTTATAAAATTAACAAACACATTAAAATGGGACAATTACGTGCAAAACTGCAAATCTTACCGCGATTACAGGTGGCTCCTTGACAAATAATGTGAAGTTCAGGCAGTAACAGAAAACCGCAAAAATTAAAAGACATTGAAAATAAGAATTCATATCAGTACCAATTGTTGTTTTCTCTCTCTTATAATGGCATAAGTTGAAATGGCTGATATTTTTGTCTTGACACACGTTTCTGACACGGAAAAGCTGATCCTTGCTGTCCCCGTGCAAATTTTGGTGCTAGTTTTTTTTCCCCACCGCGACTTGCTGCACGTTCGTCTCATTTTATTAGGCTATATCAAGACAAAAGATGTGATGGGCTACTCATCACAGAACAGCAGGTAAAGAGAGACACAATTTTTAATGCATATTTATATAGTCACCAGTGGTGATCTCAGAAAAAAATCTCAAAAATTTATATTTTTAGTCGCAGTCTGGAGCCCTGAATTATGACAATCAACTTGGCAAGCAACTGTTCAAAATAGCAGTTAATGTGAGTTGCATTGTGAAATGTGTTCTCATTCCACTTTTTTTTCAAAAGGCTCTGAAATAGCAGCAAAAACACATTTTAGGTTTCACTAAGACTGAGGTCAGTGTTTTCTACAAAGCTCTTATCAATTTGAACGACCAGGGCATACATGGGCTTTCAGGGAAATGCTTGAATTTCATTACTTTCAGTCAGCCTACAAAAAAAGTTGACCTTGCTGGTGAATGTACTGTATGACAAAAGCCTGATGGTGACAAGCTGGGCACTTTCTCTCTCAAGGAAAAAGGGAAATATAAAAATGGGGAAGAAAAACACCTCTGACAGGAAGGTTTAATAAAAACAACCTGAAGAGCATGTTCTACACCAGTTTACAAATGGATGGCACTCCAGTGCATTTGCTTACTCAACACAAGCACAATGGGGCACCTAGCACAATTGCACAGACAACAGGATGAAGAAAGGCAGACACTTCAAGACTGCCACATACAAAAATACAGCAGTGCAAGGAAATCCCCATGTGACAATCCCGAGCCTCACTGTGACCTCATAACAACCTTCTTTGAAAGTGCAGATGAAAAGACTCATGAGCTCATGCTGCTATGATCAAGAACATCTTAGAGTGTAAATTGCAGGTTCAATTTTTCACGAAGATAATGCAATGTTCTTATTAAACATAAAGATAAGAACCGCCCACCATTGTTTTTTATGTTTTTTATACCAAAATGCTGAATATAATATGAAAAGTTGGTACGTTTTACAGTGGTTTTAAGCACGCCCCCTCCCTTCCACTAGGCTGGGCGTGACGTCATAACAGGGACTCCAAGCCTAGAGTTACCGTTAGTCTAACGGCAAGTAACAAAAATGGTGAACTATTGTGTTTGTGCGGGATGTACAAATACTTCTAATACGGGAGAGAGGCTCCATAAGTTCCCCAAGGACAAACGGCTGATTCGTGCCTGGGTGAAGTTTGTGGCTACGAAGCGAGCTGATTTTAGTAGAAACGTTTTTTAGATTCAGAAGTGATTAATTAAATTACTGAATTGTAAACATATTCGTGTGTGCTGGCTTTAAGAGGACCGTGATCCTGCCTGAAATGAGAGTGAGCTATGCGCAAAACAAACGGGTTCAGGCAGCATGAGTCAAAACCAGGATGCTGCGTAAGGCACGTCAGATTTGCCGGTCGCGGGTCGAGCTGCTCCTCTAAACTCCAAAACGCGTTCACCTCACGACAGCACATACTCTCCACTGCTGATTCCATTGGGTGGCATAGCCCACACAAACACCTGTCAAACACAGCGATAGGGACATCGATCTATTTTTTTCTTTCTGACAATGAGCATTGTTAATTAGTTGCGTTTTAGCACAGGCAATATCGCGTTCTGTCAACAGATGCCAGCAAAAGCGCCATTGTGCCTGTGCAGTGTGTGCATCTCTACAGCTCTGATTAGGACCACTAACACCATGTAAGTAAATAATGTCTTCAGTTGTTGTCCCTTCTTGCTATTCTACATGACGGCAAGATTTTGAAAAAGACTTTAGCTTGTTTCCTAATGTTATCCGGGCTAGCACCAGGCTAACCTAGGCTAGCTCTAGCTACTCACTAAGACTGAGTAGCTAATTTTCCTCACACCAGGACATGAAAACATGTCTACATTAATAATATAGTAAAATTGTATATGAATATCCCACATTTTCTCCACAATACCAATGTGCAGTTAGTGTTACTACAGTAAATCCATGGTAAATGAAGTTGATTGTAGATTGAAAAGCCTTCTGACAGTATTGTTGCACAGAGTGTTTCTCCTGTTCATCAGTATTTTATTTATTACTTTTACGTGGCGGGTCCAGTTAAAAAATCCATAGCGTTGAGCACCGTGTTCTATAGTTGCCATAGAACTGACTATTTTACCTAGCAGAAAAATATCTCAAAGCAATGTAATGCATCAAAATGGCACAAAACACCACAACAAAAATACATTAAGCTGACCTGTTGTCCGTATTGCATTCCGCTCATGCTCCCAGGAGTGCGGCCCTGCATGCCCATAGGATATCTCTGGGGTCCTGGCGCTCCGTAACCTTGTCCTGGGTAAGGAGGACCCTGTTGGGAGCCAGGGGAAGGTCCCTGCTGCTGAGAGTAGGGGTTTCCAGCACCGTAGTGTTGCCCTCGAATTTTTCCCACCTGGTCTATGGGGACGGGAGGCTGAAAAAAGAAAAAGAATAAAGGTAGGTGCTAATAATTCAGCTGCACAGTTCAAAATCAGCTAGTGTCATACAGGAAGTGAAATTATTGTGGTACGATTCAGCTTCCTTACAGCATTGATCCAGCTGCACGCCAAGCATTTGGATCATAAATTTTTTTGAAAGCATTCACTTAAGCATCTCTGGTTAAAATGAAGTCAATGGTGATCAATATCAAGAGAGGCTTGTTACCACTGTTAAGAATGAAAACAATCACAATGTCACAACAGTATTAGCCAGAGCATAGCAAAGGCACACCACCCAAAATCAAAAATAGATCTGTACGCTTCAAATACAGTGCCAGTGAAGGGAGGGGAAAATTGGCGCGGAATGAATGAGAGAATGAAAGCAGCGGTTCTATCTGCCAGGCCATCCTGAGTGCCAGCGGCTGGAGATTGGATGAACACTGAACTTCCCTTTGAAAACAGACAAGAGGAAACAAATGTGTATGATGACTGAAGGGTGACCCGAACACCAGCTCACAGGACAGAGAGAGATTGGAATAAAAGAGTACTACAAGAATACAGTGCTTGGGAATTAGGAAAAGATGACAGGGACCCTTCCACTTCAAGGCAGAAACTGAGATCATCAACTGAAATTGGCGATTAACTGCCCATCTTTTTTCTACTTGCAAAAAGGCAGCACTTGCTTTCAAGTGCTCTCAAATGGTTTTATTAGAATTGAACTGAATAGTAATGTAACATCTGAATCAGAAAGAACAAAAACACATTGTTCATGTTAAGAACGTGACAAGCCTACGTCAAAGAACTGGTGGCAAGCCTACGTCAAAGAACTGGTGGCAACGCAAGCCGGCTGGGTTGTCGCTTCGCAGCGGCTGCGTCTAGGCCTAAAAAACAAAACTATGCTTAAACACACCGCAGAAACAAAAGAAAACGGACAACTAGCATGTGCGTTCCAGCGCCTGCAGCAGGTATCATATATTCATCAATCAAAAATAGAAACCGAAACTAGGACTGTAGACATACAAAAAGTGAACAAACCAGCACTTGTCTTAGGGCTGCTCAATTATGGAAAAAATCATAATCACACTTATTTTGGTCAGTATTGAAATCACGATTATTTCACATGATTATTTCACATGACTTTGGTTCCCATGTTGAATTCTAAAAAAAAAAAAAAAAAAATTTAACATTCATTGTACTTTATTAAAATAAATAATATAACAGATAATACTTCAATTTTTATTTAGGTCTAACACTTATAATGCGGGAAATTCCCCCGCAAACATTGATTCACTTTAGCATGTAGATTGTATGAGTAAACTAAATTAATCCACACAGATTATAAAATCCTTTTTTCAAATCAATTTCTCCAAGACGCAATTTCACAAACCGCGTGAGTGTTCAGCGGTTCTGCATCTTCTCTCTCTCAGTCTCTCAAAATGGGTTGGGCAAGGCAAGCGTCGCAACTACATTCTCGCGTTTAGGAGTCGGGACATGATGGAATTGTCAATTGCACAATCGGGCCAGCATTGCATCATAACTAAAGTTATAATAATTTTCACTTCTTTTTAAGTCTTTTCAGTTTAAACATTTAAGCTGAGATAATTTATGGCTTCGAGAGGGGCGGATGTGCGCGTGTCAGAACACAAGACAAAATAAGAGTGTTCTTGCAAAAAAGAACATGGCAAAATAATCGTTTTTACTCAATTGTACTATTTTGGTGATCGTTGGGAGCCAAAATCAAAATTCGATTAATTGCACAGCCCTAACTTGTTTGCCATTTTAATTATCAATTACTTTCTACTGGGGCTGTAGTCAAGACCACCTTTGTCGAGTCCAAGTCAAGACCAAGTCCAAAGAGGTTAGAGTCCAAGACAAGACCAAGTCCAAAAAGGTTTGAGTCCGAGTCAAGACCGAGTCCAGGACAGGAAAAAAGTCTTATGCATGACATTATCAAGACAATCATTTTGGGTTATTATTTGTTGATCTAAAAGCAAAATCTGTGATGATTTTTAAGTATAAACATTTCCCTTGATATCATATAATCTTCTAATATAAAGAAAAAAAAATTATGACATATGGTGATACCTCATAATAGCAGTGTTGAACTGATACTAACACCAACCCACTACTATTACCACTGCTAGGTAGGCTACTAGTAGCCTACTGAGCATTTGAGCAACTAAATGACAATATAGCTTCACTCCAGTAAAATATATCTGTGGTAATCTCTTCACGTTAAACCAAACTTTTATTTTGACGGGTTTCTGAGTGTATCTGACGATGAAATGCTGAAGATAAACGTGTACTTGAGTATGTGTAGTACATGAACCTGCGGCGCTCATTTGCAGAGACTCGGTGAACAATCAGATTTGATAGCAGTCTTTAATATTCACAGTCACTAGTCCATATAGCAATTTCATATTATGATCGGCAGTGAATAGACAGATCTCTTATTTCAGCTATGCGCCGGTATTGCAGTAGCAAATAGTAGAAAATAAATCACACACGCGCAAGTCGTACAGTCAATGACAGGCACTACAATCTGCGGAGGTGCATACTACAATAATACGTTACTGGGAACATAATAAAAGACACCTGGACTCGGTTGAGACCAAAAGCCATATTTGGCAAGCACAGTGGCCGAGACCGAGACAAGTCCGAGTCCGAATACCAGCGAGTCCGAGACAAGTCTGAGACCGAGATCATAGAAAAACGGTCTCGAGTCCAAGACCGGACTCGAGTACTACAGCCCTGCTTTCTACATTCCAGGCAGCTCGTAATGAAACTATTTAAATTTTGGAATGCTCAAGCAAGATTACGTAAAATTAGAACAGCCTTCTATCTGTGCAGTCTTGAACTCTTTGCTCGCTTTTGCTTTTATTCTAATGCACTGATTCGCTAAACTGAATCAGAGCAAACTCTCTCACTGATGATCAGACACCGATTCAACATGCTGAACCGGGCGAATAAATGCCGACGTGTGCCTGACAGAAGCTTACTGATGACAGTAGCTCACTGATGACAGTGAGGTAAATGAAACATGAGACACAAACACACACACACACACATACATACAAGGGGTGTAACGGTTCACAAAATTCATGGTTCAGTACGACACAGTGGTATCACAGTTCGGTAAGTTTTCAATACAGCAAAAAGAAAGAAATGCCAGAGAAATTTCATTGGTTTAAAAAAAAATATATTATGTCAACAGTTTTCCTACATCTTGAAACTAATTTTGAAGGATGAACAAATAATGTTTTGGTCATCACATTCAAATCAACATTTAAATGAGATAATATTAGAGTTTTGAATTGCTGGAAAAAGATGTGACGTAGGCCTACTTGAAAGCATTTTACTATTCCTGCAAAACTTCCATGGTGAATGTTGATGATCTGTTGACTTAAAGCCTATAAATAGTTCATTCATGGCACAATGTTTCTCCATGTTTTCATGTCAGCGCTGTTTGATCTAAAAGAGATATACGGTTAATAACGGAGAAATTTGAATGCTTCTCACTAGATCTCGCAGTGATGTTATTACTTCTGTGGCGAATTCAAATGCTTTCTTTACTGGATCCCTTAGCGCTGTGTAGTAACAGTGTCGCTTGATCAATATAGGCTCGCGCTGCACTGACATTGGTCCAAACTGATAAACAGTCAGTGAAGCAAAAAATAACGCAGTATCGTTCTGCTTTCATTACGTTTGGTATTTGATGTTCAGCAACGTTGTGGTGGTGACCGCTAACCAAATTTAGGTCACACCGGCAGGAAAAATGGTCCAAAGAATCTTTCGGTTTGTAATACGTACCAAACCGAAAGCCGGTTCAATACCAATACGCGTGTCATTACACCCCATATATTATATATATAAATATATGAACATAAAAGCATTTACGTGATCGTAGGGAATATTCCCCTAAAAAATAAAACTCAGCCATTTCGTCTTCAGCGGTTCGAATTTAGGAACACCAAAATGACTGCTGTGTTCCTTATTACAGCCAAGAACAGAACACCACAATCGCTTAGACGCCATTCTGCTCCAGTGTATCAACAATGGCGGACTACGATGACAGCTCGCTCAGCTCGTCTGTGTTGAAACGCTGCTGTCAATTATCAATCGTGGGAGGGGCGTCCGATCTAGTGACATCACAAAATCGAACGGCTCAATTTGAGGCAGGGGAAAACCTACAAGGAGATTAGAACAAAAACACTGGATGGATTTTTATCATTATATGATGGTTGTGTACAGGCACTGCCAACACACATTTCAGTAAAATCAACTTGTAAAAGTGCATGTACCATTATATGACTCCTTTAATTTGAATCAATGTTTCATCAACCAATTGCCTGGATTTAATAAATAAGCAAATAAGGGATGAGTCGCGATCTTCGAATAGTCGAACTGCGTTCGAAATTCGATCATAAAATTACTTTTTCGAATATCGTTATATTTCGCGCAATTCCAATGTGTCATAATTGACGGCGCGCCAACTCTCACAGATCACCCAGCAGGGTATTTTCCTGTCGGGGACACAAGGTGTCACTAACATGAATGAAACCCCCTACTGCGCAATAGGATACCAGTGTTGTATATAGTGTAAACAAACAACAGAAGAAGAGCACCGTCACCGTTAACTCTGCGCCCAACAGAGGTGGGTAGTAACCTTTTACTGTCTATGGTAGTAACCGTCTACAAAGTAGGCTACATTTACTTCCTTACGTTGGGGCGACGTTCCTCTCGTTACTTTATTTTAATGCAATACATGCTGTTAAATGTATAGTTTATTCCAAGTGCGCTGTACCTTTTTTATGCGCATGAGCGATGCTCAATTCACAAATGAATCACTCTTTTGAGTCGATTCTGTTCAAAGACTTCAAACAGATCTGTCTAAATTGGTTCGCGAATCAGTTTGAATGGTCTGTTCAGTTTCCTGCACGCACTGAATCCTCTGATGCACTTTCAATTCACACTCGGAGTCGTAACAGGAAGATTTCAGAACATCAAGAGCGTTGGATGAAGTGGCCGTGGGCCTACAGCAGGGCTCGACATAAGCAATGGTCCGGGGCCAGTAAAAGAGTATGTCGGCCCGATGGCCGCGCGGGCCAGTGACTGGCCATCAGCAAAACAAACAGCAAACGTAACACAGAAGCGCGAAGAGTGTCAATGTTACTTCAGGTTATTTATAACGTGTTCAAATGTCAAAGAACTACGAGGCTGATACGAGAAAGAGGACATTCCTAGTAGGGCTGGGCAGTATATCGAGTTTGTACAATATATTGATTTTTTTAAACAATATGGAATGAGGCAATACCGTTTATATCGATACAGTTGTTTGATACGAGCACATCTGAAATATAGCGGAGTACACAGTGTGTGCTCCTGCAGTGAAAGAACATAGTAATATTGTCCTAAACATGACACAAGCTAGTATTAAGCGCTTCAAAATAACTGGTGAGACATAGTTAACAAGTTTAAAGCAGCTTGCCCTGCAGATGCTCTGACAGATACTGTTGCTGACTGACAGATAAATAATTGCGCTGTTTAATGCGTTTGAGACGTGGTGCTTTCCTCAGTGCTTAACTTACATTTCACTGGTATATTCTCCATCTGTAAATGTTAGAAAGTCAAACAAATATGTCCATTTCACTGTCAGGAGAGGACGAGCTTCTGCAAGTGAATCTCCGCTAAAATTCAAGCTTCCGTTAATGTGCGCCGCCGCGCGCATGCTCGCCAAACAGACGAGCACGATAGAATAGTAGCGTAATAATTCTGACTAAAATACACTGTAGATGTTACTAAAATACTTGTTGTTGGGGACAATAAATGTGCCATATGCAGACCCGTCGCTATGGGCGGGCCATAGGGGGCCGGGCCCGCCCCAAAAAATGCTTGTGCCCCCCCCACTTGAGGCACAGATAATTTAATTTTAATATTATCATAGTTGCTAATTTTGTGTTGCATTAATGTTGCATTCTTTATCAGTAAAATATTAAAAATATAAAGAAACAATGGTGTGATTTAGTTTGATTGATGGGAATCTACACTGCAACAGCCTATCACGGCCTTACAAAAGAACGTTAGGCTACGTACGTGACATACAACTAAGCCGCTCAACAGTTAAAGCGCATTTTTGAAAGCTGTTTCAAAACGAGTTTTCACCGGCTTACTCGCTTCAGTTCCTTCCGAGTGGAATGATACTTTGACGGGGAGGTTCTGCTCGGAGAAACGCTTACACCCGCTGTACTGGGACTGGACAGAGGACAGCGCAGCCTCCACTCAAAGTATCTGTGCGAGTGTAATTGCGTGCTAGTGTATGTATATGTGTGTGTGTGTCATGGCAATGCATATCCCTCTGTTGACTGCTTTAAAATGCAATGTTTGAGAGATGCTTCTAGTGTTACATCTAATATGTTGTATAGTCAAGTGTTTTATGGATATTCATAACATTGCTTCTGTGTAATGTGGTGTAGGCTAGGCTACCTGGTCATATTGCTGTAGGTTATATGTTTAACGTGATGAGTACGTGCTGCGCGACTAGAGTTGATTATTATAAATATACATACTGTAGGCTAATAATAATTGTGCCCCCCCATACATTTCATATGCCCCCCTTAAGACTGAGGTCTGGCGACGGGTCTGGCCATATATGGAATTTTAAACCTACAAGTATATTTTTATGAAAGTGACCATTATAATGGGGTAATCAAATGCAGGCAAAAATAATTACTGTTTGCTTTTGTTTTTATTTTATTTTTAGTTTAGCCTTTCGTCATTTTAAAAACAAAGTTTTTAGATTGTAATGTTACAATTTTAGAATGTAATGTGATTTTAACCACCTTTTTGCACATAATATAGCCTATTGCATGGCCTACATTAGGGCTGCAGCTATCGATTCTTTTTGTAATCGATTAATCTAGCACTTAATCGATCGATAAATCGAGTAATCGGATATTTTTTTTCGTGTGTGTTTTATTAACAGAATAGTTATATTAAACTTGTGTCTATTTCAGTTAAAGCTGTTATAAGTTATATACTATAGGTTATATAGTATGCAAGTTATAAAGCTATCTCATATGTGAATTTTCCTTTAAGATGTTATAATATAACCACTCTAAGCATCTAAGCATATTTGTGTATTTTGGTAGTTTAACGCTGAAGAAGAGCGGTAACTTGACTTCTTGTTGAACACGCAGTAAAAGCTGACGCACTTTTTGTTCCGTGCGTTTTAACTGAAAAATGAGTACTCCGAACAGGCTGGGGACTTTCTTTTTTTTTTTGTAACTATTTGGCAGACGTGAAATACAAACTATGTGCAAAGCAAAGACTGCAATAAAATATTTGCTCCTCCATCACGTCGCGGTGTGTACAGTGAATGCATGCTGAAATTATTGTTGCGTGGCTACATAAAAGTTTAAGCATATGTGATGCATTGCTGCAATTGGTCTGACTGGTGTGTGTGTGTGTGTGTGTGTGTGTGTGTGTGTGTGTGTGTGTGTGTGTGTGTGTGTGTGTGTGTGTGTGTGTGTGTGTGTGTGTGCTTTTTTTTAGGCTATACTCTCTTGCAATTGAACCTGATAGTTACGTTTACTACTTAAAAATGTCATCAAAGCTAAAAATCATATCTAGTCAAAACGCATCACGACATCGCTACAAATACAGTATGGGATTAAAATCAGCGAACATCAATAGGCTTAGACTACGTTACCTTGTTTCAGCGAGTTAAGTGTATTAAGTGAATTAAGTGTGTAATGATCCCACACTTTAGACAATTTCTGCCGTTTATTTACATATTTATTCTCCGCCATCGCGCCAACTAAATTCAAAATATATGCTTCCTGAACAGGTCCGTGTGAATAAACGGTCCGTGGGAAACAATCAAATCCCTGCGCCGGGCGTATAGTGCGCGTCATACGAATTTAACGAGGCTTCGAGGCAGAGTTTTTGCCTCGAGGAATTTTTGTAATCGAGTAACTCGAGGAATCGTTTCAGCCCTAGCTTACATTACATTTCCTATATTTGTTTCCATATCCTTCAATTTCAACATTTTTTTTTCTTCATTTTGTTTTTATTGACAGCTTTTTTAGGTCATAAATGTTAAATGAATGACAAAAATAATCAGGCAAACTAATATACTTTCGTCTAATTTCGCCATTTTGAAGTGAAAATAGGCCTATGTAACGTTACTCATCACTCATGTATCAATAATTGGTTTGTCATTGTGAGGGGACAAGAAAAATTAATCCTAATGTATACAATAAATACAGTTTAATGGAAAAGTGCTTTTCCTTCTATTTCTTTCAGGGCCAGTAAAAATATAGAAGGGGCCAGTAAAACTCTGATCTACTGGCCCTGGGGGCCAGTGGGGATTTTTTTTATGTTGAGCCCTGGCCTACAGTTTAGTCTAGTGAAAGCAAATCTGCAAATGCATCATTTTTGCCAGCGATGAAGATATAGTTGACCATCTTCGTATGATGACTGTAAATGAATGATTCCACAGGACGATGCATTCGATCTCATTTCATTCAGGTAATACATTTTACAACCAAACAGATTATTACGCGATGATAGCAATGCTACAAGTATGATGACATTATCCGTTTTTTGAAAATGTTAATTTATTGGCTACATTAAATAAGCTACCATTGTCCACAGTTTATGAAATGAACACCCGCCATCCCGCGGTAATGTGTGTGTATTGCGCAGTGGCATCACACGAATAGTTTTGATTGAAACTAATTTGTTTAAAAAGTAGGCTATTGCAGTAACAAGGCAGGTCCACATAAAATCATTATGACATATGACATTATTTTTTTATCTAACGAGCATCTGGTTTGGCGATGCAAAAACGGACTGTCGTGCTTATTGTTTTTTTTTCTATGTTAACTATGTTAAAAAAACAACGAAAACATGTAACTTGTTCAATTAATAAACAGTTTGTTTGATGACAAATCGCTAAAGATGAAATTGGCCACCCTTTCTGTCATTGTGAGTGTGCGTTTTTTTTCTTTCTATTTTTGAATGATAATTGACTTTTGCTCCTCGATTTTCGAATGCCATTTTTGGCAGAAATTCACATCCCTAAAGCAAATATAGCAGACAATATAATCAGGATATGGAAGCGCCAGAATGCTCACTTTGCACGTGAACTGGAGGTAGTCTCATAAATGAACCGAAACTCAGTGTATAGGCTACTTGCCTCACATGACATACATACACACACACACACACACACACACACACACACACACACACACACACACACACACACACACACACACACACACACACACACACACACACACACACACACACACACACACACACACACACACACACACACACACACACACACACACACACCCTTCTCAAAAAATTTGCATATTGTGATAGTTAATTATTTTCCATAATGTAATGATTAAAATTAAACTTTCATATATTTTATATTCATTGCACACCAACTGAAATATTTCAGGTCTTTTATTGTTTTAATACTGATGATTTTGGCATACAGCTCATGAAAACCCAAAATTCCTTATCTCAAAAAATTAGCATATCATGAAAAGGGTCTCTAAACGAGCTATTAACCTAATCATCTGAATCAACTAATTAACTCTAAACACCTGCAAAAGATTCCTGAGGCTTTTAAAAACTCCCAGCCTGTTTCATTACTCAAAACCGCAATCATGGGTAAGGCTGCCGACCTGACTGCTGTCCAGACGGCCATCATTGACACCCTCAAGCAAGAGGGTAAGACACAAAGAAATTTCTGAACAAATAGGCTGTTCCCAGAGTGCTGTATCAAGGCACCTCAGTGGGAAGTCTGTGGGGAGAAAAAAGTGTGGCAAAAAACGCTGCACAACGAGAAGAGGTGACCGGACCCTGAGGAAGATTGTGGAGAAGGACCGATTCCAGACCTTGGAGGACCTGCGGAAGCAGAGGACTGAGTCTGGAGTAGAAACATCCAGAGCCACCGTGCACAGGCGTGTGCAGGAAATGGGCTACAGGTGCCGCATTCCCCAGGCCAAGCCACTTTTGAACCAGAAACAGCGGCAGAAGCGCCTGACCTGGACTACAGAGAAGCAGCACTGGACTGTTGCTCAGTGGTCCAAAGTACTTTTTTCGTATGAAAGCAAATTTTGCATGTCATTCGGAAATCAAGGTGCCAGATTCTGGAGGAAGACAACAGAACATATAATATTCATTTTATTTTTCGTGTTCGCATTTATGAGGAAAAAACGGACGTGACAAGCTCTGCAAGCGGCACTAAAGTGCTTTAAAACTTTCACATAGACCTCGAGCAGAAAGCACAAAGCCTTTCATT
This sequence comes from Siphateles boraxobius, assembly GCF_051911475.1. Classification (NCBI taxonomy): domain Eukaryota; kingdom Metazoa; phylum Chordata; class Actinopteri; order Cypriniformes; family Leuciscidae; genus Siphateles; species Siphateles boraxobius. The sequence continues at coordinate 4,450,846 of NW_027509064.1, forward strand.
AAAGTCAAATTCGTTTTGTATTAATTATATCTTAATTTTAATCAATGTTTCATCAACCAAATGCCTGGATTTAATAAATAAGTAGTAAATATAACAGACAATAGATAATCTCGAAACGGAGGCGCCGGCAAGTGAACTGCAACTCGTCTCATAAATGAACCGAAACTCAGCGTATAGACCTGAGAAATATATCTATTGAAATGTCTACTTTTAAACAGAACAAATCAAAACGAAAGACAAACTGCTCTCTGCTTAGGTAGGCCTAATCCTTCTGAAATGTACATTTCTCTCTGGCGCGTTCAAAGATCGCGAGTCCGCATCCTCAACTTCATCTTTGCAGCCCACAATGACTAAAAACACTTGTTATTAATAAACAATTCGAATGTCTCCTTGCTATATTTGATGTATTCATATCATTGCTTTTGCCAGTTGATTGTGACAGCTTTTAGGTGCTTTATTGGCAGCGCCACCCTTACATGAATCCCTGCACGTCGCATTTTTTTTTATATTAATTTATCGGCCATTATAAATGCCGACACCGATAGTTATGAAAATACCTAATATCGGCCGATAATATCGGCTCGCCGATATATCGGTCGGGCTCTACTTGCTATATTTGGCACATTCATAATCATTACTTTTGCCGGTTCTTTGTGGCAAGCTTTATGCGTGCACTTGAATGCAGAATAGGCTATATATGGCTATTACGTAAACGCTCATTATGGTTTAGTATTCTCTCTCCAATATATATTTAAGTAATTAAATTAATATAAATATGCGATTAGACTAATGGCTTAAATGGACAACCACTAATCGACTAGAAAAAACTTTAGTTTTTTTGCTCGGGCAGGTCTGATCGAGCGGAGCGTAATCTTCAGAAAGGTACTCTCCGCTCTGGAGGAAATATTACCACTCTGATCACATGCTGTAGTCTAAGACTAATGTGTTGTTCTTCTGTTCCTGATAGTTGATTGACAGTTTTTTGTGTTTGTTATTAGCCTCACCCTCTGGTTAAATGAACGCGTCACCACTGCATCAGCACCGAAAAAAAATAGATTTTTTTAGACAATCGCACAACCTATTTGATATTCTACAATTAAATCAACTAATCGAATATTTGAAAATTGTGACTCATCCCTAGTCAGTATCAGTTTACATTTCCAAACATTAATTTTGCCTTTCATTGTAACAATCCAGTGAGACCTCTGTATGCACAAGGAGTCTGACAACAGCCGATATGCTCCACACGGAAATCTGACCTCACCATCATCGAGTCCATCTGGGATTACATAAAGAAACAGAAAAAACTGAGATGGACTAAATCCAGAAGAACTGTGGCAATGTCTCCAAGGCACTTGAAGAAACCTTCCTGCAAAGCTACCTGACAAAGTGTACTTGTACAAAAACTGTTTTAAACGCAAAGGATGGTCTCTCTACTATTTGATTTGATTTAGTTAATAGAAGTAAATTGATAAATAAAATCCATTTATGACATTATATTTTTTTTGAAAGCATCTTCACTTTACAGCATTTTTAAACAGTACTGTAGCTTTTCAGAAATGTTTTTTCAAGCATCTTGAAAACATTACCCCAGTTCTTCTGGATTTAGTCAATCTCAGTTTTTTCTGTTTCTTCATGTAATCCCAGATGGACTCGATGATGGTGAGATCAGATCTCCGTGTGGAGCATACCGCTGTTGTCAGGCTCCTCTTAATGCATTGTGTTTCCTTCTGGAGCATCAGTGTATGTTTTAACCTTTTTTAATTGTTGTGTTTGAGTCCCTCAATTGTCCTCAGTGTGAAAAGATGGATCTCAAAATCATACAATCACTGATGGAAAGGAATTTTCAGGACCTGGAGGATTTTTCTAAAGAACTTTGGGCAACTTAACTGCTCAGGACAAACAAGGGACTAGAGAACAATCATCACAAAACAAAAATCCAGGATCATCCAGGTTACGAGTCACAGTATTAAGAATCAAGGGTACATAAACTTTTGAACAGGGTAATTTTTATAAATTCAGCTATTCTTTGTCTTGGACTATACTTTTCAAAGATCACTAGGACCGGTAAAGGCACAGAGAGACAGGGCAGGACACAGGGCCTGAATTTCGTTTTGGAAAATAGGGGGGAAATCCCCCTTTAGATCATTCTTATGGGGGGGAATTTTTAATTTGAGGGGGGAGTTTTTTAGACAATTTTTAAAAAATACGTTTAGCTAAATGTTTGCTCACTCATTGTATTTCTGTTTTTACAATGGGGTCATTTTTTTTAGTTTACACAACAAAAAGAAGCTTGATTTCAATCTTTGAATTAAATTGAAAAAAGTAGCACTAATAAATACATGAAATAAAGAGAAAAGTTTAGGTCTAACACTAGTATTCAGAAATGCTAGAAAGGGAAAAAAGTAATCAAATGTAAAATAACACGGAATAGTCTTTTAGTTCTGTATAATTTGAATACATAGGCTATTAATCCTGATTTCTTACAATTAATGCTATCTTTTGTTGTTTTATATACAATAATGACAGACACATTTTAGGCTACTCTCACTTTAACTTCAACGTTCACATGTTGCGTGTAAAGCGCAGTCCGCGCCACTTTCTCCTCTTTCAAAAAGGGCTCCCTGTTGCTAAGCAATCATGAGCCACGTTCTCCATGACGACGAAGACATTTCAGCAAAGGATGAACGCGCAAAAGACGTAACGTGAACGGCCCATACTGTTTTCATTGGTCACATGCATTTTTCTTTTTGTATTATTTTTTTAAGACATAACTGATTGTGTTTGAGAGGATACTCCCCAAGACTGGAATTTAGACAATGTTGTGTGCTTTTGACCGTTAAAGCGCTATAATTCAAGAAAAATAACTCAGTTTTGTTACTCACAAGCTGTTTGTTATGCGGGTTAAAATCGCTTGAATGTTTAAATAGGTAAGACTTAAAAAGACGCACAAATTATAAACAATAGTGACAATGCAATGGTCCGATTGTGCAAGTGACATTTCCATCAAATGTCCCGACTCCTGGAACGCGAGAGTCTAGAATCACCGCCTGCAGCTGCAGCGCGATTGGCTTGCCTTGTGTAACCTATTTTAAGAGACAGAAGACGCGGCTTTGGCAGAATCACTCACGCTGTTTGTGAAATTGCGTCTCGCAGAAAGTTTTAAAATGACTGATTTGATCTTATAATCTGTTAGGTTAAATTTACTCATAGGCCTACATGCTAGATTGAATGAATGTTTGCAGGAATTTCCCGCATTATAAACGCAAGACCTGCGGGAATGATTAAAATGCTGCGCAATACCCGCAATCCCGCACCGAAATTCGAGCCCTGGGACAGTTGAAGTGGTAACAGCTGTGACCACAGCAAATATTTAACCCGCACTGCACCTCCAGCAGCTGTAATAAGACTCTCTTGATAGAATAGAGACTGGACCTGCCTGAGACTACTGAAGTAAATCTGGGCACTTTTTCTTCTGTCAATATGAGCGAGAAACAAGAACAGGAGAATTTCTTTTTAAAATGTAATTGCAGATGGACGAGTGACGGGCCACAGCGGATGATTCTAGTGTCTGCTCAAGTTGATTAATGGAAGAGATGTAGTTTTGTAGTAGGGTCGAACGATATGTGATTTTCAGGGCCGATGCTGATACCGATTATTACAGATAAAGTAGACCGATAACAGATATTTTAAAACCGATATATAGCCTATAACTGGTGTAAAAATCTAAGTTAATGTCAAAATTAGGAATAACAAAGAGTTTTGACAAATACTTTCTTCAAATAATTTTAAACATATATTTAAATCTGAGAACTGTTAATAATAACATTATTATTATTATTATTATAAAAAATGCTCAATATCGGTGCCGATAATCTGTCAGGCCGATAATCGGTCGACCCCTATTTCGACCCCTATTTTGTAGCCCACAAGACCAGACTGGGGATAGTGTTAAGTTAATTTTTGACTGTACAGTAGTGTTTACTTGTATAAGGATGGAAGATGGATCCCTTTAAGATGGATGGAAGATCGATTTAAAATCCCTTAAACTCATCTTTATCTCATATTTAAGTGTTTTTCCTTGAATTTGAATTTTTTATGCCTTAAAACAGCTTTTATGTAACTACACCCTTGCCTTTAGTATACGCGGTTCTAAGAATATGCAAAGTAGCCCCGCTAGGGGTGTGCCATATCATACCGTCCACGATAATACCGGTATACATTTTTGCATGATAAAAAAAAGGTGTCATATCGCGATATCAATGATATAGCGACGCGATGACGTATGGCGCATTTACGTTCCCTAGCATGCACAACAACACCTGTCTGAGCGCGAGAGCAGCCTGTCAGCCTCCGATGACGATTTAGCAATTTCACAAACAGCTTGAGTGTTCAGCGGGGCTGCCGACGCGCGTCTACTCTCGCGCGCGTTTAGGAGTCAGGACATGACTGAATGGTATCTTGCACAATCTAGCCATCAGTGCATTGTAACTAAAGTTTATAATTTTCAAGTCTTCTTAATTCTTATCAGTTTAAACATTCAAGCGGTTTTAAACTATCCAGTAAGCTACTCGCGCACTCTCTGAGAGAGTTGCACTGCGTGCATACATAGAGTAGCCTACAGCTCGCGAGAAACTAAAGTTATTTTTCGCGGATTATATCGCTTTAATGGGGGGAAAAACGCAAAATTGTGTAAAACTTCCGGTCTTGGTAAGTATACTCATAAACACAGTCGGTTATGTATAAAACGCATGTGACAGTGTGACAGACAGTATAATGAAAACAGCAATGGATCCGTGCACTAGCTGTAAAAGTGACAGCAGCCATAGGCTATGCGTCTGTCATTAATGTTGTCGTCAAAACAACAAAAGATAGCTTTAATTGTAATGAATGAGAATTATTAGCCTATGTATTTAATTTAATCAGGAAACAGAACTAAAAGACTGTGTTATTTTGCATTTGATTACTTTATTATGTTTCTGTAGTATTTCTGAATACTGGTGTTAGACCTACACACATTTAACATTTAATTCAAAGATTGAAATCAAGCTTCCTTGTGTTGTGTAAACTCTTAACAACAAAATTACCACATTGTAAAAACACAATGAGTGAGCAAACATTTAGGCGAGATAAACATAAGAAAATTTTCAACCAACAAAAAAAATGTCTATATCGTCATAAATATCATTATCGCAAATATTCTTAAAATATCATGATAGAATTTTGAGGCTATATCGCCCACCCCTAAGCCCCGCCTCCACTCACTCACACCAGCTCAGAGTCAGGGTCGACCAATTATCGGCGCCGATATTAAGCATTTTTATGGTTATCGGTATCGGCCATTTTCAAAACCAATTTGCAGATAAAATAATTTTAAAATGCGCTATATTTGGCACTGACGCGCCCACCTCTGTCGGAACTCACCACTCATTAGACTAAACCAATGTCCCCACCCGCCAATCAACACGGAAAGCTGAAGGCACTGAAAGTTTTGCACTCTCACACCAAAAGCACTTGCTGACTGAAGCTGCATCAATGATCACGCATCAGTTGTCTCTCAAAGTTAAGGCAGCAGCAGACTTTGCTGAAGTAGCAATAAATTACTAGGGCTGGGTATTGACACAAATTTCACAATTCGATTCGATTTCGATTCACAAGCTTGCAATTCGATTCGATTTCGATTACGATTCGATTCGATTCAATATTGATTATTTTGGATATCAGGTACAATACATGGCAAAATTTCTCAAGGAAAACAAATCTCGTAACCAATGCTGTAAACTATGTGAGTCAGTTGTATCATTAAAATTGTTTCATTAGCCTACTAGCCTAATATTAAAGGTAAAGATTTACTGATTTCTATACAAACAATTACACTTTTATTTATTTTTCTAATAATGAAGTTATATGAAATATAAATATTTAAATGGTGGCTGTCATAAAAACTTGCCAGATTTATTCAAACATGCATTAAATATTGAAAAACATAAAATAATTATAAAATAACATAAAATGCATATGTAATATGGTGCATATATTTAGCAAAATGCTCCTCTCTAGAGTTAATTTTTCTAGCTGACTAACGAGTTCATGGTCACTTGATATGGTTTTTCTGAGGTAAATGTGACGTTACATGACATTGTTTACAAGCTGTTTCACTGACGTCTTTCCTCGGTTGAAACAATGATTGAGCGATTCCATGTGACAACAAGGATTTCGATAAGTTATACTCTATCTTTTAACACACTTTCAGATGCTCATTCAAGTTTATTTCACGCTGTAACTGGTAATATTAAGGCGGAAGAGAAGATTATGTGTGCTCGGCGCTGCTGCTTCTCTTGAGCTGCGCCAGAGCGATCTCACGCCACAGCGCCAAAACGGTATTTATGTTTTTGAATTTCGTAAGAAAATGGACGTAATTTGAAATCTGAGACTTTGTTTCATATCAATAGTAACAAAGCACAAAGATTATTGCGTTTATTGGACGGGATGCGCGCTACAATGTTCCATTCATTCATCAACTGAAAACAGGATGACTAATCGATTCTTGGGATTTAAGAATCGATATCGGTTCGTAAAAATGAGAATCGATTAAAATCGAGAAATCAATATTTTTTACCCAGCCCTATAAATTACTATACTGAAGTTGCAAAACACCTCAATACAAAAGGGCCCTGTGATTTCTGCGATGCAGAAAACACAGACGGAATCGCGGAATCCAGTCATAAAAATGGAATTTACTGTATAAAGCGGAATGTCACAGAATTTGTCAACTTTTTGATGAATTAATAAAAAGCAGGTCAGTACAAATCAAATCGAATTTCAAACCGCAGAAAGATTAATTTAAATATGAATCCTACGTGTCTCTAAATGAATGGTGCAGACACGTGATTTCATTTCTCACACACACACAGCACGCATGACGATTACACTGTTTTCAGCCCCAGCCGCATCATTATATGAGGACATGATTGCAAACATCATCTCCAAGGCCGCTTAAGTCACTTCATGAGCTTTTTAAAGCTTCAACTGAGAAAAGTTATTGTCATATCAAACACACAGAAACTCAAAGATCTCCACGGCAATAGGGCTGTGTATCACCAACAATGTCACGATTAGGGATGGCTTGATACCACAATTTTGGCTTAGGTACGATACCAGAACCTAATACCTCGGTATCCATACCACAGTTAAAAAAAAAAAAAACATTCTCAAAATTTAAGTGACACTTAAAAAACACTGCTTGAAACTCTCCACTACCAAATGTGCTAAGAAAAGGTATCAAAATGTAAAATAAAAAAATAATCAGTCGGGGAACATACAGTAGGTTAAATTTTGATTTTGAAAAAAAAAAACTGAAATTATACAATTAAAATAGGTTAATATCTATAATAATAGATTAACATATAATAATAATAGAATAATGAAATGACATGTAAACCATTAGCTGTCATGCATCAACAGAGAATTATCAACATTTATTGCATTTATTCATCTTGGTTTGGTTACTGTTTGGGTTCATATTAGTTTAATGCATTGCTAAACATGTATTAGTATATTTAATTTTCTAGGTCATTTAATTACTGGTTGATATAGATTAATAAATGCTATAATACTGTTAGGTCTGGTTACCTAAAGAATGTTGACAAATGTAGCTTAATTGAAATATTAGTAATATTCATATTACTACTATCACTCTCTCTCTCGGCTTATTCCTTTAGGGGTCGCCACAGCGGCTCTAATATGCCATTCATTTTACTATCACTAATACTAAAATTAATATTATTCAAATTTTTATTCTTTATTCATTCAAATTCAATTAATATATGTTTGTTTGAAAGTGCAAAAATGATGAGACCTAAACTTAATTGGTTCTAGCCTGCCATGAAAGCAGATTTGAGCTTTCGTGTTTACCGTAACATATATAATTGATAAGCTCTTACGTATGTGCGCTGTTCAGTGTTCAATAAAAGTCTAAATTAAATCAGTTGAATGATGGAATAACCTGTCGATCTCTGAACTCTTTGAACAAGTCAGGATGAGCAACTGACAAGTCAAGTGCTTAGGCAGGTTTGATGTGTTGCCTCCCTGTTTGCAGAGTGGTGCATTGAGATCTGTTTCTTTACTTGTCTCATTACTTTTGTAGGCAAAGTAATGCCTTATTTCACTCATACTGCTCTCTCTATTTATTAATTTCGGGCGTGTAGAAATTCGAATGAGCTTCGTTTGATCCATCGTGCTCCTCTGTTGTCGCCGTTTGCCGGTTTCGCATGCCCCGCGTCAGTTTAGGAAGCGCACTGCCGCCTAGCGGTGAACTTCGAAACAGCAGCGCATCAAATACCGAATTGAACAAAATTAGGATATTGTACCGTTTGAAATACAATATATACCGGTATTTTTGCAGTACCTGTATACCGCGCATCCCTAGTCACGATACGATACGCATCCCGATACTAAAGCCACGATACGATACGTATCACGATATGGATAAATTTGGAATTTAAATTTCTTTTGAGCAGAGTTTAGTAGCAGTAATATCTTTATTGAATAAACAGTGTTATAACAGTTGTGATAACTGAAAAACTATTTAGTTTTTGTCATTAAAAAACAATGAGAGTTCAATTAAATAAGTGTTGGAATGTGCACCAAACAAAGTTATTTCTTGACATTACGTTGAAATCATTTTAAACAAATAAATACAATAGAATAAAGATTGCCTACCAATAAAGAGAAATGTTTTTGAATAGGTCTAGCACTAGTATTCAGAAATACTACAGAAACTTAAAGTAATTAGGACTAAAATACTACCCAATGTTATTTTACATTTGACTAAATTAAATACATTGGCTATAAATCCAGATTCCTTATAATTAAAGCTATCTTTTGTTGTTTTGACGACAATATTAATGACAGACACATATGGCTGCTGTCACTTTAAGAGCTAGTGCACGGATCCTGTGTTCATTATACCGTCACGTTCATTAACCGACTGTGTTGGATACTCACCAAGACTGACATTTTTTACATCATTTTGCTTGTTTTTGTCCGTAAAAGCGATATAATTCACGAAAAAGAACTTTTGTTACTCACAGGCTGTTTGTGAGGCGGCTTTACTCTATGTATGCATGCAGAGAAAACCATCTCTCAGAGAGCGTGCGAGAACTGAATAGTTTAAAATCGCTTGAATGTTTTGCGTGGTAAGACTTAAAAAGACGAGCGAATGGTAAACTTAAGTGACAATGCAATACTGGCCCGAATATGCAAGTGAATATTCCGTCATGTCGCAACTCCCGAAAGCGAGAGTGTATCGCCGCCTTCAGCGCGTTTGACGCTTGCCTTGAGCAACCCATTTTAAGAGACAGAGACAGAAGACGCGGCACAGCTGAACACTCACGTTGTTTGTGAAATTGTGTCTTGCAGAATGTTTTAAAATGACTAATTCGATGTCATAACCTGTATGGATTAATCATTATAAGTGGGAGACCTGCGGGAATGGTTAGAATAATGCGTAATATTCGCAATCCCGTGCTGAAATTCGAGCCCTGAATTGGCTACATTTAAAAGCACTACAGTATCGATACGTAAGTTGCTGTATCGATACGCGCATCGTCAGGAGTTCATGACGATGTATCGTCGTATCGATATTCTGAGCACAGCCCTACACGGCAACCTGTCAAAATAAAAGTTCGGTTTTTCATAGGGCCCTAAAAATGTAATTTTTGTTAAACTGTAAATAAATTGAAAAAGTTTAATGATTTCAATAAAATTTTAGTAATCAAAAAGCATTTCTAATTAATTTAACCATTACAATAGTCTATTTAAGTTTTACAAAATGTTTACAGAATGCTGTTGGGTGCTCCCTGCACTTTAAGTTATTACTATTAATAATAATGCTATTATTAACAGTTCTCAGATTTAAAGATACGTTTAAAATCATTTAAAGAAAGTATTTGTCAAAACCCTTTGTTATTCTTAATTTTGACATTAACTTACATTTTTACACCAGACATAGGCTATAGCTATATCGGTTCAAAATATCGGTTATTAGGGGTGTAACGATACACTCAGCTCACGATTCGATACGTATCACGCTACTGGGTTCACGATACGATATGCATCACGATATTTTGAACAAAATAAAAAAATTAAACTGAAAATCAAATAACAGATTTATTTAACATTAACAGTGTTCAAAAAATGTCTTGTTATACATACAACTTAAAGGGGCCATATCATGCTTTTAAATCGTTCCTTTTTACATATAAATCATACATTTGTGGTCTATATAAAGCAGAACTGCAATGCTTGGGTCTGAATTCCTCATTATTATAGCTCCACAGGCCCCTTTTCTACCCCTTTTCTTATGTGCGTCTGAGAGCAACTCGTTTTGGTGCGGTCTCTTTAAATGCAAATGAGACACTTCATACCCCGCCCCCTCTCCAGGCTGCAGAGGTGACACTCGGTTCAACTCCACCCTGTTCGGCCATTTTTGTAGTTTGATAGCAGAGATATGATTATCTAGCGGCACAGAAACTTTTTATTCACATGTTATTAACAAAATGTCAACAACGGAAGACTTGTCCATCAAGCCTTACATGTTCGAGCCAGAGTCGGACCCGGAGCGAAATGGAAATGAAGACGACGAATCTGCACTTTTGACATGAGGTAACATAGAGTTTTCAAAGAAAGCAACTGAGCACATCTGGGGTTTTGTTTAACAGCCTTTGTCAGCAAATGTTGGTCTGTGCCTTGTTGGTTTAGCCCTCTAAATAAAGTGAAAGTCGATTATTTCTCTTGTTAAAACAAGCACACTAACAAGACAAATGACTACGGCCTAATTTTACCACTAAAAATCTGTATTGATAATATGCTACGTTTAGAAAAGCATCAGAAAACACAGCAGCTAAATGACCATTGTCATAATTATACTCAACAACAGTAATACTGCTACAGACGTGTACTTAAAAAAAAGAAAAGACAAAGGTACTGCTATTACGGTGTAATGAAGCGTGTGGGTTACTAACTTACATCCAACAACCTAACATTTTGAATTACTCTGTCGTAACTTCTGCATCCTTGAGCTTGGACTACAAAATCGCAGCGAGAAATACAAATGGCGGATTGCTCGAAGTGTTTGACCGGAAGTCGATGTCCTTATTTGGCAGTTCCGCTGCAAATACTGTGACGTAATAGTTCAAAAAACGTCATAGATAATAGAAAAATCGGAACAGGTTGAAAAATATGACCAAAACTGAATATAAAGATATCAATGAAGCACCTGAAGAGACTAATTTCACATTATCTGTACTTATAAACACTCCAAATATACAAAAAACTGCATTTACAGGCTAAAAAAGTGGATTTAGCATGATATGTCCCCTTTAAAGAATTTACAATCATTCAATATAAATCAAGATTTAGTTTAACCTTCTGTATGTAAAATTAGCAATTGACTAGGTGTCACTGACCAATTAAACTACGTTGTATAGATGTCTTCTATACAATTGTCCTTTCACTCTCTTTTTCGCACTTAGTTGCAGGAGTTTGTCTTTGTAGTGCCGTTTTAAATGACACCAGTGCTCGAAGTGGGGCGGTACTCACGGGTACGCAGTACCAGCACTTCTACATTTTACTCTTAAGCGTGCCGCAACTTCTCGCATGTAGCCGGTAGGCTACTCTACCACTGACAGAAAAAGCATCAGTGAGCCCGTTTCACATATACTCCGTTTGCAGTGCGTATGTGGTGCGTATTTTTTCTGCACCCATGTTAACAGGTTAGACCTTTCACTCTGCATGCGGATGCGCTCCAGCGATCCGTTCCAGGAGTGGTGTGTACACAGAGACAATTTATACAGCAGTGCAGCGATCGTTTCCACACAGAGTCCATTTCTGCTGTGCTGGACGCGCTGAATTAAAGTTCCGTTTTCACACACACACACCCATACACACACGCACGACTTGTTTAAATACATTTATGTTGTTAATAACAGTAAATTGTTGTTGTACCAGCAATAGCCTATCTCCAAGTTTTGTTTTTCACTGTAGAAATCTCAAATGTCATGATTTGCCAATGGAAGAGAGTACCGGCACCTTTTTTCCCACTTCAAGCACTCAATGACACATTTTGTTCGACGTCGTGTTAAGCGTGACGTGGGTGCTGTAGCTCAACCAATAGGATAAAACGGACGTCATATTGTAAAAAAAATTTATAAAATTTAAAAAACGCCATAACTCTACGATACATATCGTAACATTTTTGCGTCGCGATACATCGTACCACGATATATCGTTACACCCCCATCGGTTATCGGTCTACTTGATCTGTAATAATCGGTATCAGTCCTGAAAATCACATATCGGTCGACCCCTGACTCAGAGATCCACTCGTTGATGATCACACTTTGACACGATTTCAAACCGCATTTCTGATGCTGTCTTTGGTTCCCTGCAGTTTTAAGGGGAAAATACTCAGCAATGGTGTTGACTTGGCAAAAAAGTGACTAGGCCTATATCATAAAGCATATTAAAAACACCACATAGACAAACAACATTAAAACCTTGATTTTCATCACAGGAGAACTTTAAATAAGTAGGCTACATATACAATGAAAACTATACAATGAAAACTATTACAAAAACAACAAATTAACTTGTGTGTTGCCTTTAGAGAATGGCTCACAAATAAAGACAGTAGGCCAAAAGATATCTAAATCCTCTTTCTGTCTAAGACCGTGGTAAACATTAAGGTTGTGGGCACATACCTGCATGCAGTCTAAAAACGCTGAGGTTGCTTTCACACAGCATTATGTATTTGAATTACCCCAGGGCTCCCTTAAGTGCAGGAATGGGGGTGGGATGTGACGGCGAGAGAGAATAACAGTTGTTCAGAAATGAAGTGCTTTTAATTCATCCTCAGGCAAGGTCAAAGATAAGCAGCACCATATCTCGCAGTCTCATTTTTAAATAGACAAGACGTACTTTATTGATCCCTGAGGGGAATTCAAGGATTTCCCGCTGCAGCATTACTCACTGAGGGTGAGAGTTTCCCCTTTCACTTTTTTAATGAATGATACTAGTTCATAGCAACAATAACAAGGAGCCAGTCATGGGATTTTCTCTTGAAACACCCCTGGCTGTTCCTAAAAACAAAACCATACAGAAATTGAAATAAACCTGAAACAGCGGTCATTCAAAACAGGATATTTAAGTAGAAATAAATGCATGGAAGGAATTACTTGTCACCAATTAACTAGATGAAAAATAATAAGAAAACTGTACTTGCACATTTTAAAAAAAAAACAAATAATTTACAATGCATAGTCTTTATAGTAACTTTGGATCAATTTAATGCATATCCTTGTTGATTAAGTTAATAATTTATTAACTTGATCTAAACATTTTGAATGCAAGTTAATTTTGATTACATGATGACTTTAAATACATTCAAATATTGTCATTAGGTTCTGTAAATCTCTTAAGTGATTGGACATGACATCTGTTAATGTTACAGCTCAGAGACACTCATGCTATTTGGTTCACCTATCTCAACCCATCCTTTTCCTCTTCCACCAATCAATCGCTCTTCCATGGCTGATTTCCTTCCTCTCTCACTCTCTATCCAAAAAGGGAGGGGGAAAAAAAATAAATAACTGCAATTAGCACATGGCTAATCTGCATAGGAGAAAGCCAAGCGCTCTTGGCAGAGGAGGTTACACAGGGTGGAATGTCTCACTGTCTGTTAGAGAAGCGGGAAGGGGGTGTGGACTGCTCCGTGTGTGTGTGTTTGTTTGAGAGGTCGGGCGTTGGAGTGAAGTATGATAGCACAGATAGCGCCGGCTCTACTGAGCCAGACAGATGGATTGGGTACGGATGATAAACAACTGCTGCTAATTTAATCCTCCACACGAACAAACAGTCCAAGCCTACAGCAAAGGACTATCGTTGTGCCAAAACACCAACACACTAGGCTTGCTATGATAGTCGGTGTTACACGGTGTTCAGTCGCAACACCGGTTTCATCACTTGCCAAAAATATTTAACGCAGTAACGCGGTATCCGTTAAGTCCTGCCTATTACACACACACACACACACACAGAAAAGATGCGCGTCAGTATCGCTCTTTCAGGCTTGAACAAACCATAACACAAAGATCTGTGAGAAAATGGGACGTGTGTCAGATCGCGTCTCTGTCAGCAGCGGCTGGTCTTAAAGATGAACTGAACTGAAATTTGAAAAAATGTGATAACAGATGTATTTTATTTATTCTCATTGGTACAATTATTAAAATGGCAGAATTTGTTAAAAGGGATAAAATGGTACGTTGAAAATGTTGTTGTTACACGGGCGCCGCCATGTTGAATTTCAACATTCGACTACGTCACTGGCATGGTAGGCTACTCCATTGCCAACCAACACTAGCAGAGCTAGCTCCTCTCTACCCCCTGCCTTGTCAACAAAATTATTCTAGTCGTGATTTCTAGTGTTTAATCCTAGGTACGAGAGACAGATGTGTTGAAACGTCAATGAGTACATGAAGCGTCAGACATCAAAAGTTTTATTTACTTACAAGTCCAACGCATACTAGAATCCTTGATATTCAGCTGAGGGGAAAAGATGTAACGTTAGTTCACTGCACAGGATGGGAACGAATCTTATTCATCCTTCCCAAATGCCCCCTCACCCAAAGAGTGAACTGCCGGCACGCTGTTAACCTTAACAGTCTGAGAAAAGGATATAAGTTAGCCTAGCACAGTCGCCAATTCGTAAAATACACTGTTACATACCAGCTACTTTTGGGGCGCTCCAGCGTCTCCGCTCGGACATCCCTTAGAGATAGCATAGCCTCCTCTAACACGTCTTCTCTCACCGCACAGCATCCGAAATGAACGGTGCATGGTGATGCATTTTTGCCGATCAATAAATGTTCCAGGTTGACCTCTCTGCAACAAGTCGACTCCGGTGCAGTGTCCATGCTCCGGCAGCGCCCGCGCCCGCACACTTCCCCCCAAACGAACCTGTACTGTATGTGTGGAGCCTGAAAATGGTCGTCCTCCATGTGGTGGTAGTCAGATACTACTGGCCTGTCCCTGACATGCTCAAATGCGTAACTCATGCCATTAAAATGACTCATTTTCGTGTGTGTATACACGACTTGCAGCTGTTGCCTATATACCTTCGCGGGTCCTACCATGCCAGTGACGTCATCGAAATTGCCAGCGTAACAAATGCAATTTTTGTGCTGCTTAAAAAAGCTATATTGATATTTTTAGTTAAAATGTTTAATGTAAATTACTTTTAATTGTCAAACAACATGTTATCAACGTTGATTTTTTTCAGTTCAGTTCATCTTTAAAGTGTCATCAATGTTAATCAAAGAACAAAGGTAAGAGAGTAAATTACTCACTCAGACCCGGCGCCAGGAGGATTATTATACCAGTAGCCTAATAATCATGAATGCACGCTGCTATCTTTTAACACAAACTCTTCATGAAGCGCAGTGAAATTCAGCTAACTTAGCGAATGAGGGTTTAGGGGGCGATTTCGGATTCAACCCATGTTCTCAAGCAGTGAAAAATAGAGGACACTGACAATGCGATGACAGACAGGGCCGAACAGGTCATATTTAATATGAAACAAAGTCTCAACTTTCAAATTTGGTCATTCAAAGAAAATTAAACAATAAATAGGCTTACCGTTTTGTGGCTCTTTAATGTGTCGCGACAGATTGCCTAAGTTAAAGTCAAGTTCAAATCCACCGACGTTAATCTAATAACTCTTCTGACTGCTTTTTCTGACAAAAATGGTGGATTTTGATTGGTCAGATCGCATGTCAATCAAACTCCCTGTGAAGGATGAATTGACGCCAATTTAAAAGTGAAAGTGAAGTGCACACTGCCACACCATTATAAGAGTTCCATTTTCAAATTAGCGCCAATTCAGGGCACAATAACAAAACAGTGCTGCTCCGCATGACCACACCATTATGCATGGCCGTGCAAACACGCACATTTAACGTTTGCCTTTAAATTACCAATTTTAAAGCCCCCGCAGGTGATACCGGCATTACCTGTGTTGTCACACGTCGATTAACCGGTGGGAAAATATCCTCACCGTCCCATCCCTACAACACACACTAATACAAATGAGATCACTCCAGTGTAGGTTTATCCAGGAGCGCAAGTGTGGAACAGTTAGCGCTGGAAATGCATGTGGAAACAAGATTTGTACTCTTAAGGAGCGTAAATGATCCGGTCATTTTCCAAAGCGGCATCCTTGAAACTTTTATGCAACGTGCTAGGTTGCACACTATCGCTAGGTTCATACAGAATTTGGCTGGTTTTATATATTTATTATATTTTGATGTAATTAACCCATTTAAATGCATAAAAACGTGCTGAAGGTGAGTACTACTAGTCAGTGTCAGTGGTTAAAATTATGACATCACAATTTTAGATACATTTTTAGACAATTCCACAGTAAACAGTCAGTAATAAAAACAACAAATTACAAGCAATATCACGAATAAATAATATAGAACAAAGACAGATAAAACAATGAACAGTGATTTAACAAGGAATTAGCCTATAAAGTTTTTATTCTATTTTTTGGGTGAAACAAGAAATATTTCAGGGATCAAGGCTGATGAATTTTCTATTGGCCCGGTACAATTCAGGTAAATCACAATCTATATTTTCACTCAGGGTGACTAAATAATGCCTATCATTAGCAGGGCTTGCAAAATTTCAAAGTCGCTGGTAGCCCTCCGGGCAGGCACTCTTCAGATTTTGGTGGCCCGAAATGAATTTTACTAGCCCAAATAAAAAGACAACTTTTAATGTAGAAAATTGGTTAGGAGTCAAAACATCAAATCAATCAAATATCAACAAATGTCAAAACACAAATTTCAACAAGTGCGCAGCTCAGTTGTTTTAAAGTCTGACAACGCTAAAAGTGTTAATTTTCGGATGGAATAATTCACATATTGAAGTGAAGCAATAAATAATCTATCTATAAATTACAGGAACGTCTGTCTGCGTGTCTGTTAATCGCATATCTCTCGAACCGTTAATCCGATTGATTTCAAACTTGACAGGTGTCTTGCTACGGGCACGAGTAAGTGCAGTGCCGAGTTTCACGTTGTTTGGATTAGAAATGCAAAATATATCGCTAAAAGAAGCACACATTAAAGTTGTGGTTTAAAAATAAACATTCTGACATTAGAGAGGGTTGTGGTTTAAAAATTGTGTTTTAAAAATAATCATTCTGTCAGCTAAACATTAAGTCAGCTACACGGTTTACTTCTGAATATTGTAGTTATTCAGAAGTAATTAGTTGTCAGTAGTTAAATTGTGGTATGTAGTTAAATTTTCCATATTTATTGTATGTCATTATCAGTAATAGGGCTGTCGCGATAACCGCAATCTTGCAGTACCGCGCTACTGACAGGCGAACCGCAGAGGAATGCAAGTAACCGCAGCAACCGCGAACCGCGTTTTCTTTTTTCATAAGGCCACCCTTCGTAGTTCGTACCATGTTTATTGAATGTTAAATAAGTTAATAATGATAACAAGACTGTTTATCATGGTGATTTGTAAAGAGGATTCGTGGATTTGGACTTAAGCTTAAACAGACAGTGAATGTGTTCGACTGAGCGCATGCGATTACCTGCGTCTGTCTTTGAAGTCAAGTAATGTATATTCGTGAAAAGGTTGCCGTTTCCAAGGAAAGCGAAATATTTGTCGTAGGCTATCATCCTTTTAACGTGTATGGGTATTTACCATGAATGGCGTCAGCGCTGGTCAGCATTACACAGCACGAGGAAGCCGTGGGGGAAACCAGCGAGTCACGCATTGAATCAATGCCATTGGTCTCTATTAAGTGAAGCATTGCTTCAGCTTTGCCCACAAGTGAAGCATTGCTGGCCAGCTGAGCCTTGAAAAGTGGAGCTCAAAGTTAAAAAATAATTAACACCTTGTTTCATTACATCTATCATTTAAGGAATCAGCTTTTTTGAACGTTTTTGTTGAATGAACGGTTTAATTACTCACTCAACGACAGTCCGTTGGCATAACAACTGCGCGCTGAGTGACAGTCTTTCAATGCGCAGAGACGCTGTTTAAATTCAGTTACATTGTTTTTGTGTATGCTGACCACATCATAACACGTATTTATATAGCAACAAATAAATATAAATAAATGGCGGTAAAACCGCATATCGCGCTACTGAGCCACTCAAAATTACCGCAAGGGAAATTCCTTCACCGCGACAGCCCTAATCAGTAATTGCTTTCTACCATGCACAAATAAAAATCTCACTGAACTTTTTCTGTTTAATTGTAACAATGAGCACTCAAACACACCAAACCAACAATTACTAAAAACTTAGTAATAACACACAAAAAACAATTTTGCACGGGCACTTAGTTTGCACTAGTAATAATAATACAAGACTTTGAGGCAAGTAAATGGTGCTCTAATTATTTTATGCTGTTTATAGCAGAATATATGATGGTCAAGTCACCTTTATTTATGTAGGGCTTTTTACCATACACATTTGTTTGATTCAATGCAGCTTTAAAGTGATAGTGTGTTAGCGCATGGATTTAATCATTCTGACACGCAAAGTAAAGCATTCATGTCAAAGTGGAGCTTTAATTTTTATTTTGCATAGGCGTAATCTATGGGGTGGGACTAGGGCTGGGCGGTATGACGGTATATATCGTTACCACGGTAGAAAATGTCAACCGTAACATATTTTTTTTGTTCTGTGTATACCGCAACTAGGGATGTGAATTACTGCCAAAAATGGCATTCGAAAATCGAGGGGGGAAAGTCGATTATCGTTCGAAAATCAAAAAAAAAAAAAAAAACGCACAATGACAGAAAGGGAGGCCAATTTCATCTTTAGCGATTTGTCATCAAACAAATGGTTTATTAATTGAACAAGTTACATGTTTTCGTCGTTTTTTTAACATAGTTAACATACAAGAAAAAAACAATAAGCACGACAGTCTGTTTTTGCATCGCCAAACCAGATGCTCGTTAGATAAAAAAATAATGTCATAATGATTTTATGCGGACCTGCCTTGTTACTGCAATAGCCTACTTTTTAAACAAATTAGTTTCAATCAAAACTATTCGTGTGATGCCACTGCGCAATACACACACATTACCGCGGGATGGCGGGTGTTCATTTCATAAACTGTGGACAATGGTAGCTTATTTGATGTAGCCAATAAATTAACATTTTCAAAAAACGGATAATGTCATCATACTTGTAGCATTGCTATCATCGCGTAATAATCTGTTTGGTTGTAAAATGTATTACCTGAATGAAATGAGATCGAATGCATCGTCCTGTGGAATCATTCATTTACAGTCATCATACGAAGATGTTCAACTAGATCTTCATCGCTGGCAAAAATGATGCATTTGCAGATTTGCTTTCACTAGACTAAACTGTAGGCCAGGGCTCAACATAAAAAAAATCCCCACTGGCCCCCAGGGCCAGTAGATCAGAGTTTTACTAGTATTACTAATATCCTACAAAATTAAAAGGAGGTAAATAATTTATTATGAATATAGGATAGTTCAATATAAAATATTCAGATATTATAAACTAATTGATGAAGTAAAGCAATAAGATTAAATTTAATAATTATTCAATAACACTTTATTTAAGTTTTAACCACAAGACAAAGAATAATTAAACCCAATGTAACGTTACTATTGAACTTGATTTCTAGACTTCTTAATGTTTTTTTTCCTCAAATTGTTATTTGAATTGTTACATATATCTGATTTTGCATCGTATTAGCAACATACCCACACACACCTGTCCCACCTACTTTTAAAAACAAACTTACACCATGTGTTTCTCTTAAAACAGACACAGAGATTCATGAGAAATTGCGCTGCGGATAAATAAGCATGATCAAAAAAGGGAGCAATTTGATTACACCATTTCAGAAAGCCCGTCGGGCAGGCCGGTTATGCATTTTGGTAGCCCGACTGGAACACAAAAGCCCCGGGACATCGGTCTAGCGATTTTGCGAGCCCTGATTAGCCATTGGCTAATAAATTCTTAGATTTTACTCACCAGTGTGTTTGTTAGAGGCTAAATATAGGTTTAGCATAGATATATTTTCTAGGGGTGGCACGATCCACCTTTTTTGCCTCCGATACCGATTCCGATACCTGGGACTCAGTATTGGCCGATACGATCTGATCCAATACTAAAATAATAATTAAAAAACAGTGCCAAATTACCTAATAAACTGTATCTGTATGCCGCACTGTGGGGAAGAGACTGTGATTATTATTTTGTTAAAGGCATCAAAGCTTGACTTAAACATTATTTTCCTTACTTTGTAAAACAATACAGACAAAATATGTACTATAGAATTAAAAGACATTTATTTTTAAATTTTAAGCGCAACTTTTTAATGAAGCAGCAACATATGATAGATTGGACAGAACAACTAAGGCTATCAATAAACTGCCATTCTGCAAAAATATTGTAATATGAAAGGCTCCAATTCAGAGCGCCACGAAACACTTAGGTGCATCCCGTGCGCAGAATGATGCGCTCGAAGCAACATGGAGTCACAGCGCGCAGCACTTCGCATTGAAAAGTTCAAAGCACAAAAGTAAGATATACATATATTTCTTTATTTATTCATTAGTTTGAGCCTTTTAACAGTTTTAAATTTCAGTTAATGTGCGCGTGAAGAGCAATTATATCGCTCTCTACTCCAGTGTTGTGATCACTGATCAGTTGTGTTGTGATCTAACAGACACCCGGTAGAAAGTAAACATGTGAAACTCCAGAACGTTAAAGTCCTTTTATGCAAACCATAGACCTTTATCTACATATCTACAGTATAATAATAGGAACATTGACTCATCTTGGAGAGAGTTTCATCGTGTTGACTGTTTTACCCGAGCGCGACGCGCTGTTTGAGTGCTGAGAATGACTGACAGCCGCAGCGGAGGGAAGCACTTAGGTGAAGATTAATTTAACGATTTAAATCTGTACCTCACATTAAACTATATGTAAAGGCTTCAGAAAACTTGGAATATAGTACACGGGAACATTATAGTGCTTTATAATGTTTTTGTGCCTTTTGTGTTGTATAACAATAACATTCGTAGCCTACAATATCGGATCGGATTTGGATGGTCTCGTCTGGCGATACCCGATCCGGCAAATATTGCTAGTATCGGAGCAATACAGATACTAAGTATCGGATCGGCGCACCCCCTAATATTTTCACTCGCTGAAAACTGACTGAGTGTTTGAGAGTTTTGCTCTCGGTCAAGCAATCTGTACTAGGCTATTTCAATTCAGCTCAATGGATGCGCAGTGTACTGTATGTGATGTAGTGCAAACTTTAGTGTGAAGGTGCATGACGCGCCGTCGCTTTGCTGAGAGAATTTAGTGTTTCTCTCACAAACGCAGAGAGAGAGAGAGAGAGAGAGAGAGAGAGAGAGAGAGAGAGAGAGAGAGAGAGAGAGAGAGAGAGAGAGAGAGAGAGAGAGAGAGAGAGAGAGAGAGAGAGAGAGAGAGAGAGAGAGAGAGAGAGAGAGAGAGAGAGAGAGAGAGAGATCTTACATACCATAGAATCAAAATGCTATATGTAAACGATATTCTTTGTTGCATTTTCCTCTCAAAATAATGGCGTTCATTTGAAATTATTCAGCTTTTAAGAACAAACAGAAGATATGCCAGATTCTCCGGTAGTGGGCGGAACTAATGCGCAAACCACAATCTCATTGGCTAGCGCTCAACTATTACCATCCCGTTTTGAATTTAGCAAATCAGTCAGCGTGAACGTGATCATGAACCCAGCAGCTCAATCCTTTGTGCATTGTATATTGTTATTAGTAGAAGAATTAGTAGTAGTAGTATCTTTTAATAATGATTACTATTGTCTATTAATACTATTATTTTAATTGTTTTACAGAACCACTGACTGAGTAACAATATCTTAAGCACCGTCCACCAGTCTAAGTTCAGTTAAAATGACAAATAGGCATTCATATATGATTACCAAGATTTAGTTCTAATTACTTTTTATTATTATTTATTATTAAGTTCTATCATTAAATAGTGCTTGATTATCATAATAAAAACGCTTGATTGACTGATGTTAAGAGTGTACGTTCAGATATTTAAAAAGCTGTGCCATTTCACGAAGATAAGCTGATTTGGTGGATATAAAAAATAAATAGTATCAGTCTGGAGAGTAAACTAAAACGTGTACTGGCCAATCGCAGTTCTATTGCCAAGGTGTGCGTAGAGGGTTGCGGTCGTACGAGTGGTTCAAATTTTTACTTGCCAAAATTCACTAGCCCCACTACAAAAAAGTAATAAAGTTTAAAAAAAAAAAGAACTGGTTATTGTTTTTGTTGTTTTGACCAATGTAACCTAAATAAAGAAGGTTATGACACCAAAAACTACTAACCTTACTCAAACATTTTAAATATTGTTAGTAGAGCTGCACCGATATGAAATTTCTCAGCCGATACAGATAGCTGATTATTCAGAATGATATCGGGCGATATTTTCTTATAAAAAAACATCTCTCTCAAATAATGCTGCAAACTATACAGGGAACCTCTCATTTGGTACACTATAATATTAGAGGTTACAACTAACAACAGAGCTATTATTTTCAACTATTTATTTCCAGATATAATATTTACACAAATAAAAGCTGGAATGTTTGTATAAAACTTACACATACGGTAGTTTTCATAAGCACTTGTCGTCATGGCAAATTTATTCAAACATACAATTAACAGTAAATAATCTCTAGGTTTTTTTTTTTGGTTTTTTTAAAGCTAACTAACAAATGGATGCTTTTTCTGATACAACATTAAGTGATATTGTTCACAAGCTGTTTTATTGACATCTTTCCGCCGTTGAAACACTGATTAAATGATTACATGTGACATTATACGGATTTCGGGAAGTTGTACAGTATCTTTCAACTTATCTTTTGATATTCATGCATGTTTTTCTTGATATAATTTGTATTAAAGTGGAAAAAAAAACTCATGCTTGGTACCTGAAAGCATAAAATCAATTTAATTGCTACATTTTTTTTTTTTTTTTAACCTTTCAAAATTCCTTGTGTCCGACCATACAGGTCCACATGAGTAACATGCTGTGAGCTCAAACAACATTGAATACAAAGTCAGAACAAACGCTTTTGACTAGGGGTCAACCGATATGTGATTTTCAGGGCCGATGCCGATTATAACAGATCAAGTAGACCGATAACCGATATTTTAAAACCGATATATAGCCTATGTCTGGTGTAAAAATGTAAGTTAATGTCAAAATTAAGAATAACAGAGTTTTGACAAATACTTTTTGAATTATTTTAAGCATATCTTTAAATCTGAGAACTGTTAATAATAACATTATTATTATTATTATTATTAATAATAATAATAATAATAACTAAAAAAAATGTGCAGGGAGCACCCAGCAGCATTCTGTAAAACTTAAAGACTCTATTTTAATGGTCAAATTAAATTTTAGTAATCAAAAAGCATTTCTAATTAATTTAAATCAAACTTATTCAATTTATTTACAGTTTAACAAAAATTACATGTTTAGGGCCCTATGAAAAAAAGAAATTTTATTTTGACGGGTTGCCGTGGAGTTTGAGTTTCTGTGTGTTTATGATATGACGATAACTTTTCTCAGTTGAAGCTTTAAAAAGCTCATGAAGTGACTAAGCGGCTCTGGAGATGATGTTTATGCAATCATGTCCTCATATAATGATGCGGCTGAGGCTGAAAACAGCGCAAGCGTCACGCGTGCTCCAGTGTGTGTGTGTGTGTGTGTGTGTGTGTGTGTGTGTGTGTGTGTGTGTGTGTGTGTGTGTGTGTGTGTGTGTGTGTGTGTGTGTGTGTGGTAAATGAAATCACGCGTCTGCACCATTCATTTAGAGACACGCAGGATTCATATTTAAATAGTCTTATTGCGTTTGAAACTCGATTTGATATGTACTGACCTGCTTTTTATTAATTCATCAAGAAGTTGACAAATTCTGTGACATTCCGCTTTATACAGTAAAATCCGTTTTTATGACTAGATTCCACGATTCGGTCCGCGTTTTCTGCATCGCGGACATCACAGGACCCTATTATATTGAGGTGTTTTGCAACTTCAGTGTAGTAATTTATTGCTACTTCAGCAAAATCTGCTGCTGCCTTAACTTTGAGAGACAAGACAACTGATGCGTGATCAGTGCAGCAGTTCCAGTCAGCGAGTGCTGTTGGTGTGAGTGCTAAACTTTCAGTGCCTTCAGCTTTCCGCATTGATTGGCCGGACTCGTGACTCCCAACAAATCAGATGTGCGGGACATTGCATTGGTCTAGTCTACAGACTGGTAAGTTCCGACAGAGGTGGCTGCATCAGAGCCACATATAGCGCATTTCAAAATTAAATTATTTTATCGGCAAATCGGTTTTGAAAATGGCTGATACCGATAACCTTAAAAATGCTTAATATCGGCGCAGATAATTGGTTGATCCCTACTTTCAACTCATATTCCCTGATTTGCTCCGCATTGGGAGTGCGGCTGCAAATGAGATTATGTACTCACTTCAGTGTTTCCCCTACAAATTTTTCCAGCAGCGGTGCTGTTATGTGCCCGAGGTTGTTACCAAGCCGCGCGTGGTGGGGTCCGGGGGCATGCACCCTGGAAGATTTTTTTTTTAAAATAACCCCTTAAACCATGACTTCTGGCAAGTTTGGTGAATAGAAATGGACATTTTGAGAAAAACAAATATGACATACCATCAACTGATTCAAGGCATGATTAGTGCAGCACGTACCTTGAACTGCAGTCACAAACAGAAACCTTCATTTTATAATTTTAGACAGGATTGTTCATGTTTTCTTTTGTGTTCATTTATCAGCTTGTTAGAAATTGTTTAGGGGAAAAATGAAACGGCACAACCCAGAAAAAGATTATTTACAATTTATTGAAAATTTTATCTTAATGGGAAAGGCCACACCCAATCTGTGAGCACTTAATTTTTCTTGGCTTTTTATAGAAGATCTCTAAGGCTCTTTGGTAATTGAATGATATTGTGGGGGTATTTTTCGTTTTTGCAAGAAGTCTTATGCTCATCTAGCCTGCATTTATTTAATCAAAAATACAGAAAAAACAGTAGCCTAATATAGTGAAATATTATTACATGATGTTCTTTTTAACTTTATTAATCAAAGAATCTTTAAAAAAAAAAAAAAAAGAGCATCACGTATCATCATATTAGAATGATTTCTGAAGGACAACAACAAGTTTAGTAGACTCATCTGAAAAATTAAATATGATTTATCGTTAACTATCAGGACTATGAGCTGTAGGTGATACTTGCTCGTCTTCATGGAGAGCGCAGTTCGTACCGCTTTCTCCTTTCCACAAGCGCTTGCTCTCCCGTGGCGTCTGTCGTTGCTATGCAACCATGAACAGAGGCGCGCTTGAAAAAACGACCGCGCCGGCCGCATTTGAAATTTGCACGCGCAAAAAAACGTGCTATGTGAACGGCCCCTTATGGCAACGTGACATTAGTCTAATCGAAAATATTTCCATATGTGGCTCTTTCCTCCTTGTTAACAAGGGGATTCAGAGCCACCGCATGCAGTGCCGCCGGTCGCCATGACAGTGTTTTTAGGTGTGTAAGTGAATGAAGTGAATGTCGTGATATTGCTGATCATGGAAAGATTTTGCAGCGGCGCTGAAAATCCAGCGGCGGCGCTGCGCCGCTGCTGAATACATTGTAGGGGAAACACTGCACTTAGACAAGTCCCATCTTCTTAACAGCAATTTAAACAGAAAATTCCCTTCATTTGTTGAGTAAAGGACTCATTGTAGGAGAAAGCTGTACTCCTTCAATTTTCAATTACACCTCACTGGGTTGAGTAATATCAAAGCTATAAATTAAGAAAACTACCACCAGTAGCGACAAGGTAAGGAGGAATTATTAGTGACTTTAACAGTCAACAACTGCCACATTTGCAGATAAACTCAACACCCCTAATGTTTCTCCACCTATTCTGAAGAAGTCAGAAGAAATGGAGCAAAGGAAAAAACTAAAGCAATACAGAGATGTTAACTGACCTGCTGATATTCACATCCAGCATTTCACATATGTACAAGGAGTGGTATGAGTAATTTTATCAATATCACAAATATAGCTATTTTCGCTACTGGGAAACCTGGAAATTCACTATATAATTTATAATAAATAAATAATAAAAATTAATGCTGATAATAAAGGACCGCTTACACCAAGAATGATATCAATAATGATAACGATTACGGTTTCCTTCCACAACAACACATGATAATGTTCTGTTTATCAAAAGCACACGCTGCAGTTTTGTCATCTGCCCCTTTAAGCGCTAAAGTTCTTTCAAATTGGGTAAATTCTGTTTGGCTGTCAAAACATAAATAATAAACAGCCTTTTTGTGTCACATATACATTAATTTCAGTACATTTAATTGAGATAAGGTATTATGTTGAATGAATAAGAGTATATATAAGTCAAAACAGAGCAACAAATAGTAAGACATGGAAGATGTGAGCATGGAACTAGTGCTCATAACAGTAGTTTGAAAGTTTTGTAAAACTATCAGATACTTTACAGAAAGTAAAAAAAAATACCAATTAATACTATCAGTTAAATGGTTTTTAGCTTTTTTGTTTGTTTGCTGCAACAAAAAAACAAATAGTATAGCCTATATTTGTTAAATCACGGGGTGCGTCGACACGCGCAACCACACGTGCCTAAAGACATATTTCGCCGAGCAAGCAAAATGAAGCAAGCGAAAAGAAGTAGCTACTGTGTGGGACCATTTCGACAGAAAGGGCGACGAAGTTACTTGCAAAAAATGCTACGCGGTAGGGTTCGGCGGTATTACGGTAATATCGTATACCGCGGGGTCTTAAAATAGCAACGGTATCAGTTTCAATACCGTCATTACCGGCACTTATATATAATATAAAAAAATCTGTGGCTTTGAACGAATCGTGAGATTCAATGAATGACTCGATGACTCACACATAAAGACAATGAGTTACCGCCACGACCTACTGGCGATTTTTATATAATAATGTTATTACCTTGACAAACTATACATCATTAAAAAGATATAAGACTCAAGTTACAGTATGTCTTAATTTGTGTTAATTTGTCTTAACTATTTTAACGGCCGCCCAAGAGTGTTTTCTCAAACAGGGAGTCAAAAATCCTACAGATTATTTGTATAGGCCTAGGCCTTTTTACAGTTCACTCAAAACAAGAGTGTGGGCCGAGAATGACATTCAGCACTGACAGACGACAAATAAAAGGGCAGTAAAAGCCACTTGAGCCATCTACAAGTACGGTTAAGTGCTCAATAGCAGTAAAAATATTTCAGATTGCAGTTCAAACAACTACAGTATTCAGGCATGCATTATTTAGATTAGGGGTGTCACGATTCTCCAAATCCTCGATTCGATTACATTTTCGAGTCTAGGGTCACGGTTTGATTCGATTCTCGATTTTTACTTTTTTTTTTTTTTTTAAAGCAAAGGTTGCTGTTGCTCCTAAAAAGCTGACATCAGTTCATCGCAATCTCACACATCTCTGTTATTATTAGGGCTGCAACAACTAATCGATAAAATCGATTATAATCGATTATGAAAATCGTTGTCAACGAATGTCATTATCGATTAGTTGGTCTGCTTACGTCACGGGGAGCGTTTACTGGTACGCACACACACGCAAGGTCTCTCTCCCTCAGGCGCTCTGCCGAGCGCGCGCGCTACACGGTTTGGAGCAGTCTCTTCTGTCTCGCATGCGCGCTCTAGATTTCGGGAGTTTGAACTAATTCGCGGGCATCAGGGAGCCGCAATCAATATGCGGGAGACTCCCGGGACTTCCGGGATCTTGGGATGTCTGTATTTTGTCTCGAGCATCAGGTTGCGCAATCAGTTCGCTCGCAACGTAAGTGATGGATTAAAATAGCGCTACCGCAGAAATAGGTTAAATTAAAACGGTCTTTACAAAGCGAAGCACTAAATATAAAGGCAGTTAATAACAGCAGCAGTAAAATATTGTTTTTTAGTCACTGTACTCAGTGGTTTTCAGCGAATGCTTGTGCACTAATGCATAATTTCTCCTGTCCTTTACTCAAGCCTGTTAGCTTGCTGGGTAACGTTACCTCCATTCCGTTCTCTTTTTATAGCATTTGTCTACTAAGTTTTAATTGTTTTTCAAACGCGATCTACTGCGGCTCTACATTCACACAATTGTTTTCAGTCTTTCTATATTTATTTAATCATCATTTAATCATTATCCTTATATTATTCTTTTATATATTATATATAATATATATTATATTCTTTATCCTTATATTCCTTATATATAATTAATTTTAAATAAAAATTAAATGAATTATATATTTTAGATGTTTTTAGTTTGTTTTTAGTTCAGATATTCACATCTGAACAACATGTCTGTGTAAATTTGTTTTAACAAAAATTGTGTTAAAACATAATATGTTGGATATCATTTTTTTAACAATAATCATGTTTGTCAACTTGCCATCAGCAATTATCATTAAAAACAATGCAAATATTGATATTAGTAAAACTCAATGTGTGGCTTTTGCACTTTTTAAAGTACACTTTTACACATAAATACCCTGATTTACGGTTTTATTTAGTTATAATAAAAAAAAATCTAATTTAATTTCTATCCGATTAATCGATTAATCGAAAAAATAATCGTCCGATTAATCGATTATCGTTAAAAAATAATCGTTAGTTGCAGCCCTAGTTATTATCAATGAAGCTGACTGCACAATGAATCTTTCATAATATATAGCCTACACTTTGTTTGTTAGAATTAGAGGATTTGCCAGCTTACAGAATTCAGCACTGAACAAAAAGTCAGTTTTGATTATTATTCATTATAATGATTTCTTAATTCAGAATATGATCAAGATTGCGTAGGTGGATGTGTTCGGGGAATTTGCCTGTCAAAGCATAACATTTAAAGCCCCTGAAATGACTAGAAAAAAAGATTAGTTAATTTTGATGAACGAGATTGAACAATAGAGTCAGTAAAACGATCCGAACTTTCCATCACGGGCGCGACATGGGGGCGTGGCAGCATCGACCTTTCCATTCCATTTTTTATTTCGATTTTTGAGATTGTGAATTAATTTCGATCTATTTAAAATCGAAATCGTGACACCCTTAATTTCGATATAACCCAAACTGCATACAGGCAAATAAGGGTATGAAACCACATTTCTCACTGACGTTGTGGTCTGATATCACTAGGGTTTAGTGTGATTTATGTTGCAGACTCTAGAAGCCCGTAAAAGGTTAATGGTGTTCGGTTCTCCACATAACACACACATATATGTGTCATGTAAATGAAGCCTGCAGACTCCAGGACCATAAGTTTGAAGAAGGAAATTACTATGCTAATCTGCTACATTTTAAAAGTAAATGTCAAAAGAAAATACATTACCCTCACATTTCCAAACAGCCCTGTGGAACTGCTTAAATGTGACATTTCCCCAATCACAGAGGAGAAAGGGAAGACCTCATCATCAAAAGTATGCTATGGCAAATGATTAGTACACTATTTCAAGCAATTGTTTGTGCCAAGGTGGCTCTAAGACATGCGTCCAAGTCTATTTCTCATTGTACGAACATGCAGAACTTCTGAAGAAGAAGAATGGAAGGGAAAGAGGAAAGAAACAAACAAAGATACATTGCAATAAAGAACCAACAAATAAAGTAAGGGGGAAAAAGTGATAGATGCAAGCAGGGCTGGTCAGTGGGCAATAAATTATATCATATCGAAATTGTGATACATTTTATGCTGATAACGATAAGCTCATAAGAACATTTTTACGTGATATGGATTAGTCTAACAGCCTATCACACAGTGAAAATAAAAGTGACAACAGCCAGTCAGTGCATGTCGCTTAAGTGATTTCCGCATGTGTCTGTTTGAATGAACGGCGTCGTTTCATCTGATACACAAACACACACACAGTGTTCAGTGTTTTCAGCGTCTGCCACTTGCTGCGTTGAGAGTAAATTCACAAGCTTTCGGTTTCTTTTGAGAAAGACTAAATCAAACACACTGAAATTGAAAATAAAACTGAAAGATCTTTACAACAGACCACCCTTCCAACATGTAATTTATGTTAACCATACCACCAAACCTGCTTCTACCCTTAACCGTATCCCACCTCAATAGGAGCAGAAGTGTTTTGCAATAAAACACAATAAGTACATTGAACCTACCAATTATTTATCATTAATAATTCATCATGCAGGTAAATGTCATTATGTGACTACACATTAATTTAGTAAGATTTTACATGTACTGGACAAGTTGTGTTTTAAGAACGAATAGTGCAGAAAAAAAGTTGAGATAGTAACAAACTAACTAGTATATACTTAGCCTATAGTCTGGAATTTATGTTCCAGTTTAAGTAAGAACTTACGAATGAAGAATGGCTGGTGCAACTCTACCCAGCCCATAAGTAGAGGTACCAGACTTGCACACGAGGACATCCAAAATGTGCAGAGCAGGCATCCTCCATGGCCAGGACTGAGATCCACTAAGTTTGCACTGTAAAAACTACCACAATAATGTGTGTAGTCCGGGTCAAGTGAAGCCAGCATAAATAAGACCAATTAATCAACTATTCGTTTAGGCAATCCAGTGACTAGCCCATTTTGAAAGTATATTTTTTGCACATCCTAACGGAATGTTTGTATCTAAAACGTATGCTTACTTTCAAAAATCACCTTACCTACTTCCCAATCACACCAGCAAGCTCTGATACGTCTAGTGCAGGGGTCTCCAACCTTTTTTCATTTGAGAGCTACTTTTTTAAAAAAGATAGTGGCCGAGAGCTCATGTAATACAATACTTTAATCTCTTAAATAATGTCTCATAACTCTCATATTAACAACTATCTAAACTGTTTTGGACCTTTAAAAGTGTTTTTGTAGGCCCATATATGTCACCCTTAAATGTCAGAGAAAAGAACAGAATCAGAGATACATTTTTCTAAAGAAAATTGTACTTTGCATATTATACTGTAAAAACAAAACATAATCATAGTTGATTTTATAGTGCATCTTAACTAGAGATGAAATGGCATGGAAATTTCATTTCATGATTATAGTGACCAAAATGATCACGGTTATCACAGAATCCTGTTCAAAAAGTACTAATACTACACAATAAAATCAATACACTAAGTTGTATGTCGAAAACCAGCAAATGAAAAATATAATTAGCATTAATATGCACTTTTTGTTTACATGAACATTAAAATAACAACATTAAAAATGATGGCCAGATTTTAAAGGAGTACTGGACATTATCTACTAGTATGCAGCCTACAAGTTCAAATAAAGTTTTGACAAAAAAGATGTATAAAAAGAAACCTTGCATATTTCAGCCTTTTAATCATTTTTATAAAAAGAAATAGTCAAAAAAGATAAATTACTGACTTATACAATGCACATTAGCTTTTCTTTTATTATTAATAGTAAAATTCGGTCCGGTTTTCCCGTGGCGTCTGTCGTTGCTATGCAACCATGCACTGTGCTCTCTACAATGACAAAGAAGTTTTAGCTAATGCATTTTTTCATCTCACTGCACCTGGAAAAAATGAGCGCGTCGCTTCAATTATGAGCTTCCTACATTTGAAATAACGAACTTGAGCGCGCAAAAGACGCGATATGTGAACGGCCCCTTGGCGAGCTACCTCCAATCAGGCCACGAGCTACTGGTAGCTCGCGAACGACGTGTTGGAGACCCCTGGTCTAGTGTATAGTAGCATTTAAACTAGCATAAAGTGTGAGCAAATAAAAATAAAAAAAAGAGAGAGAAACATGAGGAATGGACGTGATGTGCAGAACAGTTTGAGGCCTACATGATTGCTTTTGCGTGGGTAAAGCAAGCATAAAAGAGGCCAATTTGTGGTCAACCTAAACACTCCTGCAAAGATAGACGTATCGCTGGTGGCGCATGAAGCATGAGCCGGTCAGAGTGCTTCTCCCAGCGTCCGCTAACATGTGCATGCACACACACCCACCCACATTCACAGGCGCACAGCTGTCACCGGCAGGCAGCAAAGGATCATTCACAAAAACACCCCCCTCCCGGCTCTGTTTCCCTAAGTATCTGTGACACACACACACACTCACTCACACTCACTCACAGTGAGGCAGCATGTGGAGATTCATTACTCAGCAGTGCAGACAGTGTGCTGTGGCAGCAACCGTTCACTCATTACCCCGTAGGCAACGGTGACCATGCCCTTCATTCGGAGGATGCTGGGACAAGATTCTCCCTCTTAAACAGATTCGCTTTGCTCTCAGGGCAGACTGAAGGGTCAATGCCAAGGTCTGGGTTAGAAAGGCTAGTCTTAGAACAGTTCAAAGGGCATCCAGTTAATATTCAAATAGACCCATATTCATAGTAAACCAAAAGCATCCTTTGGAGAATATTGGACTACCATGTAAATATAAATCATTCAGCACATTAGGGATGGGCATTTTTCAAAAATATTACATTCGAATATTCGGGCTCATAAAAATCGAATATTCGTTTATTAAATGATGTTTACCGAAAAATATGTTGTTGGGGATTTTTTTGTCACCATTTCTGAAAAAGATTACGATTAGGCAATATACACAACAAGCTTACAATACATGTTCAAGTTTTCTTTTAGTAAAAAAAAAACATTAAACAATGTGTAAACGAAATGTATAAAGAACAAAAGCATTTAAGCTCAAGCAGCGTGAACGGAAAAAAAAGGCCCAATAAAGCAGACTGTGCCACTTATCGTACAGAACATACAAATACACTCGAGTCAACAGCATAAGATTATCGTTTATATAGCTAGTTTCACGTTTATGTTGAGAAAAACAATATCCACATGCTTGAGTGAGAAAATGCGGTGCACTGACAGACGTTGCAGAGACAATAACGGTGTGCTGCTAAGCGAAGTTTCTAACAGCACTTTGCGTTTTTTGTTCTTACCTGTCTCCCTCAACGAAACAAAGTATATACCTCAAAATCATTTTACTATCAGATAAGTTATCTCGGCACTCGTTACCAGGTTAGCCTGCCCCCAGTCGTGAATGCAGTGATGGACAGCTGTATTTCCTGAACTAGGCTACTGGTGTTTGGATTTCATGTGATTTCTCATTGTAGTGATGATATTATAACTCAGATTCATTCATTAATTTGTGATCAAAAGCAATTCCATTTTGTTAGATCATTTACATAATTTTCAATTAATTCCAAACTTTGCAAGGCAGACGACAACATTTATCTGATAAAATACAAACAACTTGTTAACACGCTCCACAGCGCCACCCAGTGCATTTGATTATAACTGTGAGTTAGCGCTTGGGATTTATCATGGATTCACTGCATTTACGGCCAGCAGAGCAACGTAGTAAAATTAGAATAGTATTTTATTTTTCGAATAATCATTGCAGATCAAATATTCGAAAATGTGAACATTCGTTCACACCCCAGTACATGTATGGTTGTCAAAAGTACCGGTACTTCAGTGCCAAATCGATACTTCAATTTTAAAAACGTAACGGTACCAGCCTCTCTGCAGCACTGGGTCAATCCAGTACCTGCTGCTGGCCAGTTGCTTTCAAACGCTGTCGTGCTTATTTGTGTGGGTGCTTGTTGAATAGCATGAAATTTTTCTATTTACAATTTTTTGCAGCGTTGATTGCAACCAATCCCAGACAATTTTGTTTAGCACGTGAATGCAATGGCCAATCAGAGGCATTTAAGTTAGTTGGAATCCGCTCAATACGCCAGAGTTCGTTTGACAATGTTTGATGTTTGAAAAATGGACAGGACAAAAAATATGATGAGTCAAAATAGATCTGTGCATTAAGTCTTAAAGTATTAGGGCTTGTTCAAAATCTTTCGATCCGGTGCCAATTTCGATACCTCAGTTTCGATACTGGTTCCTAAAGATACTTTTTTCGATACCAATTTTATGAAATCCATTTGAACAAGATTACATAACACATTACCTCAGAAAAACTTTAGTTTTATTTTTTCAGTTTGACTCATGCTCCTTTTAGCCAGTGCAAAAAGGAACAAAAAAAGCACAAAGGAACAAAAAAGTGATAAATTTTTTCATGATTCTTTGATGAATAAAAAAATCTAAAGAACAGCATTTATTTAAAAACTAAATATTTTGTAACATTACACATGTTTTAATGTCACCTTTGATAACTTTAATGCATCCTATTTCTTACTGAAAAAAGTTCTGACTAACCAACTCATTTTTGAACGGCAGTGTAGGCTACATTCAGTAGGTTATTATTTATTGCAATATAAACACTGTCAGAGTGATCAACAAGGTATCTCTTCATTTACCAGTCGAAGACGGAGCAACTTTTATGTTTACTCCGTGCACTGTCAAGGTCTTCATCATATTTGTCGTGGTATACCGGTCTTTGCAGCAATTATTTTACCGCAAATACTGCATCGCGCGCTGTTGGCATCGAGCCTGGAGAAATGTACCCACACTTTTGATCGACTTTTCCACATCTTTAAGGTATTATGTGTGTGTGCTCGCGTCTCATATGAATATGTGCGCGGAGAGTTTGTGTGTGTGAGCTCGAGTGTCATTGAGTATGTGCGCGAGTTTGTGTGTGTGCGCTCGCGTCTCATAAGTATGCGCGTGGAGAGTTTGGGCGTGCACGCCTCATGAGTATGTTCGCGGAGAGTTCAGCGCGTCTTGTTTGTGTAGAGTTTGCGTGTGTGTGCATTTCATATGTATTTGTTTGAGCACTGACGTTGACGAGTTAACTCCTTAGGTATCGAAATCTGGAACAGAACAACGTATCATTTTTCGATACTCGATAGTATCGAGGCAATTCGGTCGGTTCCTAAAAAGTATCGAACTCGGTACCCAGCCGTATAAAGTATGCAATCAGGGTTTTTCCCTGTAATATAAATATTTTGGCGACTGCCCAAAAATGAATCTTCGTCCCTACCAAAGATTAATTTTATCATATAAATGTGACGATACCTGCCGTTTTGAAGTAGGCTACTGGTTTCCCTGCTGATAGCTGGCTGCTTTAAAACGCTCCTGTTTTGACGCTCTAAAACGAGTGTTTTTGTGACTTACTTTTCAAATCAGTCACTCATTGACTTTCTACAGACAACGTAAATGTTTTATGATGTGTCCTGACATTGATTAATTTTTTTATTCATGAATAAATAGGACAAGTTAATATTACAAACTATTTCTTTCTTTCAGTACTGGTCTCGAAAGACCCTTTTTGTCCCAGGAAAAATTTAACTGAACAATATTTGAAGGCAAATTGGTAATGTTTTAATGCATTTACTTATAATAATTAATAGTATTAAAAATTTACTAATTTCATTCAATGAATACTTTCTATTTTCAGTAAAAACATATTACGTTTTAAAAAAAACTTAAAACAAAATGGTTACAACAGTGTTAGTTTTGGTAACGAAATCACTACCCAGAACTAAGGGTGGGTGACGAATAAATTCTTATTTCACGATATGAGAAATTGTATTCGATATTACGATATAGTAATTTTGTGTTATTTTATCTCATTTGTTTTATTAAAAATAAGAAAAAAGCAGCAAATTACAAACGATAGGACAAACAATATAAAAAACATGAATTAAACCATTTTTATCAGGTACAATAGGTTTATTTAACAGTTAGAATTAGTACAGAAATGTAATGTAAAAAATAAAATATTGCAGTCTTCACTGTGTGAATTCAATATACATTTATTCTTAGCTAAAACAAGTTATTTAGTCAAGAGCAGCAAGTTATTTTCTCTATTGTTTGATTGTTTGATTAACATTAAAGGGACACTTCACCCATTTGCATTAATCTTTGTATTTTAGAAACCCAGACATATTTTTGAATGGTCATGGATTTTTATTCCCTTATTTTTCCCTGAGATGGGAGAAGTAAGGATTTAAGTGTTCCACTTCCTGCTTTTTATGACGTAAAAATCGCCATTTTGCGTCATAAAAAGCAGGAAGTCCAATTTCTTTGTATAAGGGTTAAGACTACAAACACTAGCTGATATTTATTCAAAGATGCCAATTTCTGCTGGACGAAATCTCTGAAGCGGGCAAGGACGTTTGTGTAGTGAACCATCCGAGTTTCGCACCGCATATGGACAGCGGCGTCCTGGAGACATACTTCAGAATCCCACAGGTGAACTGGAAACGACAGACAAAGCCTGCATGGACAAACGGACGTCTGACTGTAAAGTTAGTGTTTATATTCTATTATATTCTTATAGCAACGTGTCACGCTAAGCACAAAGACCATGCATCGCTAACTGTGTGCTCAATGTCTCGTAGACAATATTTAAAGGGTCACTCCAACCATTTGCATTAAGATTTCCATTGTTAGAAATCCAGTCATACTATTGAATGGTCGTGCAACACTCTTTCATTTTCCCCTGAGACGAGAGAAATCCTCTATTTACCTTTTTCACTTCCTCCTACAATGATGCAAAAATCTTCATTTTACGTCATTGTAGGAGGAAGTGTAAAGGGGGGGGATTTCTGTGAAGACTACAAGCACTAGTTCCCACCCTTTCAAACCCCCCCATAGGGGGTTGGACCTAATGCGCCAACAGACCTATCAGATCAGTGCCAGTGCGTTTGATTTCACCGGGAGAGAAACTTTTTGAAAATATGGCCGAAGGTACTGAATACACAGGCGGATGGATTATGGAGGATCTGGATTTTGACAAAGTTATGGTAGAAACGGATGTTCGTGGCTACCTTTATGAGCCACAGAATAGCGACGAGCAGCTGAGGGCTATGGAGGAACTGCAGGCGGCTGAAGCTGCTGTCACCACAGCCGATGCAGACGATCTGCTTGCCGCGGACGAGGAGCCCGCAATGGCTCGAGCTGGGGCAGATTGGTGGTGCCTGTGCTCTCACTGTACGCCAATGGACACAGAACAAGAGTCTGTCTGCTGCCGAGAATTCCAGCGGTGCTACGGAATCGGAGGATGACACGGACGTGTGTTGTTGCTCACCCAAGTTTCACACCCCATATGGATAGCGGCGTCCTGGAGACCTCCTTTAGAACACCTAAGTTCAACTGGCAACGTCAGCCAAAGCCTACAGGGTCAAATTGTCGTCTTTCTGTAAATTAAGTTTATTTTCATTTTGTTAACACGCTAACGCTGCAGGTTCATTGCACAAATATCTTGCAGTTAAACTAGCTACTGTAGTGGGAGTGGTCTGCAGAGCTGAGCATTGCAATGCACTATGGGGATTGTTGTCTACAATCCACAAGCACTAAAAAGTCATTTTCTGCCTTTTATTGGCCAAGAATGTCCTAAATTAGAAATTTATGATACTATTCTACTAAATATGAACCACTTTCAATACATATTCATGTCTCCACCGGTGGAATGACCCTTTAACCATTTCTAAATAAATAATGAATTCGGCAACAAATTAGATATTTTTTCTGTGGAATGAATTTTAAACATGGAAGAGTGCTTTCTCTGAATCTGATAGGCGGATACCTCATAGGCGTTGTTCTGGATTAGTGGGAGTGGCTTGCGGAGCTGTGTAATGTGGTGCATTTTGGGAGTTGTGGTTTTCCATACAAATTTGCCCTAAAGTTACTTTCTGTCTCTACTCTTTGCAACATCAAGCACACTCTTTATATTCTCATTCACGCATTCCATCACTCTGAAGTGTCATTAGTGCTATTTGCATACCGGGACGTACACGATATAGCAAAATCTCTAACGAGACATTTTATACCGTGGTAATGATATCGTTATATCACCACCCAGCCCTACCAAGAACCGTGAAATTTGACTGGCATTGGCACAGACTACTGAAATTTGGTACTGTGACAACCCTAGTACCATGTTGATAGTAGGGCTGTGAACCTACACTGGTCTCACGGTTCGGTTACGATTATCATGTCATCGATTCAGTTCAATTCGGTATCACAACGCATTTCGATGCACCGCATCCTCAATTTTCAAATTTACTTTAAAAGTGATCCGTGCACGTGCGTGTGTGTTTGTCTGTTTGAGAAGTCGCAGTGACAGAAACAGTGACATTCAAGTTTGAATTTCAAAAGGCCTGTTTATGCCATTAAGAAAATAAAATTTTATCAAATCAATTTTGTTTTAAAGAAATGTTTATTTAAAAGCAGCGCTCATTCATCATTGTATATGTCACCATTAGAGGCGCGCGCATCAACCGTCGAGAGTTCACTGTTGAAGATGACGATCATTTATAATCACCCGTAACACAGAATAATTGTAATTTCACCATCGGCTGGCAGCGAATACTTAAATCAGAGAACAATATTGAGGCGGGTGGATTATTTGTTTTGGCTGCGGATTCGGGTGACGTTGAAGCTCATTCTCTTACTCTAAAGCAGTCTGGCTCTGCCAGGCGCAACAGCTCGGGGTGAACACGGCTAACATTGTTTATCAAGTTAATATAGCTATTACCTCCTGCCTATTCTATTTGTGCGTGACATGAGCGCACACAGCGCATGTCTTCTCCAGGTCGTGCTTACCAGGTAGTTCATAAAAGCCGAAATGTGTCCAGATGTAGGCTTTTAAAGTAGCTGGAGCATTTTTAATTATGCGCACACATCTCGCCTCCCTCTGCCAGTGTATGGTATCACGACAAAGCACATGCGTGACAAATGACGTCAGAAAAGCGTCAGTACATTGTAACCGGTTATGGTCTATTACTGAACCGATAACCGAATCGTCCTCGTCTGCATCGCGATGCATCGTAGAAACGATTAATTTCGACACCCCTAGTTGATGGCAGAGATTAATTTCCATTAATCTATTGAGACTGTCCATTTCCATTAATAAATTAGAAACTCTGTCAAGAATCCACATGAATCACTCAAAACATTCACAGAAGTCTCTGGAAAAAAAAAATATTACATTTATTAATAATTTATCTAATCTGCAAAATTGGGGTATATATATGGTCAAATTAATAAATAGTGTTAAATGAATCAAAAAAACTTAATGGAAACATATCACACATAGATTTACATATTGCATCATTCATGCTAATCTGCAGTCTCAAAACCTTTAACATTGCACAATTTATCTGGCTAGACCACAAATTAGAACTTAAAATACACAAATAAGAAATGTAGTAATCTTTGTACAATTTTTATGCACATCTGTATCTAACTACTGTAGGTCCAAAAAGGTCCAGCACATACAGAACTCCACAAAGAGCCCATTCAGTTTTCAACATATTAAATATTCATTAGATAACAAATATTATAAAATATCTATTCATTTAACAATGTCTTCAGCTACCTACACAAAATTTGCTCACAAAAGAAATGTTCAAATCTAAAAACTATACAGCGAGTACGATCAAACTCAGAAATAAGTTTCTGTGCATTCGTGAGTCACATCAACACTAAATCACCTGTTGTTTATCTAAAGAGAGACAATGTCGCTTCATCCGGTCTGATTAACAGAAAGAATCACCACAAACTCTCATCTGAAAATTAAAACACTCCAGAGGAGAATATACCATTTAATTAAGGAAAAATATTCTTGTCTTCCCATAAAGCTTATGTAGTAGACGGACTAAAAATGTATTGCACTGGCTGAGGGTCTTAAAACACTTTACTTCCACAGAGAATACACGATCAAGTCTTCAAGCATTTTTATCTTATTCAAAAAACATTATCTCAGAACAGCATGAATGTCAGTGTTCAAGAAAGACAGAGTTTGACAATGAGGACAGGATGGTAGTATAACAGCAGTGACACTTGGCTAACACCTACACAGCATGTAAACACAGAAACACATTGAGTCTGAAGAAGCATGCTACTTTCAATATTACCTGCACCGGGATCAGGGACACACTGTGTATAGGACACACTTAGCCTATATAATGAGTTGAACCTGAAATGTATGATAAAATTCTGCTAATCTCTAATAATAATACACTGCTGCTAATGAACATTTCATGACATGCAAAGAAAAATAGTATGCATGAAAGAGGTTAACATTAAAATGCATGTAATTCAGAAGAATTAAGTTTCACATCAAAAGAGATTCAGATAGGCAATCAAGATTCTTAAATGAACAAAGAATTGAGACCTTATGATGTTAATGTTCTCATTAAAATACCACAATATGCTCATAATGTAACCTAGTAAATAACCTTTTTATGAAATACCTCTGAACATTGGACATTGCAGACCCTGCAAAACCAATGTACATCACTAAAATGTGCTCTACACTGCACACAATGTAAAGCAAAGTTGCAAAATCCCTTAATCATGATTGTTAAAAACAAACCAGATTTGTGCATGAATGACCTGTTTATGAAATGCTACATAAATGAAATACCAGTATGAAATTATCCGGTTTCAATGCAAAAGTGACTCAAAATGAAAAAAAGTATGTTATTAATCAAGTTGCATACATTTAAAACGTAAAAACGCTTTAAAAGGCGCCCAATGCACACCGTGAGAGTAAGTAGAGCAGCTCTTTTGCGGGGCTCTTTGCTGCATTAGATGCAATTATAAATGGCCAGGCGCAGGAGAAGAGGCAGCCAATCAGATTTGAGCTCGCGTGTCAACCTAAGACCAACTGTCTTCTGCCTTTGACAGAAGGATTTTACCTCCATAATTCAAATCCCAAAGCAAAGCAGCCCGCTGCACTTATTCACATCACTCAGCCTGTTTACACACACGTACGGCCCAAAAAACGCTTCAAAACACTCCCAAACGCGACGCGTTTCAAATCAAACCGATCTTAACTGTTAACGCGGCGTTAATGTTCACTTTTACCCCACGAATTGTGATATATTCGGACTGAAAATATGTGTTTAGCATCGGTTTTTAACTAGCAATTACTCTGATAGTCTGGGGGCTAATGAACGAGCCGTTAACGAACTCGCATATCTTAACAGAATAAACCGAACAAACAACATTCATTCAAAACTTTCCCGACAAAACTACCGTATTATCAAATTATGTGAATCTTGGCTTACACGAAGCTGGACTTTTTGCTGCATGCACGCAGCGAGCCCTGCCTCAAAAATTAGCATTACTTCAATGTCAACATGCAAACTTGAGCCCCCATCAGCCCTGTCCGAGCTCTGGACATCTGTCTCGCACAACCAACCCAAAACGAGTCAACAAGGGACAGAAATACAGTACAATAAAACCTGCTTACATGGACTGAGTTCGCTGGAAAAACAGAGGCAGCCATTTTAGAGCAGACTGAAGTTGTGTCCCAAATGTCATACTATACACTATGTACTCAACCGTCTATTGTATGAATTTTATACGGTTATTTTGTCATGCAGTAGTCTGAAAGCCCCTCCACCTCCGCTAAGTAAGGAAAGCTGCGACCGTTGAGTGCATGAGGTGTCCAGCCTTCCACACTTCAATATTTTCGGTGAAATGAGTGCATCATCCGGGTATATAAAATGCACTTGTTCTTTTTAGATTTTTCAGTGAACACTATTCATACTGTGTATAATACAAAACGGCATACATTGTCTACGTACGCGAATTGGGACGCACCTTGGAAAAAACAATAGCAGACTCGTGCCGACGCACACAGCTCTAACGTTAGCCAAGCGAGTTAAGCAAAGTTTACCTGGGTCCTGTTGAGGGCTTGTCCAGTGCTTCCCGGGCTCATTGGAGGAGGGTGATGGCTTCTTTGTTGCCAGGCCGGATGGCCGCCACCGTACTGACTACTGATGTCCCCCGGTCCTTTGGTAGCCCCGTCCTGGCCGCTATACTCATTGGCCGGGTAGTTTTGGTAGCTCCTCGTGGAGCTTGGAGAAGTCAGAAGCTGGTTCAACGTTGGGGTGGACGTGGGCTGAGGGGTTCCCATGTTATACCTCTGGTTGTTGTAGGAAGCAGCAGCAGCAGTAGTAGTAGTAGTTCCTCCTGGCGGCGGTTGCTTGCCTGGCTGCCCCCCGGTCGTCGGCTGCTGACTGTTTCGCGGGGAATTCATGCCGTAGCCTTGGCCCTGCTGGTACGGAGTCCGGTTTGGGAAGGGGCTGT
This sequence comes from Siphateles boraxobius, assembly GCF_051911475.1. Classification (NCBI taxonomy): domain Eukaryota; kingdom Metazoa; phylum Chordata; class Actinopteri; order Cypriniformes; family Leuciscidae; genus Siphateles; species Siphateles boraxobius. The sequence continues at coordinate 4,493,011 of NW_027509064.1, forward strand.
AGTTGTTGAAGTGGTTCGGGTAACCGTGTTCGTGCGAATTGGGTGGGTATGAGTCCATCACCGCCGGCCCTGCCATGCCAGGGCTTTGTTGTCCGCCATGTTGATGAAAAGGGGCCCGGTTGTAGTGCTGGTTGAGGCTGTATGGAGGTGGGGGGAAGGCGCCCGTGTGGTGGGGAGCCATGCCGGGGTGGTTGTTTCCTTCGGAATCATTCTGGCTATTGTTATTGTTCACCCTGGACGGGTTCCCGTTGCCGTTCTTCATGTCAGGGTCTCCTCCTGCTCCTCCTCCTCCCCCAGCAGCATTTCCCACATCGGCCCCGTCTTGTAGTTCCTTCTGGCCCGGGGATCCGCCGTCGGAGCGCGGCTCCTTGCTTTCCTGCTGCTTATCTCCGAGCACCGACTCGTCCTGCGGCTCCCGCTCCGGCTTTTTAAGTTCGACGGGCGGGCTAGTGTTGAGAGTGGCGACCTGAGCGGCCATGATCTCTCTCTCTCCCTCTCTTTCACCGCGAGTCACTTTGAATATAAATACAACGCTCTTATAAAGACGTGCCCGTGTCCCGTATCATTCCTTCGACTTTCAGACCGAATTCGGTCTTCTCTCCCGAATGCGACTCGAGTATAAAAAGTTTCTTGGAAAATATAAATAAAGGTCCCGGGAATGAATTTAACCGACACAAATGTGTGTGTGAGTGTATGTGAAGGGGGGGCCTCTTACAGAACGAGAGCGAGAGAGAGAAACCGATCAAACCAGCACGAGGCTCTGCGAGACACAGCCATTTTACCGAAGCGCGCGGTCACATGCAAAATGCGTCATGGACCACTATGCGGATCCGGAGCGAGAGAGAGAAGTATGTCATCAGGTACTTTCACATAGTTCTGGCTCCAGTTCGTGGAATGAACACAAAATACGTGTGAGCTTTGGTTTTATTATGAAATAATACATAAAATAGAGATTGTATTGTGAGTATTGTATTAAATAAATCTAGAGTGGTTGTTGTTGTTGTTAGGTGGAGTGCAATGAAAAATTTAAACTCTTTTAAATAATTTTTACTTAACATCACCATGAAATCCAAATAAAAAAAATCCTATTTTTTATGGAATATTGCAGTATTTGTTATAAATATAATAACTATATATATATATATATATATATATATATATATATAATATGTTTTTATTCATTATTCAGATCATAATCGTTAACCAAAATAACTTAGGCTACCCTCTCTCTTGCAGCAACATCTCTTCTCGGATGATGTGTTTACTGGAACAAGGGCGGGACAATTCCCCATTGACAAAATCAAGTCTGCCCTACACTATTTCTTGTTGTTGTTGTTGTTGTTTTTACTTTTCTTTTCTTGCAAAACATACAGATATGACATGTTTATGACATACCACTTTGTATATAGTATACACAATGTATTAGCAATATGTTCAGTGGCATCAGAATACAAATGAGAAAAGAAGAGTTTACATTATTTCTTGTTCAAAAAGACGTCGGTTCACTCAGATATACGTCACAATACGGAAGAAAAGACTATCTCAACTTCCGTTTCACGCCAATTTTAAAAAAAAATGTGCCCATGAAAAACTCACTGCCACAATGTTAGGGATTCCAGGATGCTATGCAGTTGCCAGTGTAGTTGCTATGCAGTTGCTATGGTGTTGAGTGCTTTGCTGAGGGGTTGCTGGGTGATGGACCCATTTCACATTTCCGGGGTTATCAGAAGCGGAAGTCATTATTATTGGGTAAACTTCTAGGCCTATAGCGGCAAACGGGAGACGACAGCAAATATCATTTTTGTATTTCCATTTGCTCCAATAGCAAAAGTGAAAGATCTGTAATAGAGTTTCCACGACTTTCCAAAAGAGCGGAAAAAAGAAAGTTGATTAGAAGAGAGAAAGTTGTCAAATTTGCCATCACTCCCTCAGCCATTTTATTAGAAAAACCTTCACAGAAGTGTTAATTCATTTTTACATTTACTAACAAGGTAATATAACACAATAAATAGCGTAATAAATGTAAAAAAAAAATTTTTTTAATGAAAATATGAAAAACTTTACTAGATTTGTGATGTTTATAAAAGTGGAACCGCATCATCACAGACTGTGATTAGCACACTTTTTCTCAATCCGAATCTCATTCACGTCCATAACAAAATTGTGTGACTTATGCACCCATCTCTAAAGGGGAAGCGTGTCATTTCGGTGTCACTCCTGTCACCAAACAGAATGTTCAAGAATAATGACTGTTTTCAAACAGGTTTCATGAACACTCCTCCCATCAGCCATTGGTCAGCCAAAAGGATTATCCCACCCCAAACTCACACCATTGGTTGAAGTCATATTACTGTGTTGGGTTTGTCCTGATACCACTGAATTTTTTAGTATTATTTATATAATACTATAGTATTTACTCATATTTTGAATTAGCTTCTGTTTTTATTTTTATTTTGTAATTTTCTTACGTTATTTTGTTAATATATCTTTATTTGTTTCTTTACATATTTATTTAGCTTTCATTTATATTTTTATTCAGTTTTAATTTAAGTGGCCCTACTTCAGAAAAATTCTTTTAGAAATAACATTTATAACACATATAAGCAACATTTCAAATTTTTATTTAATATTAAGTTATTTTTTCAGTTCATCTAATTTGTTCATTTAATATTTATATTTATATTTTAATTTCATTTCATCTTCACAAAAATATATTTAATAGCCTAGTTAATATAAATGATATTTAATTTTAGTTAATAACAACATTGAGAGGACAGACAGTGCCACGTTGTTTACACTTTTCAGGGAAATCATACACGTCTCACCATATTAAGCTGGAACAGGACAAAGTATTTTACCATAAAACATTTCACACTTTAATGCTTAGATTAAGGGATTGTTCATATTGTGCTTTGGTGGGCACCGCTAAGAAAGGAATAAATACAATTGTACAAAAAATAATACTTTAATAGTTACATTATATTTACAGTATTATAACATGAGATGTACAACACTATACAAAATATAAACAAGTGTTTAGAACCAAGTTTGTTCTTGTATATTTCAGACAGCAAACGAGAAGGTTTATTGCAGCAGCATTATGTTTGATCTGTGCAGAGGACAGCATGAAATTACAGCCTGTGTACTAATGTGTATGTGCGCATGTGTTCAGAGAAAGAGAGAGAGAGGGGTGGAAAGGGAAAGAGGATGGGGGATGGACCGAGAGCAGGAAGTGAAAATGAAAAAAAAGTGAAATGCAGCGCAAGCCATTGAGAAAGGGAGAGAAAAAAAACTGCGTAGGCCGCAGCAATCAAATCTGGCACACCAAATTCTACAGCGAAACATAGACTTGGTTTGGTAAAGAGATACCAGAGAGCTTAGAGACAGGCAGGGCAAAGTAAATAACCAAATGGAAACAGCCATGCTCTTTCCCCCACTCAAACACTGCTGCTCTCTCCCCACCCCCTCTCATTCTCTCTGCCTGTCTGCCTCTGCCTCTGCCTCTCTCTCTCTCTCTCTCTCTCTCTCTCTCTCTCTCTCTCTCTCTCTCTCTCTCTCTCTCTCGCTTCTCGCAGCAGCGGCTGGCTCTGTGCTTGCAAAAGCAGCAGAACTTTGCTATCTGGCTGTGGGGGATGGGCAGCGAACACGCACAGCGGCTTGCAATGCAAATGCAAAACCAACCTGCGCCAGCGAAAGACGCCAGGTAGCCTGACCCGTGTCAGTGCTCATAAACAAGTTGTTACTGTTATAAAGTAAAATAGACTCAAAATATTTTATAAAAGCGTTTGTGCGCATGTTTGTGTGAGTGTGTGTGTGCTCGGTGCGAATGCGCGTGAGTGTGTGTCGAGGAGGAGGGGGGTCAGTCGCTGACTATATCAGCAGAATTGCGAGTGTTGTGCGGGTAGAATGTAGACATGCAGGCAGCAGAGGGGGTTGGGAACTCTCTCAAGCGTTTTTTGCATTTAAAACCAATTTAATGTCTGTTTTGAAGCATGTTTCCAGTTACTTTAGCAAATTACTATAGCAATAGGTGCTTAAAAGTCAACATGAAATACAAAATTGACCCTATTCGTTTTCCTATTCGACCTTATTCGTGTGTCCCTGGTCTTGAGTACAATTCATTGGTGCATGTTATTCACAGGGGGGAAAATATATTTTATTTTTAATCTTTTATCAGAATATATGACTTTTCCTTTTCGCATAAGGCACGTGGCTATCGGATGATGTTAACCAATAGGAACATCTTTAATTAGGCATTGTTTTAGCATACTTGCATGCAGCCATAAATATGTCGAATTCTTAAAAAATGGCTTGCAAAATCAATTAACATTGGCTTTAATTAAAGTCTTAAGATTTTTTTGTTTGCCCTCATATAAAATGAACTGAAGGGGAAAAAAGTCATTATAATACAGATAAACCATTTTTGCAGCACATAAAATACACATAGAAAATGAAGTGTGCATAATTTTATTGGATATAATTTTATTTAATATGCAATTGTAGTGTAGGCTACTTCAAATATGTAGCCTACTTAAGTAGGTCAAAAGAACTCTTAAAATTTTGAATATCTGCATTTAATATAAATATAAACTACAATACATTTTCATTTAATTGCAGTTAACATTCAATTAAGTGTCTGAAAGCATTTAAAACACATTTAAATTTATTCTTGTAAAGAATATTATTTCCATAATAAGTATACTTCTTTTTAGCAAGGGAGGGCTAAAATCTATATTTTGATAAAAATAATTATTATTATTATTTTATTAAGTTCATGGACATGTTGTTTGCCAATGAACAAAAGAATGAACATGATTAGCAGATAGGCAGTTGTAATCGGAAGATTTAAGTTGAATGCTAAGAATCCAGCACAAAGGCCTTTAGATCCAGGGCTCATTGAATGCCACTGACTTTAGGGGCCACTTTTCTTTGAAACATTGGCTCTGGCTGCAAGTCCTGGGCTTTCAGACTGAGGGACCAGGTTGTATAGCAACAGAAATGCTTGGCCACCAGCTCTCCTCCACTTGAAAAGAATGAATCAGAGATTTTTCCACCAACATCGATTTAACATTTACTCTCTTAGTCATAGTTGTCAAAGGATAAATGAAGCTTTTGCATACCGGCATGTGTCTTTACCTCTGATTTCTGCTGTGAAACCCTTCTAATAAACTCAGATTAAAAGCTTTCTCAAAGTCAGATCACCAGGCCTCTGGCTGTGAGTTCGCTGCATGGGCACCGTGACACAGCCCATCTGTGACAGCCTGTGATCTACGACTGTTTACTCTGTCCCCCTCCACCACCTACCCATGAGTCTGAGCGTGATGCATCACCTGTGGTCTGCTGCCGAGGGCTCTCCCCGGTCTACGCGATGACGAGCCTGGAACCCATCCAAGAGGAACCTGGGCCAAAAATACACTGTATTTGCAAGATTTACACCGTTATTTAAATATTAAGCACATACACTCACTGGAATAGTAAGTGGAAGCTATTTATCACAACAACCTGTTGATAAGCTGTGATCATCTACTGATTAGAGTTAAGAGAAGGTCTGTTAGCTTTATATTTTTCACCTTACATAAATTCTAAGCCAGCATCTTTAACTACAAAGATAATAACATTTAAAATTAATTAAACATTGGGCTAAAGTATTTGGGCACTTAAACCTAAAATGTGTGCACAATGAAATATGAAATCTGGCACAACTGCTTCTAGTGCTTTTCCCAGAACTAACTTCACAATTCTGGGTTACATTTCTTCACATTTCTTAAAGTCCCCCTGTTGTGAATATCAAGTTTTTAATGTTGTTTATATATCTATGTGGTGTTTTTAATATGATTGATGTGTAAATTCATAAGTCAACACCATTGCTGAGTATTTTCTCCTTAAAACTGCAGTGAACCAAAGACAGTCTCAAAAATGCGGTTTGAAATCGCTGGTGTTTCTGACGTCACAAACTACCTTGTAACCAATCAGGTCAATATGTGATCATCAACGAGTGGATCTCTGAGCTGGTGTGAGTGGAGGCGGGGCTAATTTGCATATTCATAGGTCTGCGTATTCTAACGATAATCATTTTATCTATTAAACTGATCTTTGATAATCCAAAATGACAGATTTAAGTGTTTTTTCATTGAAAAAATTCTTCATGCCTTAAAATACCTTGAATGTTACTCTACACCCTTGCCTCATTTATGGCGCTTTTCCACTGCATGGTACGGTACGGCACGGTTCGGTACGGCACGCTTTGGCGCTTTTCCACTGCATAGTACTGTATGGCTCGGTATGGCTCAGTACGGTTCAGCTCGGCGCGGCACGGTTCGGCTCGCTTCGCTTCGCTTTTCCACGGCGTGGTACGACTCGGCGCGGCACGGCTCAGTTCGCTTTAGCTCGTTGCTTTTCCACTGCAGTTAGTACCGCTTCAAAGTGGGTGGGATTATGACTGATCGTTATCGTTTATCCGCTCCTCGGCAACCCGAGAGGAACGTCTGCACTTCTCGTCCACTGACCACGATTCAGCCATTTCTTTTTTGGACGTTTTTTTTCAAGCAAGTCAAGCAAGTAGTTTTAAAACAGGTGCTACAGCGGTGGCTGTTACTGGCTATTTAAATCTAGCGGGTTTGATGTCTCGCAAAAACAATTACGCTGGTAGTGACGATTCTGTCTGTCTGACCAATCAGTGATCTGTAGTGTTTTCACGTCACATTTTAGTATCGGTACGGTATGCTTGGAACCTCAAGAGAGGTGGTACCATTTAAAGCGAGCCGAAGCGAGCCCTACCGTACCGTACCATGCAGTGGAAAAGCGCCATAAGTGAGCCATACCGAGCCATACCGTACTATGCAGTGGAAAAGCTCCAAAGCGTGCCGAACCGAACCGTGCCGTACCGTACCATGTAGTGGAAAAGTGCCATAAATGAGGCAAGGGTGTAGAGTAACATTCAAGGTATTTTAAGGCATGAAGAATTTTTTCAATGAAAAAACACTTAAATCTGTCATTTTGGATTATCAAAGATCAGTTTAATAGATAAAATGATTGACTACAGGACTTTAAAGGTGATTTTTATTGGATGTATGAAGCCAGTTCTCATCAATTTCACACACGTGTCCTATAGTAAAATATACTTTAATGTAATTAATTAACTTGTAATGTCATGTATTATGTTAACTTTAAATGTAATATTGAAAAATAAACTACAGTAAAAATCATAATCAAGTATTGTATGTGCTTTAGTGTCAACATAAAAATAAGTGTAATTCTTTAAAGCACAACAAAATATTATTAAAACAATTATTTAACATGTACTGTATTGAATTTGAAATTATTACAAAGCGCACTTCATAAAAGTGTACTTAATTGTGTTAAACACACACTGTAAAAGTGAACGTGCAGTTGTTGCTGAGGTATTTCAACCTGATTCTACCTAAAATCTACTTTTGTTGTTACGTAATTCAATCAGGTTTATGTAACATAAAACAAGGGAATGCTGTTTTAACTTAATTGAGTTACATTGACCCAACATACAATTTCCAATAAAGCTCAGGATGGACACATTTGACAAATGCACACTGATTGCACCAGACCTATAGAGGGTAGTATAGTCATGACTCGTGTAAGAACATCTGCTGAAGGACAAAGAAAAAGAAAAGGTTTGTTTGGCTGTTCCTAGCTGCTTGGGGAATTTTGCTTTAATGAGAAATTGTGATTTGAGGTTATTATACGCATTTGCCCTGTCCCAAATGGCGCACTTCATGTGGATTTTCGGTCTCGTGGACTTAAATTGAGCGTGCTCGCTGAGTCTACGAGTCTGTAGGCCGTCCCATTCATCATGTTAACGCTTTGAAGTGTGCTCAGTAGCGCCCCCTTTGTACCCCTGAAGCGTTCTTAAGCAAAGCCCGTATGGATGCAGGCTCCACACACTTTAACTACCCAGGAATCCTTGCGAAAGGCCAATTAGACAACATGGCTGAGAAGAAAATATTTAAGTGCAAGTATCATTACGGTTTTTATGACCTAGGTGTACATTTTATCAGTTATTACATACAGTTTATAGGTTGATGTTAGTTTCTGGTTGATGTCTCAAACATAGGCTATAATAGCGCGCTGAATAATACGATCACATTATGAATCATTAAATAAATAGAACCGAATGTCAGGGCTTTACTGAGTCATATGTTAACGTAGTATGAATATTTAAATCTGTAAATTCATCTGAAACTCACGCACATTTTCATTATGTGTTTAAATTGTAATCTTAGTTCAAATGGAACATTATGTATTATTATGTACAATACATCATTAAATAAGCATGTATCTATTGTCTAATGCCCAGGTGGCATAATGATTTCCATTACACGAGAGTAGATGTTAAAACTTCATGCTGATTCGTACTCGGCTTTCGCCAAGATAAGCACCAACTAAGACATAGCTTTACAGTAACCTATGCTTCTCCATCAATTTACTCTTCTTTCCATATGGTGATGTAAATCTCCTTCTGTCTAGTGTTAACACGCGTCAGCACACACAACGGCTGCAACCACAGTGCGGTCCCCCCATGACAACCGTCTGGATTGAGCTGAGGAGGGGACATCTCTAGGGTCTTCAAGTGGGCACCTTCCGTCCTCAGTGTTTCGTTGACTAGCCCACGACACCTCAAGAGGGCTCGACAGTGACTCGGACATCCCAGAGTCACCCCCCTCCGTCCCCCACTAAACTCAGCCCAGCTTACTGACCTCTACATCCCTCCTGCTGCTGAGACCTAACCACAATCTCACAATCTCTCCGCAACCCAACCATACGCGCCAACCCGTTTGACTAAGGCTGTCGAGCCCCACTGGTGCGCTAATATGCAGTTTCAGTGGCAACGGTTCCGTATGGCATACCACCTACCGCAAAACACAATATCTGCCCAACCACCTGACATTCACGCAATATACCGGTACACAGGAATGTAATGACTGTAAATACTATAAAACCTGTACAAATAAACCAACAGACTCTTCAAGTTTTCAAGAATTCTACGAAACCGTAGCATGGCGACCTGTACACAGCCAGCTAGAATCTTTTCGTCTCAAACACAGCCAGTTGCTGCTCCTTTCTGCTGCTTCAGATAGGTTCTTTACTGTGCGACACAACTCTTGGCCACTGAATCCGACGTCTCTGAGGAACCGGGTTGTAGAGTGTGCCACAAAACCTCGACAACCCACTTCCACTGGATAAACCTGGACTCTCCATCCTCGCTGTTCTGCTTCAGTGGCCAGATGAGCATACCGCAGTTTCTTCCTCTCATATGCCTCATCTACTGCATCCTCCCATGGCACTGTTAACTCTATCAGTTGAACAATGCGTGCTGATCCAGACCACAAAACAATATCTGGTCGTAGGTTAGTGGTTGCAATCTCAGGTGGAAAAATAAGCCGTTGATCAAGATCAGCCAGCATCTTCCAGTCCCTAGCAGCTTCCAGTTCCTGGGCGAGAATTGGTGTTAGCACCTTTTCTTGGTGGTTGCTCGCCTGGGCGGAAGAATATTGTCTTCTGCGTGTAATGTTTTGCTAGAACAGGTGGCAACTTATTGGTCATACTACTTCCAATGCTAAAGCCAAACATCACTATACTTGGTCATGGCGCCAAGTAAACCGACCTTGGCTGAGAGCCACCTTACATCCAGTCAAAATGTGCCTTAATGTGGCAGGTGATGAACACAAAGGACAAGAGGGATCCTCTCCTACCCGAAGGTTTAGGTTCTGCGGTGATGGGAGAAAATCATATGTTGACCTAATAAGGAAACTGATCCTACTCTCTTCCATTGACCAAAGGTCTTGCCAGCCCATTTTGCGTTGTTCCACACTCTCCCATCTCATACACTCTCCCTGCTTGGCCTGGGAAATGGCCTTTATACATCTCATCCTCTCTTCCTGCTTTCGCACCTTGTTGAGTACCAGCTTCCTCCTTTGAGCTGGGCCTGCCTTGTGCTATTTAGGAGGAGCTTAACTGAGCCCAAAACCCCCTCTTCCATGCTGTACCTGTCCCACGATATCCCCAATTTGAAGGTCAGCCTTTGCCTCTACTACAGATTTCTTTGGTGACCACTTTCTACCAGTTTTTACCACAGGGGCTGCCTCCCTTACACATTTGTCGCGTGACTCTGCTAAAGTCATTTCCAGTCTGACCTTGGCACACTTAAACTCCTCGGTTAAAGCAGAGACTGGCAGCTGCAATACTCCTTTACTATAAAGTCCCACCCTGCTGAGGCAGCGTGGAACTCCCAACCATTTCCTGATGCATGAACTTATTAACGCTTCCAGCTTATCCACTGTTGTCAAAGAAACCTCGTACACAGTCAGTGGCCACAGCAACCTTGGCAGTAGACCAAACTGAAAGCACCAGAGTTTTAGTTTGCCTGAAAGAGCACAGCTGTTTATGCTCTTCAACCCTTCCACTGCTTGTCGTCTAACTTCTCCCACTCGAACTGTGTCCTTTAGATCCCCATCGTACCATCTCCCAAGACTCTTCACTGGCTTCTCAGAAACTGTTGGTATTGCCTCACCATTAATGAAGAATGTTTTATCTACTCCCTTTTCTTTAACTACCGAGATGCTCCTTGATTTAGAGGGCTTAAATTGCATTCGTGCCCATTCGATATTATCTGTTAACTTCCCCAATAACCGATTAGTGCAGGCTACTGTTGTAGTCATGGTTGTCATGTCATCCATGTATGCTCTGATTGGTGGTAGTCGCATCCCAGAAGCCAAGCGCTCTCCTCCTACTACCCATCTTGATGCCCTAATGATTACTTCCATTGCCATGGTAAAAGCCAGTGGAGAAATGGTGCATCCTGCCATTATTCCAACCTCTAAGCATTGCCATGCGGTGCTGAATTTTGAAGTTCAGAAACTAAATTTCTAAATCTCCAAAATAGGCTTTCACTAATTTGTTATTGACATTGGTACTCTAAAAAAATCAAAGAAGCTCATTTGGCACTGAACCATATGCATTAGCCAAATCCAGGAATGTCACATGGAGCTCCTTCCTCTCCTTTTTAGCTGATTGAATTCGTTGCCAGATAACATTGATGTGTTCTAAGCATCCTGAGAACCCTGGAATGCCCGCTTTTTGAACTGAAGTGTCAATGAAGCCCTTCTTTAATAGGTATGTTGACAATCTCTGCGCAATAATGCTGAAGAAAATCTTACCTTCGACGTTTAATAGTGAAATAGGACGAAACTGACTGATGCTTGTAGCATCTTTTTCTTTAGATATAAAGACTCCACCTGCTCGGCGCCATGCTCTAGGTACAACCTGTTTTTCCCATGCCACTTTTATCAATTTCCCCAGAATTCGTAGAACTCCTGAAGCACTCTTGTACACTCTGTACGGAACTCCATTAGGCCCTGGAGATGATGAAGCCCTTGCCTTTCTCACAACCTGCTCTATCTCTTTCCACTTAGGTGCACAGACCTCCATTTGGTATTCTGCTGGATTAATAGGTGGGATATCTGACGGAATTGACATAGGCTCATGCCTTTTTGCATCTGTATGCGTTTCCTCCAAATATCTCTCTAGCTCAACCCTAGATGCTTTTAAAGTGCCATTCTTCTCACTGATGAATAACTTCTTTACGAATTTGAATGGGTCTTTATAGAAAGTAGCCCTCGCACGCACCTTTTTGTAACGTTTTCGTAGGCGCTCAGCTCTGCGTAATGTTGCAAGCTTATCTTTTATGGCCCTTTGTAAGAGATTGAGTCCCTCCTTCTGACTTTGTTCTGCTTTTTTCCATTGCTTCCTCAGCTGTCTCCTTTCTCTAACTAACCCTTCAATTTTCTGCTGCCGTCTAGATACAGCAGGAGTAGTTTGTACTTTTTCCTTCCTTTTTTCCACACCAAACCTCTCACTTCCATATGCGTAAATGATGTCCCCAAATTTATCCAGCTTCTTTTCAACTGTACCAGTTAATCTTTCCAATGCAAAGCATAGATCTGTGTTTACCGTGTCCAATGCAGTTTTCTCACAAGCTCTTGGCCATCTAACGCCAGGCCTATGCCCGTTGAGGTTCTTTTCTCTCTTATGCTAGTTAGTCTGACCGGGTTCACAACTATCAATGTGTTCATCACTAGCTGTGCAAACCCTCATCTCCTCTCTGAGAGGGGTAGTGATATCCTGCGAACTGTGGTTTGCTTCCTGTCGCTGGATTTCATTCAACTGACTTGACTGACTTCGTAAGAAGCACTGATCAATGCGAGGCCCTTGTCCCTTCTCCCTCAAGCATTTCATTTTCCCTTGATGAATCTTCAACCCCCTGACCGTTGTCGCCTTGCTCCAGCCACAGACACAAGCTTGGAGTTCAATGACTTTGCTAACTGCAGAACCTGAACTAGTCTTTTGTGAAGTACTCTCCATACTCATATCCATTTCCATTCCAACGTCGTTAACCATGTTGTCCAACATTGAGTCACCTTCCGCCCCTGCTCTCGCAGACTCTAGGGGTATTTTTCTCTTTAATTTCTCAGAAGCCTTGGGCGGGTGTCTCCAGCATCCTGTAAACACAGAGCTGGATACTCCCGACAAGGGTAACTAACCCTTACCAGCCCCATTGGGGTATCTTTCCTCGTGTCAGCTGTGTCTCCAGGCTGTCACAAGGTCTTTCCCTTGTTGCCAGCAGCACTATTCACTGCAGTCACTGGACGTATCCAGATCTTCATGATTTCCATTACACGAGAGTAGATGTTAAAACTTCATGCTGATTTGTACTCGGCTTTCGCCAATATAAGCACCAACTAAGACATAGCTTTACAGTAACCTATGCTTCTCCATCCATTTACGCTTCTTTCCATATCGTGATGTAAATCTCCTTCTGTCTGGTGTTAACACGCGTCAGCACACACAACGGCTACAACCACAGTGCGGTCCCCCCATGACAACCGTCTGGATTGAGCTGAGTAGGGGACATCTCTAGGGTATTCAAGTGGCTACCTTCCATCCTCAGTGTTTCGTCGACTAGCCCACGACACCTCAAGAGTGACTCTGGCGTCCCAGAGTCACCCCCCTCCGTCCCCCACTCAACTCAGCCCAGCTTACTGACCTCTACATTCCTCCTCCTGATGAGACCTAACCACAATCTCACAATCTCTCCGCAACCCAACCATACACGCCAACCCGTTTGACTTAGGCTGTCGAGCCCCACTGGTGCGTTAATATGCAGTTTCAGTGGCAACGGTTCCGTATGGCATACCAACTACCGCAAAACACATTATCTGCCCAACCACCCGTCATTCACGCAATATACACAGGAACGTAATGACTGTAAATACTATACAACCTATACAAATAAACCAACAGACTCTTCAAGTTTTCAAGAATTCTACGAAACCGTAGCATGGCGGCCTGTACACAGCCAGCTAGAATCTTTCCATACACAATATCAAAATATATAACTGTAAAAGCAGGCTGTATAGTTGGCATGGAGATGGACATGGAACATGGACATGGAAAAGAAATCCTGTTCTCGATCGATGCTAAATAGTATAATATTTGTGTATGATATTTTTTATTTTGATCTAATAAAGGGACTGATGAGATGACCTTTCAGTTTATTCGGCTCCATATGGAGAGGGATAAGGCTCGATCGAGTGGACTCGCGCCAAGGGCCCAATATGTCTGCACCACATGACGTCACCAAAGTGTGGACTCTGAGGAAGTCCACAAGTCCGGAGTGTGCCATTTGGGACAGAGCCTCTATGTTGCATCAAAGTGAAAATCACAACTGGCATTTTGAAACAAATATACATTCAAAAAAAAGTTATTTTTGCCTCTTCAGTTGAATTAATTAAAATGAGCTAAAGTAACACAATTCAACATTTTATCACAACTTAAATTAATTGTGTTCAATCCACCTAATTTATTTAAAAGTGAAGTTTACTCCAATCATTTGTATTAAAACTACATGAATAATGCTAACTGGGGTACGTTTCCCAAAAGTATCGTAGGCCTCAGTAGATCATAGAACCATTGCCACATACGATCAACTTAGCTCACAATGCTTTTGAGAAAGACAGCCATTGGGCAGTGGATCTGTAGTTCCCAGCATGCTTTGAAAGGGACTGCATTAGGAGAGTAAATTTAGGGATTACATGTTATGTTATGCGTTTTTCAGTAAAGGAAAAGATGTTGGTAGTTTGTTAATGTTTGATGTTCAGTTATGTTGGAGATTTAGAGGAGATTCTGATATTGAATTTTGTGGCTGGCATTGTGCTGAAGAGTAGTGCTTGTGCTGCTGTGGGCACTCAGTGTTTTGCTAACGTCAGTGTTGACACCAGTCTTTTCTTAGGCATTCATTATAGACATTGTTTAATGATGAACAACTCATCCTGATTGAAAATTAAGCCTCAGTAAATTAATTTTAAAAAAAGTTAAATCAACATTTAAAAAAAATTAGTTTGACTAATTAATTTAAACCAAATTATGTTAACCCAACTAAACTAATTTATTTTGAATGAACTAAATTAATTTGTGTGTAAAATTAAGTAAGGGTAATGGATACATTTTTGTTAATATTTACATCAAGGTGGAAAAGGACTTTTATCATATAAAACAAAAAGGGTATATCACACTTATTAAGTAATTTTACCCTGCAGGTTATATCTACTGTTAGGCATCAGTAAAACCTTGTTTTAATTTCAAGTTGGTTGAATTCAATCAGTTATAATTTGGTAACACTTTACAATAAGGTTTCATTAGTTAACATTAGTTATTAGTTTACAACTTGAACTAATAATAAAATACACTTTTATAGCTATATTAATCTCAGTCAATGTTAATTTCAACATTTAATACATTATTAAAATTGAGTTTAAAGTTGTATTTGTTAACAGTTAACAGTTAAGTAACATGAACAGACAATGATCAGCTGTATTTTTTTTAACTAACATTAACAAAGATTAACACAATAACAAATTTACTGCTCATGGTTAGTTCATAGCTAATACATTAATTAATGTTAACAAATGAAACCTTATTGTAAAGGTATTGAGAAGTTTTGAAGGTTTTTTTCCTCCATCTTGAATTTTAGCACAATATGCATCGTTTTATCATGTAAAACAAACTGATTTTTTGTGAAATTAGTAAAGGAGACATATCATGAAAACAACAGACGTGGACAACACCGGCACGCATGTGGCGCTGATATCTGTCTCTCATTAGCAGAATTCGCGAACTGCTTCATACCACAGTCATGTTAAAAAACGTGAATGTATTCACACATCCATAAACATTATTTCCCTTAAACACTATTAGATCCATCGGCATGACGACAAGTTCCATAATTCCGCTTATTTACTGTGTCAACAATCTATGCCTTTGTTATTTTAAGAGGTTAGCGAACCATAGCGGCTAAACAAATTACTGTAGCTTTAAAGCTATAATGTTACATGCACTTTTACAAGTTGATTGTACTGAAATGTGTGTTGGCAGTGCCTGTACACAACCATCATATAATGATAAAAATCCATCAAGTGTTTTTGTTTTAATCTCCTTATATGTTTTCCCCTGCCTCAAATTGAGCCGTTCGATTTTGTGACGTCACTAAATCAGACACCCTTCCCACGATTGGTAATTGACAGCAGCGTTTCAACACAGACCCGCTCTGAGTGAGCTGTCATCGTATTCCGCCATTGTTGATACACTGGAGCAGAATGGCGTCTAAACGCATAGATGTCTATGTCTAAGCGATTGTGGTGTTCTGTTCTTGGGTGTAATAAGGAACACAGCAGTCATTTTGGTGTTCCTAAATTTGAACAGCTGAAGACGCAGTGGCTGAGTTTTATTTTTGAAGGGAATATTCCCAACGATCTACGTAAATGCTTTTATGTTTGCGCTAATCATTTCTCACCAGACTGCTTTCTAAACGAGGTTCAGTGTAAATCTGGTTTTGAAAAGCTGGTCGCCTGTCAATCAAACTCCTTGCGAAGGGTCGATTAAAACAGAATCGGTACCAACTATTCGTGTTCCTGCTGCACCTCCAGAAGAAGTGAGTGTAACGTTTTATTAACCTTTAAATATTAATCTTTGCAAATCGCTTGCACGCTTAGCGATGAATGCGGGTAATGTTTACACACAGGGTATATTACGGTATGTTTTCTCTGTAACGTTAGGACGTTCTCAATATAATTCATAATCCCACGTTTATAATGAACAACGCGTTATGGTTAATGTGTTATTAAAAACCCTGCCAGTACATACAAAAATAGATCAAATTGACATTACGTTAACCAACCATTCAGTAACGTCCTGTTCGAGCCTTATGCCGCGTTTCAGGCAACCTGTAACCCGTGTTTTTCCAACCTTATACCTGTGAAAGTGCACTGGAACGGCAGTCAAACCCGTGACTTCCCACCCGTGAACTCGTACTAGATCGATGTACTCCCAGTTACAAGCTCTGAAGTCACATAGCCCGCGAAACCATACAAAACACCAATTGCAGCCCCTACGGATGCAGTGTTTCTGCAGGCGGTACACGGTGAGAATATACTTTAGGACAATATAACGTTGCAATCAAATTAATAATAATATAATAATGATGATAATAATACACACACGATTATGTATTACAATGTTATGTGTCTGAAACAATAAGTATGTATTTTGCGCTCAGGTAGTTAGGCGTGACTGGCCTGGAAGGCTACAAAGTCTTGAGTCGTGGTTTGAAATCGTGATTTACATGCTCAAAAACCTGCCTGGAACGCAGCTTTAATCGACCCTTCGCAAGGAGTTTGATTGACAGGTGACTTACCAATCATAATCCGCCATTTTTGTCCGACAAGGAAGTCAGGATAGTTAGTAGATTAACATTGGAGGATTTTAACTTGAAAAACTAAGTGTACTGATGTCTTTACGCGATTAAAATAACATTCCTTCTTGTTCATTCATGTTTATTTTATGCTATAAATTAACTAGAAGGAAGAGATGATCAGTTCACGAGCAGCTTTAAGCTCTACAGCGATCTGTCAGACACATTAAAGAGCCACAAAACGGTATTTATTGTTTACATTTCTTTAAAAATGACCAAATTTGAAAGTTGTTCCTTTGTTTCATATCAAAGGTTACCTGGTCTGTTGTGTCTGTCAGCGCGTTGTCAGTTTGCTCTGCTCCGCGTTGTATTTTTCACACCATGAGAACATGGTGTGTGGCGTGAGAGCAGAGTGGCTTGTCGGACATAGCAACAGTAACTAAAGGGGGCGGGTCTTTGCGAACGGTCAATTGTCGAACTTCTTCGGGGCCGTCATCTTGTTCCGGGGGCGACTCCGACTCCGGTTCAAATTGATACGGTTGCACCAAGGGGGTAATCCATCAGCCAGAAATTGAAGCCGAACGGGGGCCGCCATTGTAGCAGAACTTTACCTGCTGTTGGCATTCCATTGACTCCCATTCATTTTGGCGTCACTTTGACAGCGAATAACTTTACATCTTAGGCGTCCAAAGACTTCATTTGTCCATTATTTTTTTCTAAAGAAACACGACAATGTATAAAGGGCTCCATTACTTTGTATCTTACGTTATGGCCCCGTAGAAGCCGTTTTTGTAAAAATAGGCTAACGATTGCGTCATAACCACACGACTTTCTGTCGCACAATAGAGACATTTCTGTATAGACAGGAGGAGAAGCTCGCAGGCAATCTTTTACTGTCTATGAGGCAATCGGGGGGACATAGAGGCATAAAGTCAAGGGAGAAGCCCATAGATAGAGAGTCCATAAAGCAACGGGACAAAATATTTCAACAGCGTTTTTGAGGAATTAGGTGATTCAGATTTGTCTTGGCACAGCTACTAGAAGATATACAACTGTCAGACTGTCGTCAAGCTCAGTTTGAGCCAGCGCAGTCGCTCAACCATCAGACAGGAAGTGCAATAATCGGGCTTCAGTCTTCTCCGTTGAAATCAATGGGGTCGCTGTGTCCATTTCTTTTACTGTCTATGGGTTGCACAGATGTGTCCTACGAGACTCCCGCTGCCATCTTTCTCCAAAATATACCCTCAACTGTTGTCAAGGCAACACCATGTGCGTTGTCAAAACGCCCCACAGAACAGACGGACGGAGTGAGCAAAGCTTATTATCATTCAAAGGCATATGCACTGAAACGGCGTGCTGAAAACAGCTGATTTTGACCAGGTAAAATGAGTGTTTTCTTACAATACTAATGAGAATTTTTAATAAAATTATATTACAAAGTTTTCATTTAGACCCTAAAGATACATATTAACTTGTACAAAAATGCCATTATATGACCCCTTTAAGTCTTATAATCTGGTCCCCGGTGCATCTACCAACCCAGAAAACATGAAAAGTGACAACCCAGTAACTTTGTTTTGATAAGCCTATCTCTGCAAGCATGTCAAAAAATAAGCCGATCAGATTTCACTCCCCTTCTGATTTAGGAAGGGGATCTTATTATAATATTTGCGGCCCTTAATCTGCACTTTTCCACCCACTGCACCGCCATTTGGTTTTCGCAAGCGACAACAGTAGTTTAACCAGTTCTAACGTCGTTGCTGCACAGGCGAGTTCAGAAATTGACCGAAAAATGCCACAGCTGTCTTATAAAGACCTCATGGAACGGTATCAACTTGTGTAAAAGTTAAACATGATGACAGTACATGCAAGTCGATGAGATGAATTAATGTAACTCCTCAACAACTACATAGCTACACTAGCAGTAGTAATACACTAGTATCCAAACCATGCAGAAACGTCCAGGTGCATCTTCCTCTTCCTGAGTGCTGCACCGCGCTACTGGTGATTTCTGAGATTTTGGATGAGTGAGATTTGCGATTTCGTGTGTTTTGTTATTGCTGGAGTGTCCGAAGCTCGTGTAATGCATGTTTCACACTTGCAGTGCGTATGCGGTTCGTATTTTTTTCCGTACCCATGTTAACAGATTAGAGCTTTCACACTGCACGCGGATGCGGTCCGTCAATACGTTCCAGGTGCAGTGTGTATACAGGAGTGCAGAGATCGTTTCCACACCGAGTCTATTTTTGCTGTGCTGCAGGCGCTGAATTAAAGTGACATCACATGGTTCGTGGTCAAAATGAACACGGATTGACATGAAAATATAGTAATCTCAGCATAAATTAAATTATACTGCAAGTATAAAGCAGCTGGAGCAGGGTAATTAAAGCAAGGAAAACCTTGCATCAGGCCGCTCATTTGTACAAAATAGTGCCTGGTAGCTCAAGAACGCAAACCATGAAATAGGCCTAGGTTCCAAGGTACAAGCCTTGAAACGTGAATACATCTGTGAAAGAGTGTAGACCTATAACTAGCCTACTGTGTAGCTACAAATAGAATCACAAGGTTGAAACTTGTTTATATTATTTTATAAAAGATGCAAAATAGTGATTTGAAATAAAAAATAGAGAATAAATTTTGTGTTTGTGGTACAGCCGTAGATCAGTTGCGCACTGCAAACGCAGCATATGTGAAAAGCACAATAGCGCGTACGTGAGTAAAGGCTGATTTATACTTCTGCGTCGGACCTACGCCGGAGCCTCTACGCCGTAGACTACGCTTTGGTTTTAATTTATACATCTGCGTCGTTGTCCGCGTTGACGCACGCAGAGGGAGCATGCGAAACCCGAGGGAGCGGTTTGAGCAGACCAATCACAGCGCTTGCGTCCACGTAGAATTGACGCGTTGTTACATTTTTGGAGAGGTGCACGTCAGGGTACGCCGAAGGGTACGCGTGCTACGCACAGCCTACAACGTAGCTACGGCGTAAGTTCGACGCAGAAGTATAAATCGGGCTTTTAACGGTGCTGATCCACTTGTCCGACGCGACTGTCGCGTGGTGTCGCGACGCCTCCCCACATTTGTACGTTGATGGGCGTTCATCTGTTTACCGCTATGGCCGTGGTTTTGACGGAGCGGGAATTGTTTGCGTATCAGAACAGAGGACCTGCGAGAGACATCCATCCTTCTCCATATGCTCTGCTTCGATTGGATAGACGCCTCGCGTTCAACGGACTTCATTTGCATAAAAATGTGCATCGGCCAGCTTCTTGACGCGCGACAATTTTCAAAATGAAGCGTCGCCTTCCTGGAATGCTTTGTGGGCGCGACAAAGTCGCGTGACGTCACCCATAGGAATAAAGCGGAGCGCGGCGCAACAGAAGTGTCGCACGGACAAGTGGATCAGCACCGTAACCCAAGAGTGCAGTCTGGATAGTCGGGCGGGGCGACACTTTTAGGCGGGGTAACACTTGTCGCTCCGCCCACACCCGATTTTATTGGTTTATAATACAGCAATCTTATTGGCATAGACGCTTTAGGCATGAGCATGCGCATTACTTTATGTACGAATGGTACGAGTTTATGAATGATCTGCTGTTTGGCCGTACTATATTAAGTGATAACCATGCGATTTTAGTAACAATCAATTGGATTTTGATGAACTTAGGAATGAAGTTAGATGAAGTTACTGTCAAAAGTATTTGTATAGCGCTCAATTCACATCGTTTCAAAGCAGCTTTACAAAAAGTCATATTGTAAGCTTTAGGCCTAATATTGAGCAGTTTTATGGCTTGGCGATATCACAAAATATGTTGCTGATAAATGATACACTGTTTGAGATTTAGCATATAGCCTACTATATTAATTTACCCTGCAGATAAGTCAGTGCCACTTTTGGTGGGCAATGAGCATGACTGCATGATTTAGACAATATATTTCCGCATTTTCCGCGTAATTTTAAATCATTCGTTTATGCTTCTTCCTTTTTCCAGTAGGATCAGTGAATACACAAACTCGGGATTTTACACAAATGATGATATTTCCTGTATTTCAGTAAAACATCGGATAAATCCGAAAGTGTGTTTTATTTTATTTTAAAGCAAAACCACGGTGACAAATAAGACAATAATAGGCTACCAAATAGCATACAAGCCCTGGCCATTGGGTTTTGTGCGTACGATGGGAATAAAATCCGTGCAGCGCTTCAATGTGAAAATAAATGTTTTTTGTTTTTTTTTACTAAAACAGATGTTATGTCGATCTATAGCAAACATTATAATGTATGTCCTCAAGATAGTATTTAAGCAATAGGCCTAGTACATGTTCATATCACTTCTCTGTGTATTTTATTTATTTTATTATATTATAATTGCACAGATTTACAGCAGTGGGGTTTTTTATGGTTATGCAGCTAGCCTATATGTGAGTGTTAAGATTTGAAACCATTTTTATCCCTTAGCCTACATATACGATGATAAAATTTCAAATACGTTTTTTTTATTGGCTTCAGTTTGAATAGTATTTACCGTTTTATCATTTCAAACCTAACAGACATCTTTTTGTAAAATGTTTTCTTAAAAAACTGCACTTGTGCTATCTTGGAAATAAATGACACATCATTTGTTGTCTAATGCAATGACATAATATTTATTAATTTTTAAGTATGATGTCCAAACAGTTTTTATGCCACCACTGTTATTATGATCACAGTCTAATAGAAGGCTTAAAACACCAATGTCACCAAAGGTAACATTTGATCAAATCTCACGCTTTTAAGCTTTTCAAAAGACAACGGATCACTCTTTTTCTTATATGATGCTCAAAACCACTTGTTGCTGGCACTTTATAAACCACATTGTGTTTATAGGGCTCTGAGGTGAAAGCCACAGGTTTTGATCCTAAACCAAAAGCATCTGAGGCTAAAGCTCTGTCTTTATAGTGTGACTTAACCACACAGCTTTGCATGTTTTCTACATTTGCAGTTTTCCTCAAACCGTACACTGTTAAAGTTCACAGAAAGGGTTTTTAACCACAATTGAGTTTTTCTGGTCTGCAAAAAAGAAAAAAAGATTTAACTAAGAGTAGATAACGCCAATGTAGCCTACTGTAAATTAATGATCATTTAAGATCCAGTCACAAGACAGTAAAACTGTCAGGCATGAGAAAAAGAGTCCTCATGGCACGTACCTCTTTTCCCCATTTTCTGTAAACCTCGTCGAATTCAGTCTGGGAATGGAGCCATTAAATTGTCAAGACAACTCAATCCAGAGTGGAATTTTCTAACAAAAGTGGAGTCAAGTTTGGCATAAAAACACACACTGAGTTCACAATTTTGCTTGTGCACGTTAAGCAACACATTCTGGGTGTGAATGGAAACACTATTCTCCGAGTGAACAAAATCCAATACAAACAGCAGCGTGGCTGGATGAGCTCCGTCCATTGGATTGTTGGGTAGCAGTAAAACACATCATCTGGAGTGTGCAGAGGAAGGAAGTGGCACTTTGAGCAGAGCAACTGAATTTTAGCTCATTCCCACAGATACTTAGGACCAAATACTAACAAATAGCCTACCCTAAATTGTTACTGCTAAATTTAGTTTTTCTCAAAATATTTATAATATGGTAAATTGGTTCAAACCTTATAATTGAATGTACTTTAACTTAATATTAATCAAAAGTATTTATTTTCCCAAATTCAAAAAGATTATTTACAATGAAGGCCATATGCTTATTCTTCATTTCATATATTTAATCAATAATTCAATATACTTAATCAATAAAATCAATTAATTCTTTAGATATAAGACAAAATGTTAATAAATGTAGGTCAATACATTAGTTTTTGTGGCTTTTTATATGGTCTTAATTAAGTCTTTTTAAAATATGCATCATATTTTCAGTTATGTTTTAAAAAAAGAAGACCAATATAAAAATTCCCTTTAAAAAAATGGCACAGGTCATTTCTCTCTCAATCTCATTTTCATTGGACATTATTGGTAATACACAATACTCATTGTGTATTACAATGAGTATTGTGTATTACAGGTTGAAACACCTGAAATTTACATAACTGACAGTGCTATGGCAGCAGCTAGCACATTGAATGATGTTTAACTTCAACTTGAACTTTTTTCTAACTTCTTCTTAGAATCTTCATTTTGACAGCTTTATCGCCTAACATGATGCTTTTTAGCTGAGAAGTGTGGCCCGAGCACATCATATCGGCATGTTATCCATTACAAAGAGTGAAAATATACCAGAAAAAATCTGTAACTGTCACGCTGACAAACACCAAGCTAAAAGAAGGCCTACATATTCAGGTTACATAAAGCACTGTCCTCTCTGTATGCTCTTGCTGTGAGAGGGACTCCTCTTTCTATCTTTAAGGTAAACTCACCTCGCCCAGGGCTTTTCACACTGGAACTCTTAGGAATACCCACATTTCTTGTAATCAACAGTCTGAGACAGATATCATCCATAATCCATCCCTCATGGTCATGAAGATAACATGAGGAGACTCTCCTGGGCCTAACAAAACACTGCAAGAGTAGTTTTGAGTACTACTCACTGGTTTTAGACTCCATTAAATCATAATGGGAGTTTTGGCTTTTAGTTCATGTTTATCAGTTTTAAAGGTTCATCAAAAAAAATAAAATTTACTGTTAATTTACCCACCCTCTGGCCATCCAAGATGTAGGTGTCTTTTTTTCTGAAGTAGAGCAGTAAATAAAGTTTTTTAGGTGAAAATTGTCCTTCGTGATTCTTAATGCAAGTCAATGGCCATCACTTTGAGAGTAAAAAAAACAAAACATGCAGGGTTAGCAAAAACAAAAATAATCCGCGGCCCCTGGTGATACACTAAAGTCTTATGAAGCGAAATGGTCGGTCTGAGCAAGAAACCATTATTTACAACATTCAGTAGTAGCTACCTGTAATTCACAGACTCGACAAACAGTCCTGAACGCGTTCGCGGCAGATTATTAAAATACGAGTTCACTGACGCATAATGACAAACTCACACGTGAGCGGCGCTGTGTTTGTTTACAACAGAGAGGGGGCGCGTCTGTTGTAGGCCTATTGTTCATCAAAATGGTACTTGTGGTTATCCTGGAACTCACAACCTATACAATGGTTAAAATGATTTACTCGCGCGATCTCAAGCGGGACTCTACACAGATTCTCAATGAAATGCGACAGGAAACTCGCGCTCCAGACTGCCATGAATGCTCTCAGGACCGTTTATGAGGCGATGGATTACTGGTAATAACTTTGAATTAATTTTTTTTGCACATACCGATCGTTTCGCTTTCAGAAGACCTCAGGAGCCACAGGTATTAATTTTGTTTTTGCTAAGTTTTTTTGACTCTCAAAGTGATGGTAGCCATTGATTTGCATTATCACCAAGGACCACAGTTTCAGCTATACTGTTCTAGGCCTACTGAAGAAAAAGAAGAAGAAATGACATATTGGATGGCCTGACGGTGAGTAAAATAACTATTCCTTTAAAATAATGTGAGTCAACAAAAATAATCTGAGAAAATGGAGAAAAACTACTGATGACATAATCTCCTGCTCAGAGGTGTATGCAATGTTTTCCAATCAAATGCTCTCTAGAATGTCCCTCCCCCAATAAAAAAATGCAAGTTGCAAAACTTAGTTTGTTGGTGTGCTTTTCTTCCTTCATTTTTTATTAAAGACCAGTCCACCTTCCTGTTTCAATATGAAATACAACAATGGAAAATAAAACAATGGAAAGAAAATGACATTTGTCAAACCAGTCTTTCCTGAACTCTCTTTTTACTGTGAGTAAAATAACAGCTATAAAATAGAAGGCAGTTCTGGCTTCTGTTTATGTTTTATTTTTAACCATGTCCTTTGCTCCATGTGATTCTCCAAAAGAAAATAAAAATCACAGAATTTCTTTTTTAATGTCTCAGTCTCTCATAGACATTGAGATAAATAGAGATCAGTTTGAGACTTGCTTAAATATGCTGCTTCTCAGAAAAATCTGTAATCATAAATCAGCACGTCATTTGTCATCAAATTCTTCCCAGACCAAATGATCTGAGCTATTCTGTTCATTTTACAGTTCTGTACTCTGCACTGTCAACATGCGTCTCAATTGTCTCTTATTTAAAAACAAAATAATAATAATCTGAAAAAAGTTTATTCTTAAATACAACATAACTGAAAATTGTATTTGCACCTACTCTGACAAACTCATCTGAACAACACAAATTTCCTATGGGTGCTTCTCAATCCACAGCAGTGACAATAAAATGTAGCCTATGTTTTACATCATAATCATCTCTCCTTTATTTCATTTACAACACTTTCAAATGGCCCAGCCAAAACAAGCTGGTTTGTCTGATAACATCTACTGTGCATCTCCAAAGATCATTAAACTCTTGGATGGGCACTTGTCGAGCAGATGAATAATCCCTGTAATCTTAAAGCCAAGGAAGTGTCAATTGAGCTTTACAGATGGTTCAAATGACCAGTAAGAGATCAGCCCCTGGAATGCTATCGACATAATACAGATGGGAAGACTAAGCAGCCGCCCGTCAGTATTGAGTCCGACACTCTGAAAAGATGGATGGATCTAGTAAAAGCAGCGACAGCCCAAGGAAAGACATTGTTATCCTGGATGGAAAAAACTTCTGAAGCCAGAGTGTGGCGATAAATGTGCTCACAAGTACGCAAATGAAGATGTGAATCCTTGGCCAATTGTTTAAGCATTTCTGTGACAATAGCACAACAGTAACAAGTACCCAAGGCAGCAATAGTTAGGTTCAAATGTCTGCGCTGTTAAACCGGGTAAGTCAATGTTCAGCTAGCTAGCTATAAATATGTTTACTGTTTAATAAACTTACTAACTTTGCTCAGCAAGATTCTCTTGAAATTGCTGCACCATGACAGTAGCTGACCTAATCGAGAAACTGACCACAGAAGAAGTAGTTTGCTTTAATGCCCACTATAGCACTATTGCAGACAATGCAACACATACTTTCAATTTATCATTTGTGATTATGAATTTCATTCGGATTCATTCGGATGAAAACAAGCTTGTGAATACCCTTGTGTCACTTTAACATATTTAAAAAGAGTACTCATTTAGGAAAATACTTGAAATTAATGTAAGTGTGAACGGAAAGTAATGTTTTCGGACACTTGCAAATTAATTGCAATTTGTTAAAAAAAATAATTTAAAGTTGAACTTTAGAGTGCTTTTTTTGACCCAGCCTAAATTTCACAATTACTTCTATTGTATTTAAAACATACTGCCAAATGTACTGACAAGCATTTATGGAAAACTACAACATCCATTAATGTCATTTCTATTGAAACTGAAATGAAACTCAAATGTCGTGCATTTGAATATATTTCTAATTAATTACACATTTGTAATGATGAGTATAAAAACTTGAAATACATTTTTATTATTATCTTTAAATGTAATATTGAATTACACACCACAGTTAAAATTATTATCTAGTTATTTAGTTATTTAGTATAGGCTATTCATCAAAATAATCAAAGTATACTCTCTTTAACTGGCCATTTATTTCAGTAATATTATTTTTTTGTCACGTCCGGTTGCAATAAAGGTGAGAAAGGACATATTTGCAGCAGTTTGGATCTATATCTAACAAAACTCAAAACACACAGTGAAACAAAACAGCTATTAAACAAACGACGAGAACTGACAATGAACAGAAGGAAACTCAGTTTAAATACAAACCAATCAACGAAATTAACAACAGGTGCAAACAATAATCAAACAATGAGAAACCATAGTAATTAACAGAAACACAGGAAACAGAACTAAACAAGTGCAAAACCCACCCCAAACAGACAAGAAATACAGATGATCCCTTACAATTATCTGCAGGTACACGTTTTTACAAAATATACTTTTACGATTTAAATTGAACATTCAAAACACTTATTTTTCACAAGGGTCGCTAGCTACAAGCGTTTACGTTCACATACTTTCAACTCAGTGTGTTTCAGTTTTCTTACTGCTGCTTCTGCCTGCTTTTTAGTATAATATCGCTCATTGTCCCTCAAGAGGATGCTAGTGTGCAGAAGTGCCTTTGTGCTCCTGGGCTCATGTAGGGTTCTGCTTTAGACTTTATCTTGTTTGCCGTGTAAGCAGCGCTGTGCACCCAGGGCCCAAAAATTCAAATACAGGGAATATATTAACTGCGCAGTTTGATCTGCGTGAGGAAGGGGGAAGGGAGGCAGCACGGTATGGAGACTGAGACTAATACAGCGGTATAGAGAAACCGAGAGAGAAAAAATCCAGAAAATACATTGTTTGATGAAACCAAGGTGGCACTAGCAAAAGAAAATCAAGCAATTAAACAAATCTCACACCGAAGAAGTGAATCAATATATCTAGAGACCAGGTGTGGGCTCCAAAACAACACCCAAGCAACATCTTAGCAACCACCCAAAACATTCTAGCGACGACTAAGCAACATATAATGGTGCAGACAAGCACTAGTCACATATTCTTAATTTATTTTATTTTTTTTCATCTAGTAGACATATTTTCTTTGCCATGTAGGCTACTCTGGCATATTTGGGAATCACATATTTCAAAACCTTCACCTCTTATTTCCGCCCTAATCAACAGGGTCATTGTGTGGTCCACTGCAGGGACAGCTGGGATATCTGTATGGACTGGCACACTTTAGGCATAAAGTCGCATGCTGAACTCTCCAGCACCACCCAGCATGCGGTCAACTGTGAAAACAAAACGTGCTGCGGCCCCGCAGGGGGTCTGCATACTCCTTGAGGGCTTTGTTTGGGGTAGTTGGTGTGGATTTTTGCCCCGGGGGCAAGGCTGGAAAAGGTGAGGCTTGAGAGGTATAGGTGGGCAGGATTAAGGTTTCTAATACCTCATTGAAATGCTGATGAAACCAATCCACTTATGCAACCATACCTCCAAATTGCTACAGAAAAACAATTATTACAAAGTGAACTTTTCAAAAGTCTACTTAAGTTTGTTAAGAAACTTGTCATGAAAGAATGCTTTTAAGATTTCCAGTACACTGCAAGTGCACAGTCAATACAATTAAGCACACTTCCTTTCACAAGGGTTTTTCTATTTGCCCACGTGAAATCTGTGGCTGCAAATTTTCTCAGAATTGAAACAGATTCATTATAGAGATCTAGAAGTTCCCCTCCCCGTGTTTGTTAGTTTATCACAATCAATATAAATGATTTTATGCACATTCCTGATCTAATCGCGCACAATTCATCAGTCCACATTCTTCAAAATACAATTTTAATTATAAATCAATATTAATGAGAACGTTTCATCATAATGTAATAACTTTACACATTTATTTTGAAATTTACAGTAATACAACAGCTGTGGTTGCCAGAAATTTACCATAAAAAATATGGTAGCAACATTTTAGGTTTTACAGATTTAACTTAAAACTTGAACTTATATTTAACTTACTGTAAAAAACAAATTTAATTAACTGATATAATGTTAATATACCAACCTATTAAGGTACTAATATCTGTTTTGTACCATTGTAATACACTGGCAACCACCAAAAACAGATGGTGATGAGAATCACGATGAACCAAAGCTCATCTCAAGCAGCTTTACCACAAATTTAGGAATTAAGTACTAATATATAGATGGTGCATGGTAACGACACTAAAGCAATACAATAAACATTAATTCAACATTAAATGTAACATAAACCCCCAATGTAACAGCAAAAAACTGTTATTTATAAGAAAATGCATAAAATGTCACGCAGGGAATTCTGAGAATGTCAATTTGACCATTTTTTGTAAAGTTTTCACTGTAAATTAAACAATCATTTCCAAAATCTTTTACTGTAAAATTACATTAAATGTAAGGTTCGATCTATTATAGTTACTCACCACAAAGAAATTTACTGTTAAGCATTTTTTACTTTCTTTTACTGTTTAAATCACAATCATTTGTTACAGTGTAGATTCACATTTAAAGTGTCTGTCCTTTTTGTACAAATCGCTCAAATTGCTCTTATTTTTCAACACCTCCCCTCCAACCACCTGGTAATATTGTAGGATATAACACACAGTTTTCACAATTCAATCAACTCCTGATTTAAAAAAAAAAAGCCCAGCTTTATGTACGAAACTATTGCTACACAAAATATTACACATCCAGAAGGGATTCAGACCGGTTTAGAACATTGACTTATTTTGGTTAATTACATTTTATTTCTCTGATAAATCGCATCTCCGTTTAATACATTTTATCATGTTTAAATCCATCCTGTTGAATTTCACTGATTTCCTTCCAAATCAGACTCAATTAAATCAAGTATGCAGATTCAGATTGGATTATCATGGCCAGATGATTTTGACCTTTGACATGTGTTATTGAAAATAACTGGGATCCCCAAGCTTTGGACAGCATCCGTGCTCATTTGGAAAGGATGCTGGGATTGCCTCTTAACTAATCGGGCATTAGCTCAATGCTGGCATCCAAGCCTTGAACATGGTGCCTGGCAAAGGGCATGATGCCCACTATGGAGTTGCTTGGCAAATGCCACTGTCTGTCATGTTTGCCCTTCTATGAAAACAAAAAATTTACTTGATGATGCCGATGTTCAGATGTCACGTCTATTGTTTTAAGTGGGTCATTGCACAGAACGCAGCACGTAAACAAACAAATAAACCTCTTGCTGTCAGTGCATGTCCTCTAATGAAGAATGACTGACTTTCAAAATGAAGTGAGTAATATTCATGAGCATTTTCACAGATTCACCAGAAGCTGTTGGATTGTATTTTGTTGAAAAAAGATATAAAGAAAGAAGAAAACACTACATTTTGATATCTTTTCTTTTTGATGGCAGTAGGTGCCACAATCACAACAAAAGCTGCAACAATAAAGAAGAGTGCTTTAGCAACAAGGTTACATTGCAAAATCCACCGTTTATTTTTTTCTTGCAGCAGAGGGACATTTTTAGATGAGAGAATATGGAAAGGGGATATTTGACATGAAAAAGCTTGTACTAATTCAATTTAATTTGTGCTATAAAAGAGCGTATATTAAAGAGAAGTGAATATACCAACCAGATCAAAAAGTACAATGAGGGTAAAAGATTTTTACATAAGTGGTGCGCACCCATCCAAAAGTCATGCTTTAATGTTGTAGGTGGTTGCCAGGGCGTTAATATGTAGTTGCTAGGGCGTTCTAGGTTGTTATTAGGCTGTTGCTAGGGTGTTCTGAGTAGTTACTAGAACATTGCTAGGTGGTTGACAAGATGATTTAGTTAATTATTAGGCCATTTCTAGGGTGTTGCACATGCAGGATACTGGAAAAAAACAGGCAGGGTTGTTTGATTGTGGATGGAACTTAACTGTGCAGGACAGTGATCCTCCTGGACTGGAGTTTCCCATCCCTCTTCTAGTTAATTACTGGGCTGTTGCTAGGGTTTTCTAGGAAGTTACTGCTAGTTATTGCTAAATGGTTGCCAGGGTGTTCTCATTAATTACCAGACCATTTCTAGGGTGCTCTAAGTAGACCATTGCTAGGTGTTTGCCAGGTGTTCTGGCTGTTGCTAGGGTGTTCTAAGTAGTTACTAGACCATAGAGTACATTAGTGCCCTCCTACTTTTTCAGCTGTATTTTTCCAGAAGTATTTTTCCATTTATTTTTCCCATAGGGATTTCAAAAGTCTTGGTTAAAGCGTTATACACCACGAGCAAAGCCAACCAGCTGCCAAGGTGAAACTGGTGAATCCCAACATTACAAACTTTCAAGCAAAAAAGTATTTGAAAATCGGACAAAAATACAAAGCTACATGATTGTGTGCTTAACGGCTTTAGTGATGGAAAGAACTACAAACCCATGAAGGGGATTGGTGGAATTTTCTGTAAAGCATCATGGGGAATGTATTTTTTCCACCACAATTTCCAGTCAAACACAATTATTTTAAAACTAAGCTGAAATAATGAGAGCTGAAAGCTTCAACAGAAGCGAATACTATCGCTTAACAATCGCTTAAAAAGCAATTTCCGTATGGAGAAAACAAATAGAATTTTTAATTCCAGAACTGACCGCTCTATTGCTAGTTACTACACAATTGCAAGGTGGTGCCAGGGAGTTCTAGCTGATTACTGGGCCATTGCTCAGTGGTTGTTAGGTGGAATCTGCAGAGCGTATCAATGAAAACCATCCAATCACACATCTCCCCTAACAATCTGAGGTATCATTAACACAAATGGTGCGGGAGTTGAGTGCAAAAATTTTATATGTAAGCTTAAGGGTTCATTAAAATCATTAACCTTAAGTATGAGCAATGATAAAAGTGATGCTTGCCTGAGCAAACACTACTAACAAGAAATGACTGAGCACTGTAACATTTGAACAATTTTAGTAGACTTCTGAGCTTCATTTACAGCTAGTGTTTTATATATATATGCATGCAAAGAGAGATAAAAAGAGTACAGCTGGATTTGCCTGTATAAGGCAATAAAGCACTTGCTCTGCAAGGAGAGCAAGAGAGAGAGACAGAGAGGCCCAGCAGCCCAGAAAAAAAAACACTAGAGGCTCCGTTATGCAGAAACACAGATTTAATGTAAGGCTTGGCTCCGTGTTATGATCGTTAGAGAGAGGGAAAAGCTGGGCTGGATCTGACGGAGAAGGAGAGAGGCATGGGGGGGGGGGGGGGGGGGGGGGCAGGGGGAACAGCTTCCTGTGCTCAATACAGGACAGCTGTGAATTGATTTTGCCGTGCAGGTTAGCTGTAAAGTCTGCTCACAAATGAGTAGCGTTTCAAAGGCCATAGTGGTGGACTGCTTTTGAAAAGGCCTTTAGGATTCCCTGTTGTCTTTGCTCACCAATGTGGTCGGCCACAGTGTCATCTTGCATTAAATTAACAACCCACGCCCTGGGGAAATCAGGGAAACTTGCTGTAAATTGACAATGCCCACACCCCTCCACTCCCTTATTTATAGTTTCAAGCTCAATAACCGTGTTATTAAAGCAGGTTTACAAGAAGCTTGCATACATCCCTGAATTAGACGTATGAAGTAGAAAGGTTGCCATCTGCCACAGCGATAAACATCAATTTAACCAAACGGAGCAAAGTTGAAGCAAACACTTCAATTGGATCTTAATTTTCAATAAAGATGCATTAGGTGGCAATCAAAACTGATGTACAACCTGAAATGTGCTACAAAAAATTAGGTTTGGGAATGTCTGGATGCATTTTTTGACTGTCCACTTGATATAAGGAACGCTGTAACAGAATAACATGCCAGTTGCAATGATGCAAATTCACACTAAAACTGACAGCTGAGGATACTGTTCAGGAAGGGACAAGTGAACCATGCAGTTTCTTGGCAAAGTACTATTGAAGTGCTATTGAACAGGCCACATATTCAGTCCCTTATCTGTATCAAACTCTCACCTATAGAAGATCTAGGAAATGATCAAACTCTAAATAAGTACCCAGAGGTGTAAACCACAAAACCTATTAGATTTATTTCTGACTAAACTACTTTACCATTATCACCCAGCAATTATCAGTAAACTGTCCTCAACAGACATTATGTGTGTGATTTTTGCTCATTAAGCTGCATGCTCTCCATGGACTGTCTCATCCTTTTAATTACGTCACTGCAATAACAAAAAGTTTGGTTTTGTACACATACGTAGCTTTAATGTTGTGAGTGTTTAACCCAATTCTGTACTATAAGAGAACCTGATTATTTACACAAGTGACAAGCGCATCCTATTCATACTATTAAATTAAACTAATTACGTTTTTTAATTTTTTTTAAGTTAAATCTGCATAGTGTGAACTGAACCAAACTGCTCCCACCAAACTGGAGGTGACCATACATTATAGTCTAAGTGGCAGTTTGCGAAATATTGTTGTAAAATAATACATTTAAAAAAAATGTTTCTTTATTACATTTTTATTTCTTATTTTTTTATTCATTTTTATTTATTTTATTTTTATTACCGGGGTCCGGCCGGGCTCAGCCCGAAGGAGCTATGTGGGACCGCCTTCCCGTGGGCTCACCACCTGCAGGAAGAGCCGTAAGGGGCCGGTGCAGAGGGGATCGGGCGGCAGTCGAAGGCGGGGACCTCGACGACCCGATCCCTGGACACGGAAACTAGCCTTAGGGACGTGGAACATCATCTCGCTGGCGGGGAAGGAGCCTGAGATGGTGCGTGAGGTTGAGAGGTTCCGACTAGAGATAGTCTGGATCACCTCTACGCATGGCTTGGGCTCTGGAACCACACTCCTTGAGAGAGGATGGACTCTTCACCACTCTGGAGTTGCCCATGGTGAGAGGCGATGGGCTGGTGTGGGTTTGCCTATGGGGTCCTTTGCTAAGCTTGCTTCGCATTGCCTGTAGTAAGTCAGACTTCTTCCTGGTGCATGTTGGACTCCGGCAGGGCTGCCCTTTGTCACCGGTTCTGTTCATAGTTTTTATGGATAGAATTTCTAGGCGCAGCCAGGGGCCGGAGGGTGTCAGGTTTGGGGACCAAGCGATTTCGTCTCTGCTTTTTGTCGATGATGTTGTCGTGTTGGCCCCTTCACACCAGGACCTTCAGCATGCACTGGGATGCTTTGCAGCCGAGTGTGAAGCGGCTGGGATCAAAATCAGCACCTCCAAATCCGAGGCTATGGTCCTCAGTCGGAAAAGGGTGGCTTGCTCACTTCAGGTTGGTGGAGAGATCCTTCCTCAAGTGGAGGAGTTTAAGTATCTTGGGGGTTTGTTCACGAGTGAGGGAAGGATGGAACGGGAGATTGACAGACGGATCGGTGCAGCTTCTGCAGTAATGCGGTCGATGTACCGGTCTGTTGTGGTGAAGAAGGAGCTGAGCCGTAAGGCAAAGCTCTCGATTTACCGGTCAATCTACGTTCCTACTCTCACCTATGGTCATGAGCTTTGGGTCATGACCGAAAGGACAAGATCCCAGATACAGGCGGCCGAAATGAGCTTTCTCCGCAGGGTGGCTGGGCGATCCCTTAGAGATAGGGTGAGAAGCTCAGTCACTCGGGAGGAGCTCAGAGTAGAGCCGCTGCTCCTCCACATTGAAAGGGGTCAGCTGAGGTGGCTAGGGCATCTGTTCCGGATGCCTCCTGGACGCCTTCCCGGGGAGGTGTGTCGGGCACGTCTCACTGGGAGGAGACCCCGGGGAAGACCTAGGACACGCTGGAGAGACTATGTCTCCCGGCTGGCCTGGGAACGCCTCGGTGTCCCCCCGGAAGAGCTGGAGGAAGTGTCTAGGGAGAGGGAAGTCTGGGCATCTCTGCTTAGACTGCTGCCCCCGCGACCCGGCCTCGGATAAGCGGAAGAAGATGGATGGATGAATGTTTCTTTATTACATTTGTGAGAAACACCAAAACATTGCTATGTTTCCACTTTATCAACTGGTGTGTGTTCAGGAGTGACTCCTGCATTCCATACACTCCATTCCATTCCTTAGTAACCCGGGACGTCATTCACTATCCTCCTCCTCATTCAAGTTAGACATCAATCTTCTTAGTATTCCTCAATCAGTTCATTATAAACAATATAACAAGACTGTTGTCACCTTATTTTTTGTTAACAATTGTATAGGGTCGCTAACGACCCAAGGTCTGTAATAGTGTAAGTATATTTTTTCTGCACAACAATAATTGAATCTTTGATAACTGAATAAGTGCAATTTACCATTATTCCACAAGGTGGAAATTTCTGATACACAATGATGAAGTGACATTTCACTCATAGTTACCGCAGGCAGAAAACAAAAGAATAGGAAGTATCAAAACTTGAAATGGCTCAGAGATTTACTGCAGAGCAAGTACTGAACGCAATCAAATATTATAGTGTCACTGTCACTTGTTGGTGGATCAGCGATCAAAATATTGATTTTGAAGGTGTTGAAAATTATAGTTTTGAGAATATTTTTGAGATGGCAAATATGAGCCAGATGCTGAGTGTACTTGAAAATGAGCTCTGACGAGGACAGTGATGATGGTATAAAACATCTGCTCAAACTGAAACCTTCAAGCTCCAAAAGGTAACAAAATACTTTATTTTATTCTTCTGTATTGTTACTCTAATATGAGGAGAGTTTTATATTATTGTGACAGGTAGAGATCCATCCGTGTTATATATCCGGGTTGCTTAAGATTAAAGATTGACAAAATCTTAATTTTGGGTGAATTTAAGTTGGTTGAACAAAACATAATTTGTTTAAACGAACATGCTTTAGTCTTGTACAAACTTAAACTAATTGAGCTGGAAAATGTTCCTTAATTTAATCAAATTCATTGAGCAAACTATTTTTAGTGCAAATGCTGCTGTAATATGAATGACCAAAAACACAACATCCACAAAAAAAGACAGATCAGCTCCTCGCAACATCAAATTGCATCGCATTGTTTCCCAAAAAAGAATGGAAACAAAGGTCAAAAATAATCAAAAGGTGCTCATGGTGTGCTTTCTGCCCCTTTATATTCGAGATATTAAGACACCATGACAGGCGAGACATCACAAACAAATCGCAGTGTGATAGTAAGCGCTAAAAGAGCTAATTTCATCCACAGCCCTCAAATCTGAGCCTGTGTGTTGTTTCCACTGCTGGGAACCAGGTAGAAACCCCTTTGTGGCGTCTTCTCACCCACTGCTTAATCTCACCCGCAATCATGCTCAGTGACAGTCGCACAAAGCCAGACACCAAGCACAACAAGGCCTTGCTATTATGTAACCATCGACAGCTGGGCGAGCAGAGGAGGGGTGACCCAGTCGTTGTGGCAGCACTTTGTGTCACCCAGACGTGACAATCAGGAAGAGGCCAAGGACAGTGAATGGAGAGAGGGGAATACGTGGGGGGTGTTAAGGATAAAACAGGATGGATGTGGCTTATGGTAATGCAGGCAGAATCAAAACACATCCAGCGTGAAGGATAAGGATGATGACCTTTTTCTTAGCCGCCGATCACGCAGACAAAAGCGTCCAGGCCTTGAGTGTGATGGTGCAACATTTGTGTAGTTTGATAAGAAAGTTCTGATATGGGCTTGCGAGAGCAAGTTATTAGCTTTTAGCTTGTTTGTTTATGTCAATAATTTTGATTTGCATGCACTTGCAAAAAAAAAAAGTGTCTTATAATATTTTACTGTCATACAGTTAAAATTGCTTTATTAGATAATCGATTAAGAATCACAAGTTGGAAAAAAATTGGGATTTAATTAAAATGGTAACACTTTAGTTAAGAGTCCAATTCTCACTATTTACTAGTTGCTTATTACCATGTGTATTACTAGGATATTGACTATTAGTACTTATAAAGCAAACTATTAGTATATATTAATGCCTTATTCTGCATTACCATATTCTACATCCCTAATCAATTCCGAAACTTAACACCTACCTTACTAACTAGTAACAAGCAGGAGTTTTATTGAGGCAAAAGTCCTAGTTAAGAGTTAGTTAGTGAGAATTGGACCCTAATCTACAGTGTGAGCATTAAAAGTATATCACAAAAATAGTCACAATTCAAATATCTTAATGGTCCTAAAATAGGCTATTTTCCCCCTCTTTTTGATTTTTGGCTGAAATGTGACCTGAAAATGTTTTTATTGATGAGACTCATCTATACATTTTCAGGACGTCCACTGAATACATAAAGTCCGTACAATCAATTTTGTCAGCATGTAGCTTTTCAGAGAAGGTCCAAATGTCTAGTTACACTATAAAGGGAACAGACTTTTCTTTATTCTTAGGTATAAAGTAAAAGGTGACATGGTGCCACAGTGTTCAGAGGCACCCAAATATTTGATTGAATTCCTGTTGCATTCCACATGACCAGCCGTTTCTTAGGAGCCGCCTCACAGACCGCGTGTGCCAGAAAGGCATGTTATTGGCAGACGCTCCTGGAGCCAGAATAGCAGGAGCTAATCAACAGGAAGCAGAAAGATTTGGCCGGGAATCCCAAATACTTGAATGAAATGACAGAAATGAATGTGAGGAACCCCTGTCTAGTGTGATTGGATGCCAAGACCAAACAGGGGTTCCTCACAGGTCTTAACACCAATGTAGGCCTATTAAAAAGAAGAAGGCATTCATAAAAGCCATTTCATAGAAAAGTATAAATTAATTAAGACCATTAAGGCCCGTTCACACCAAGAATGATAATTATAAAGATAATGATAATCGTCCACACCAGTGGACGATATTGTTCTTTTCATGTGCTGCAGTTTTGTCGTCTGCTGCATTAAATGCTTGAGCTCTTTAAAGAGTGGATTCTGATTGGCTGTCATTGTTTTTATAGTTCATCAATTGGAAAAAAAAATCACTCTCAAAGTGAGTGATTCCAACAATATCTGTCTCTCTGCCATTGTCATTATAGTGTGGACTCTGCTATTCTTTTATATTTAGAATAATTTTTATATATCTTTATCGTTTTTCTTAATGGATAGTAGCCTAATCATCCATGGTGTGAATGGGCCTTTACAGTTTTTCTTTGCATTGTTATATTTCATGATAATTAAACATACCATTAATATGATATAGTTAGCCTACCTATCTTTTTTAACAGTAACTATTTATTTGGTATACTTTTAATTTGAGACAATAAACATTTTGAATATTTAATGTGATTAAATGAACATTTGTGAGGTAAAATTAGCTTAATTGTGCTAAAATGTCTTAAAATTACTTAAGTTTGTTATGCTAACTATAATTATTTTTGTATAAAAAAGGGAAAGTGGCCAATAGCCTATTGAGAGACTTCATAGGATTCCCCCATTCATCTGATTTTATAATTCTCAATTTATAATTTTACTTTTATAAAATACTGATCACCAAAACAACTTATTGGATGAGTAGATTCAAGGAAAACGTCTAGGAATTGTTTGACTTATTTCAACTATAAAACTTTAAAACTCGTCTAATTCACCAGACAGTGTGCGGTTCGCGCTCACGCATATTCCCGATGCATTAACATAACTATCAACTATCAATGTATCTAGAGGTCAGAATACAGAGAATCCTTCTC
Source organism: Siphateles boraxobius (assembly GCF_051911475.1). Taxonomy (NCBI): domain Eukaryota; kingdom Metazoa; phylum Chordata; class Actinopteri; order Cypriniformes; family Leuciscidae; genus Siphateles; species Siphateles boraxobius. Next base: position 4,530,820 of record NW_027509064.1, read on the forward strand.
CTTACAGAGAAGACTACAGCCTACATCTCGGACTGGGGAGGTTTAAAGACGCTCCACATGTGTTCAGACGACCGTGATAATAAAAACAACTATTTATGACTTATACTATACTCATTCATTACTTCAAGGGACCGATTATGATTTAAAATAAGGTCTCAGTATTCTTTATCAGAGGTTTTTCTTACTTGATAACATCATACTCCACTCCGGGTTTTTAGTTTGATTCTCGCTTCAATTTACTGTGTGTGCTTTCAGGGCCGAAGGACGCATTGACAACCTTCGGGATTCCTCCGCGGCTTACTTGTGTGTATGTGTGACAGTGAGTGTTTTTTAATGCAGTAAAACCACTCGACGTGTAGTTAGTATATCTGAGAGAACCTTTACATAAAATATTACGTGGCATGTTTTTTACAGACCATTATGTCTTTTTAAGACATTCAAGAGAGGAAGGATTTTAATTAACTTAGGCACTATTTCGCTCATCTGCCCTGTCTCATACACATACAATGCATTCCTGTGTTGCTCCGCGCGTGATGTGGCCGGGCCTGCCTGCTGTTCCTGTAAACTCCCGCCTTAACTAAAGCAGACTGAAGCACATAGAAATGCAGCTGAAGTAGAGCTGTGTGATAGAAAGTGTTCCTCTCTACACGTTATACTGAGAGCTGCATTGTGTATATAAATAAAAGCATTTTTAAATAACATTTATACACAACACTTTAACATAAAGTAAAATTAATAAAAATTAAGCTTAAGCAAAAGTAATTGAAGTGAACTAGAATTAGCCTACCATGTTTACCAAGCACGTGCTATGGTATTCTTCGATGTACCTTGGAGTACAATGTAAATAGCGTGGTTAATATAGAGTACCATGGTATTACTATCTGATAGCACAACTACAGTGCTTTTTCAGAAAGATAATGGGCCTATTTAAAATTTATACAGTATATTTCTATATTTACAGTTAAAATGCTTCCATAATTTGCTGTTAGTTTTTGTTTTTTCATGGAAGACAAAAAGATAATTCCAAGTCTTAAGTCGTCACGATAACCTTTTTTAACATAAAAAATGTAACTTGTTATTCTTAGAAAATATTCAGTTCCGCGGCAGCTTTCAAATCACATTCTGGCAAAAAGTCATTGGACTATTAGATGCGTTTTTGTCTTTTTTTTAAAGAGGGTCAAATACACTGTCATTGTATGTAAAAAGTGTAACTTGAATATTCTTTAAAACTTCTTTTTGTGCTCCACAGAATGACAGAGTTTGGAATGGCATTAGGGTACTATTCCTTTTTGCATTTATCAATGGAACGATCAGATTCAGTTTTCCTCCACTGACCTCAGTCCCGTCTTAAAAACAGTTCAAACTTTTCTCTATAACATTTATTAACACAATGCATTAGAATTTAAAGGTCCAGAACAGAAAGTAAGTGATATATCTTCACCTCAGTCTCGCCATATCTTAAAAGGGGTTTGCACAGTATAATTTCATGAAATGTCAATTAATCCAAAGGCCTTTGCTGTTTTGCATAGCGATCTTAACAGGGGGCAGCAGTGGCAGCTCCACGTGAGGAGAGACTGACGATTTCATGGCTGGAGTTGTGGTGGGAAATGAGATTCCAGTGGCCCTAAGTGACAGTTTACGGTCTCTGATTTGGTTTGGGAAGAGATTGCCAGGCAACAAAACCAGCCTGAGTCCTGAATGAAACCGCCATCTGTTCCGTAGCCCGCTAAAACTGAATTAATTTCACATAATCCTGGAATTCAGAGCTAGATTGATGTCGTGGGTAAAACGGTGTAGTTCTTGAAGCCCATCTTTGGTCTATGATCTTATAACCGGCTTCGTATTATTGTCTGTTTGGAGTATAGCATATTTGGTGTGTTATGAAAAGAAATAGGGCATAGTTTACATTTCCTTTGTTGTAATGTTCAAATCCTGGAGATCTTTCTGCTTTACCTTTAAACAAAAACACCAACCAGACAAAGGGAGAGCGGGCCAGTGCATCTGCGGTGTAAATCAGGTCATACAAGACATTAATCCCTTTGTGTATATGTCATGTTAGCTGGGTTTACCTTGCAATCCAAAAACAACAATGCAAAAAAGGACAGCTTTGAGGATTCTGCATTGATTCTTTTGAGGTGTTTTTAGAGGTGTTTGCTAGCATCACTAGTACTATTGCTCATATTTACGGTTAGGGATTAAATGAAAGCTGTATAACTCTGGTTGTGCCGTTTGTCCTACGGAGACGGATGACGTCTCAAATTGTACATCTTTTTGAGCAGATTTAATTTACTTTTCTAACCAATTTGATTTAAGATTGTACCCAGGGCCTAAAACTCACTTTTTACCACACCTGCCAACGGCCATGCAGTGACTTATAAATATATTTTTTTTACCAGGCATGAACTTTTTTTTTGCAAAAACAGTGAGTAACGAACTGAGTTCCTGTTGGCGTCTTCTTGCGCTTCAATATTTCAATTGGCATGGCTTAAACTTTCCTGACGATGCAACAGTGGTCAGTCAACTGTCCCAAACGTTGATCACGTTTGTTCACATTCATGTTTTCACAACATTGCAATGCTAGCAGTCATAAAAATATTGTGTTGTCAATTCATAACATTTACATCGTTTCATATTCTCACGATCATCGATTTTTACTCACATTTGGCGAAGGTTAGTTTTAAGCCCTGTTTACCTGCAGGCGATAATACACCCCAAAAACAAAGCAAAAAACATACCTAGGCCATAGAAACCAGCCTGAATACCTTAGCAACCACATAGCAACTCATTAAGACAGTCCAAAACATCTTAGCAACACCATAGCAACATCCTGGAAACCACATACAAAACACTATCATGATGCTGGAGACTTTTGCATAGAAATTTCATAGTTATGGACTATACTCACCTTTTACCATGTTTTGCATTTCAGCTTGTCTGCATGTGGAAGAGTTCTATTAGTGCAATGATCTGACTTATGATTTTTGCTTTGCTACGATAAAACAAGTAAAAAAAATAAACCCAACTAGGTTTTATAGCAACCACCCAGAATGCCCTGGCAACTACATAGCAACTCATTAAGAACAGCCCAAAACATATAGCAACCTCATAGCAACGTCATTGCACCTACCCGCAACACACTAACACAATGACATTGAGATTTGCACAGGCAGGCACCAGAAAATGTAAAAATGTAAAAATGTAAAAAAAAAAGAGAAAAGGTTTGAAATTTCAAAGTTATGGGCTATACTTTAACTTTAGGCCTGCTCACATTTTACCATGTTTTGCCCAATGTTTTTAATTTCAGCTTGTCAGTACCCAGCAAGCAATTTTGCATTTAAAAGACGTCTAATAGCCGCCCAAACACAGCCATGATGTCTAGGCTAAACACAAGGCAAAATTTGGGCTGTCAGTGAAAAGTTTATATATGTCTAACCCATAGACTGTAAAAGGTCTAACCATAGCCCATGAATAGACACACAGGCTAAACATATAACATGTCAAAGAAATTAAACCAAACACCCTGTAATCACTGTTGACTTTGCTCACATGATGGAATATCTCACAAGTTATTTTGTCAAAAACTACATGTAACCAAATTCAGGGTTATTTTGGCTAGAAGTGGGTTACTCATAGCCGGACTATATCGGGTTCTGTAGTTAACCGAGACGGGGAAATGACGGCTATTGCTTGCTGGGATGTAGTAGTGAATCATTGATTTCATGCACCTGTCAGCGTCTTCCTCACCTGCTCTCTGTTGTGCTGCTCTGATTTCAGGTCAGAGGTCATTGGAATTGTGTTATTGCAACCTGGGCTGTGTCCGAAACAACCCCCTATAGCTACCCTTAAATAGGGCACTATTTGAAGGGAAAGAGATTTGTAGTGGTGTCCAAAACCATAGTGGGCGTTATCGAGTGCACTCATTCAAACCCACAATGCACCGCAATAACGAGTGTACAACTGATGTATGCTAAACGGCTAGAGAATACCCAAAATGCATTGTTATTAAGGTTTATACAGTCTCCCCATGACAGAGATCCAGATAAATTTTTTCATCTTACTATTGGAGCTGCCAAATAATTATTAAACGACAAGCACAAACTATGCAAAAGCAACAGCCCTTCCGGCGCACTCAGTGTCCGAATTCCCTCACTCGTTTTCATTTGCTCCCTCAAGTGAACTATATTTGTGAAGTAATGTAGGCAATAGTGTAAATATTTCAGATATTTCGCCTAGACAGCAATGAGATTAAATGGAGCGCAAATGGAGTCTCTTGTGATTTATCTCCTGAGAGAGAAAAAAATCCAAGTAATTGTTCAGATCTCAACAATGTCTCAAACTGTGCTCATTCTTGCTTTCTTCTATGTCATTATTGGCATGTTAATATTTTTTTTTTTAGAAGAAACAAGTTTAAAGGAAGAAAGACAGAAAAAAACAGAAAGCCAGAGAAGGGTGTTTGGCAAGAAGAAGGGCTGTGATGAGGGTGTGCTATTTTGAGCGATGCTTTATAGTACTCTCGCCTCAATTAATTAAATGGTGATTCTACAATTTAGAAACGCATTGACAGCATAAAGGAAACCTCAATCAGGAAATACAGCGATGATGAGATCCATAAAGGATTTTAGACAGCAGCAATATCTTTCAGGGGTGTAATTAAGTGTCTGAGCATGTAAAAGCAATAATTGCACTGGTGCATTCACCACTCAACACTGCTATCTAGTGGTGGAAGTTCGGAAGTAAACTTTTATTGCAACAAAGTGCTAAAACTGCTGAAAGGAAAAGATGTTGCATTTCTGATAAGCATCAATATAATATGAGTACAATATCAACTTTATCAGCATAATATGCACAAGACAAGGCACATACTGTGATTTTACCATGCAAAATACATATATTGCATATTTTCACAAACACTTTCCCATCTGAAAATCTCTTGTGCACCGAGGATGGATTTGCTTGATCAAAAATTCAGTAAGAACATTAATATCGTGAAATACATTTACAGTTTGAAATAACTGTTTTCTTTGTTTTTGCTTGATCAAAAATACAGTAGGAACAGTAATATCGTGAAATACATTTACAGTTTAAAATAACTGTTTTCTCTGTAAATCCTATATATTTTAAGATGAAAGTGTCAAAAAGTTACATATTCAGCTTCATTAGGCTACTTCAGTCTTCAGTGTCACATGATCCTTCAGAAATCATTCTAATATGCTGATTTGGAGCTCAAGAAACATTTCTTATTATTATCAATGTTGAAAACAGTTTTAAGAAATTTCTTAATAAAGGTACAGTGAAAACATCATCCACACTGCCCATTAGTACTATTAACATGAAAGAGGAATAAATAGACATTTTACTAAATTAATTCAACGCTTACAAAAAAGTAATTTAAAACGATGCAAGTATTTACCCTCTTAATTTGACACAATAAACTTGTCTGTTCATCTGTTAATCACCCTCTTTTCCAGATCATTTCACCAGGTCAACCTGTTTGCAGTTTTTTTTATTAATTACAGAATAAATATGCCTAGACTCCTTCCATCTTCAGCATCATCCAAAAAATGACTACAGCAGAAGAAACTTCATATCCTTTTGAACTAAAGGCTGTTTAAAAGCACGAGTCACTGCTTGATGAATAGGGCTGGGCAAAAAAAGAAGAAGATTTTTCGATTAATCTTTTTTTTTTAAATGTGGTAGATTCAAAATCGATTCTCAAAGATTTTTTTCCATATTTATTTATCTATCACCCAAAAGCCAGTTTTTGAACAACTACACTGTTCATAGGCTTGCAGCCTCCATGTTACAGATGTTTGTTTTATCTTAAACATAAAATAATCTGATCCTGTTTGATCAAGGTATTTGACTGTTCTGACTTGTCCAATTTTCAGCATCAATTTTTCATCTTGCATCAAAATCCTGTCTATTCATTGCATTTGAAATATAGAGTTGGATTCTGTTTTAATGTACCAAGGTGTACCTAAAATAAAAAGTTTAATATACAGGTTTGTGGCTCTAAATTTCTTTTTATTAATTAACCACTTGTAAACTTATGTTCTTTTATATAAATATAGGATTTGTATTAAATCTATATTTATTGAATCGAAAATGAAAATAGAATTTAGAATCGAAATCGAAAATCGAATCAAGAATCGAAATCGAATCAAATTGAGGGCTTAAGAATCGAACTCGAATCGAATTGGAACATCTGAATCAATGCCCAGCCCTATTGATGAACCTCATAAAGTTACATTTATGAACCAACTTCATGAGGTTCATAAAGCAGTGAATCATGTATTTAAACAGGATTTGAAGATAATGACAAAGATATAGTTAGTCAAATGTTTGACTGGTAGTGTACAGTAAATGCACATCTCTAAATGATGTCAGACACAACTTCTGTAGAGATTCTATAGTCTGATGAGACCAAGGCATACATTTTCGGATATCATTGCAAACAGCTCAGCAAACACAACAGCACATCACTCTGTGAACAGAGTCTGAACTGTGAAGCATGATGCTAGGGCTCTGGGACGCTCCTCTGTGGCAGATGCTGGAAAACTCATAAAGTTAGAAGGAAAAATGGATGGAGCTAAATCTTCAGGGAAAATATGATGGGATTTGCAATAACACTGAGACTTGGAAGACAGATTATCTTTCACAAGGACAATGAATGCATGTGAATTCATTTTCCCCCAGTTTTTCATATTTCTAATTTAGCGAAATGTCTGCATTTGTTTACTGGTGGCATTATAAAGCAAGCATTATAAGCTTATCATTCTTTGTTGAATAAATTACAGTTCGGTGCTAAATCACATTTCAACAGAAACGTCAAGTCTTCTCAGCGCACTTGAAACCAAAGTGTTCACAGAGCCGGTTCCTTCCTTACACTCCTTCTAAAGCCTCTTGTGTTCTCAAATGGTCCTGGAGGAAAAGGCCACTTACTGAAGGACCTGTAGAGCCACTCGTTCTCTCGCACCCTCTCTCCTTTTTAAACGCACCACAGCACGTGAACAGCCACCCGAAGCGTGATTAATGGACCTCTCACTCTCTCCTTCTCTTCCTTCTTCCTGTAGACAATGAAGTATCCCGTTATCAAAATGCCCTCCCTGATTTACAGTCTTGTTGCATGGCTAATGGAGAACAAACCAGAAAGAAGTCTGTGTCAAATCCTCAAATACATGTTGATGCTAAATGAGCAGCTATGGGGGAAAAATATTGCCTATTTGATTCAGTTTAAATAAATAGTTTAATAAAATATTGCTCTTACGACTCTACATCCCCTCCAGAAGCCTCAGGACGGAAAGTGAGAGAAACGTACCTTCACTGAGAGGCTAAAAATCACTTTTCAGAACGTTTTCGTTCACTGTTCCTTGCTGGTGGAATGATTCCCAACCATATCTGGAATGCAGAATCCCTGACAATATTCAAGAAACAGCTGAAAACCCATCTCTTCCATCTGCACTTACTGTAATTGCATCCTGCTGAAAAAAAAAACTCGAGAGACTCTAGGAACAACCAATATAAACATAATGGTAACAGACACAGGCCTTGTCCACATTAATACATTTTCGTTTGAACTGGACTGTGAAAACGGAGGTATTTAAAAACAATGATGCAAGTTTAGTCATGTGACGCACGTTGAACCCATAGTTATTCATGTTTATACCAGTATTGTGCCTTTTCACAATTCACACAGTTGCTAAAATATGTTACTTTGCACACGCTTCATATCACAGTCCCTGCTGCAAAACATGACAGCAGTTGTGACCTGGACGCATCAGTGAAGGATGAGATATTTTGCTAAATAAAATGATCCTGCCAGAAGAATTGCGTGATAACTTGATTATGTCTTGTTCCCTTTCAGTCGATAACGTCAGACGTAGTCGACGGTCGACTGAATGGGGATCGCGCTAGAGAGCCTATCATCTTCGATTACTATTGATCGAGCCAATGGTATTTGGCGTTCGTGGTTTGCATCACACACTCCACCCCCACGGCGCGGGTATAAATATGGAAGTGGATGCACGCACTAGTTGCCTTTCGCTTTGGAGCCGTTTGTCTTTGATGTCTCTGAAGAGTGCTGTTGTATTCAACGAGCGAGTGTGTCGGTGTTCTTGCGGGAAGACCTCTCCAGTGTTGGTGTTCTACAGCGTGGTGCAGCGGTGATCGCGAGCTTCTCAGCTCTCAACTGCTGTTTGAACAGCATCAAATTTCTATTGTTTGTTTGTGTGTTGACGGTTGGTTAGAGGGCGGGAAGTGAGTGCTTCACTGTTGGTTGAAAGACTATTCAGTGTTTGCCGCGGTCATTCCCTGTGTGCTCCGGCACTGGTGACGGTCCCATTTCCTAAAAGAGCAACACGGGTGTGAGTGCGTCTTTTTCAAGATGCCATTCCATCCGTGCGTTTCTGGGTGCGGTCTGGCGCTATCCCCCTCTGACGGTCACGAAAGTTGTGTCGCATGTTTGGGCTTACAGCATGTCGAGGCAGCTTTCGTGGATGAGTCATGTTCTCACTGCGGGAACATGGCCATCTCGGTGTTGAGATCTAGACTCGCCTTCGTCAAAAGCGTTGGTGCAGTCCCCACCTCTGGGCCCCGCCCTTGTTCTTCCTCTGGGTTACCTTCCCAGAGAAAGACTGGGGTGCCGTCCAAGCTGGGTGATCTGAGGATCACAGTGAGGGGTAATCCGCCCGGCCAGGCCCCGTGGATCCCTCACTCCTCTTCCGCACCGCAACCGGTGGAGCTCCCCATTGATCCCGCTGGTCCCTCTGTAATGGACAGGCCAGCCATGTCATTTGGGGCCCCTCCAGGGGATACCATGTCAATCGCAGCATCGGAGGGGGAGCTGAACTCTGGAGATGACGACTCGGCTGCACTGCCTCCCTCTGGGAGACCAGTGTTGCCCGAGCCAGATCCAGAAATGTCAGCTATGCTGAAAAAGGCCGCCGAGGCGGTAGGGCTCGTTTGGAACCCTCCACCATGTCCAGAGCCGTCTCGGTTGGATGATTGGTATATCGGTTCCTTTCTTTCCTGAAGTGCATGAGGAGCTTACGAGGGCATGGATGGCACCTTTCTCTGCCAGAAACTGCCTGAGTGGCTCCTCCCCCCTCGCTACCCTTGATGGGGGAGCGGTGAAGGGTTACAAGGCTATCCCTCCAGTGGAGCGGGCTGTTGCGATGCAGTTATGCCCAACGGCGGCCGCTTCCTGGAGAGGTGATCCTCGTCACCCCTCTAAAGCCTGTAAGTTCTCGTCCGCTCTTACAGGCAAGGCTTACAAAGCTTGTGGGCAAGCTGCTTCCTCTCTGCATGCCATGGCGTTGCTCCAGGTCCACCAGGCCCAGGCACTCATGAACATGTACGAGGGTAGTCCGGACCGTGAGCTCACGGGTGAGCTCCGCACTGCAACTGACCTCGCCCTCCGGGCGACGAAGGTTGCAGCTCGCGCGGTCGGTTCGGTTCAGCGGTACCCACATATTCAGAAAAAGAGCAAATTTTCTATTCCTGGGTCCCAAGTGGACCAGTCTGGCGGGTGTGACCCTGTAATAGCCTTACATCCCCCAGCTTCCCTTGGTCATCAGCAGGCAGCTTGGGGGGTTCGAGGACCAGGTCATCCGCCACGTCCCCCTGCCGCTAGTGGAGACAGGTAAGTGTTGCACTGCACACTAACACCACTATCTCTACTTTGCTGCCCCACCTCAGGCTCTGATACCCCGCTCAAGTCAGTGATAATCATCACATTAGGTGTTGAGCAGACGTGCTCCTGAAAATTCAGTGATATTCATCACACCGAGTGTTGAGCAGTGCTTCTGACTTGTGCGTGTTTATCTTATCCTGCTGGCGAAGGATTTGATATAGCCGCTCCTCCAGCCGGTACGAAGGCCAGTTGTAAACTCGTTCTTCGTGCTACTAGGTGGTGGGTCGTGACCATCTTGGCCCAAGATTGGTCTGCAGCTCCGACCTGAAAGACATGTGCTTCAGATCTCTACCTTCCGCACCGCAGGCCATCCTGTGTGTTGCGTGTAAGGGTGGAGTATCAGTACAGTGTCCTTCCCCTCGAGTGCTCCAGAGCCCGTTGGGTCTCCAGGTCAACTGGAAGAGAGTAATCTCGCCCACGGGCTGAGTATCTATTTTTCAGTTTTGGAGATGGACTCGGTCTAACACGTCTCTCAAATGAGAATATGTTCAGCTGGTGTTGAAGTGAGAAAGGGTCCCACTGAAAGAACTTTCAGAGGCTCCTGGGGTATATGGTAGTTGCAGCCTTTGGCTTCCTCCATATGTGACCGCTTCAGCGCTAGCTTCATGATCGAGTCCCGAGGTGACCGTGGCAGAGCAGCTCACCCTGTGTGACTATAGTTCATCCCGGTCTGCTGCCAAACCCTCTTCAACAGAGGGGCCATGTACAAAGGGCGTGTTTTAACGGGGGTCTGGGCGACCCTCGACTACACGGGCATTCGTGCCTCGAGTTGTTAGACATTGCGACCGTTGCGCAAGCTTCCCTTGCATGTCACAACTCACCCGTCTCCTCCTCCTTGGAGTCAGAAGCTTCTGAGGACGCTTTGTTCCACTCTTCCCGCTTTACTCAATCGTGCCGCCATCGAGCCTCACGACAGTTATAGCCAGGGCAAGTGGAGACTCCATCCCCTGGGTCCAGCTGCGTCATGACCATTCCGGGGCCACTCAGTTGCCCCTCCGGTTTCGTCTTCCTGCCAGTGTTTGTATAAACCGAGCGGACTACCCTTGGACAAACACTGGCTCTCAGCTGCCCCAGGGGCCCGCAGAAATGCGTTTAACCCCATTGAGCCTTCTAAAAGCGACTGCGACTCATGGTCGCCTTGCGCCTGCTCAAGTCAGTGAAATCATCACACTTCATGTTGAGCAGAAATGCTCCTGAAACTCAGTGAAGTTCATCGCACTCAAGTGTTGAGCAGCAATGCTCCTGTAGCTCAGTGAGTTCATCACACTCAGGTGTTGAGCAGCAATGCTCCTGTAGCTCAGTGAGTTCATCACACTCAGGTGTTGAGCAGAAATGCTCCTGTAGCTGAGTGAATTCATCACACGCAGTGCTGAGCAGAAATGCTCCTGTTGCTCAGTGAAGTTCTTCGCGCTCAAGTGTTGAGCGGAAATGCTCCTGAAGCTCAGTGAGTTTATCACACTCAGGTGTTGAGCAGGAATGCTCCTGAAGCTCAGTGAACTTATCTCACTCAAGTGCTGAGCAGAAAATGCTCCTGAAGCCCAGTGATCATCAGATGTTGTGTTGAGCAATGCTCCTGTCTTTTTGCGCCCGTCGCCTGCACCTACGTGCCAAGTCAGGAGAGGAACAGGTCTTCATAGTTGCCCCTTATTGGCCCAACTAGACCTGGTTCCCATCGACAGACTTCCTGACTTCCCCTGAAAACTCTTTCAGGGACGGGGCACGATGGCACCCGCGTTCTTCCCCCGGAGATTCCGGGCGGTCTTACATCTGAATGCGGAGGTTCAGGTGGCTATCACAGGGACATGTGATAGTTACCATCACTTCTGCGAGCACCCCCTAGAAATGGGTAGCGTGCTTACGCCTTTAGAAGTGGAACCTAGTCGTTGAGTCTTCTCTCCAGAGGAGATCCTGAAAGCTTTCGATCACTTCAGTGCTCTCTTTCCTGCAAAATGGGTTGGAGTAGGCTGTTTTCCTTCACCCTCAAAATGATGTTGCCTCGGTGTTTAAACGACGCTCATCGTGTTGCAGAAGTGTGCAGAAGCACGTTCTGATCGTCAGGTTCCTGAGGAGCAAGGTCTTGTAAATCCTTGCGTCCCTCTTTATCCTCTTGAGCCTTGTCCCTGGTGCGATTGCACTGCAGAGACCGCCCCTGAGCCACTGCAGGCAGTGAGTTAAAAATTCTGTTATATCAGTTCTCCTGCTCGCGTGGTCTCTACTAGATGGTAGGGACTTGCTCGCTTTCGGTCAACGTATTGTACCTGGAGTCTGGGCCGGCTAACTCTCACAAGCTGAGACCCGGGCTCGGATTGTGCCCAAGGTTCCTACCTCTCCCGTAATAGGAGCAGGTGGTGAGCCTGCAAGCGCTGCCCTGGAGGCGCCAGATCCAGCCCTGGCTTCTCTGTCCGTTCGCTTGGACGTGTACACAACGCAAGCCATAGACCTCAGACCAGCTCTACAAATATCTGTTGGAATTCAGCAGAGAGGGAAGGCTGTTTCCATGCAAAGCCGCACTAGTGCTTGCCTTCATTTCGGTAAAAATCCGAGATGCAACATGTCCACTAAGGTGTTGAGCTCCTCTATGATGAATGTAAAGTGCTCCGCCTGGGCGTTGACGATATGCTTTGCTAAAACAGATTCTAGAGTTGGGGGCTGGACGACACCTAGTTGAACCGCTGCTTCCCGTGGGCTCCCTTCTCATGAAGCCAGTTTCACCGTGAGCCCGGTTCAAGTGTCGGCTTGCTGCACCATTCCCCTCCTATGGACTGGATACGTGCGCCTTTCTACTCCAGTTGAGTTCCCTTAAAATTGAACCCTGTTGAGTTCCTCCACACCCCTCCGACGTCGGACGTGCGTAACATCTGGTGTTAGGCCTACCACTCGTAAGCAGTGTGGAACCTGTGTTAGGCTGGGTCCATATGTTGCGGTCCCTACGGCGACCCCATATGTGAATTCTTCCACGATACGGCTCCCTGCGGTGAGCCCGTGTCTTCCCTCGGCAGAGTCTCTCTGCCGTCACTGTCCGGTGTGTCTCCCCCCGTCTTAGGCTGGAGCCACCCCAGTGACATTCCATATGTTAGACTGCCCGGTTTCCGCCCAGTTCATATGTGTAATTTCCACGTTACCTCCCTCTGGTTTGGATATGGCTTCCGCAGCGTCCCTTCCTTCCAATGTACGGGGAACGCTTTCCCAGTGGTCCTGTAGGAACAGCAGTGACTTCCCTGGCCTAAGCCCTGTCCTTCCCCGCCTTAAATTTGCGGGGGCATCAGGAGGCTTTGGTTTAGGCACTGGAAGGTGGCAGCGTTAGTGGCGTTTTCAAAGGTTATCCCCATTCAGTGGACCGTCGACTACGTCTGACGCTATCGACTGAAAGGGAACGTCCTGGTTGCGTATGCAACCCACCGTTCCCTGAAGGAGGGAACGGAGGACGTAGTCCCCTTGCCCCTACCGCTGGACCACCGCTGACCCCGGGTTACTCTCGGCTCCTCAGCGAAAAGCAACTAGTGTGTGCATCCACTTCCGTATTTATACCCGCGCCGCGGGGGCGGAGTGTGTGATGCAAATCACGCACGCCAAATTCCATTGGCTCGTTCAATAGTAATCGAAGATGATAGGCTCTCTAGCGCGATCCCCATTCAGTCGACCGTCGACTACGTCCTCCGTTCCCTCCTTCAGGGAACGGTGGGTTGCATATGCAACCAGGGCGTTCTGTATCATCTCAGGTTTACAGCGCATGCGTATTCATTTATTCATTCATCAAGAGATGGTATTCATCCCTCCTGGCATGGTGCTGCTCTTCTCTCTAGTAATATGGCACAGTCTTAGAGCTCAAACATGATTTGGGGCTAAGGTCAGGAAGCAGACAGACTCGCTAAACTGACCGTCTGCTAGCTGTCTCAAGTCACTGAGGTCAGATAAATCCCATCACATAGAGACTCTTTCACCTAGATATCATCATAGAGACTGTGCCTGTTCCCTGAATTAGGACATACAAAAAACACCTAAACTCATTTAAGGGTAAAAATTTAAGGTTACACTTTATTTCGATAGTCCACTTTAGACATTCTACTAACTATAAGTAACTTTTCAAATACATATCAACTAACTCTCATTAGAGTATTAGTAGGCTGTAGTAGACTGTCAGTAGACTGTTAGGTTATGGTAAGGTGTTAGGGTTTCGGGTTAGTAGAATAAGTTGACTTGTATAAGTAGTCACTTATGGTCAGTAGAATGTCTGTTGGGGGACCAACAAAATAAAGTGTTTGTAGATATTAAGCAGACAGCCTACTAATCCTCTAATGACAGTTTGTTTACATGTAGTTGCAAAGTTACTTATAGTTAGTAGAATGTCTAATGTGGACTATCGAAATAAAGTGTTACCAAACTTAATTGATATTCAACACATAAAAAGCAGACATAATACGGATGAACAAATGATAAAGCTCGGGTTGCTGAATATTCAATCCCTTACTTCAAAGCACTTATTGTTAATGATATGATTACAGATTATAACCTAGATGTGCTGTGTTTGACAGAAACCCAGCTAAAACCAGACGATTACTGTAACGGGTTCAATGTAAGGAAGGAAAAAAGGAGACGGGAACCGGCGAACATTCAACACTTTTAATAACAAAATAAAACAAATACAAAAACAAAAGTATAATCCAGCAGCCCCTCACGGACGACTGCTGGCCACACAAAACAGAAACAAAACACAAGGTCAGGCCTGTTCCTCTCTCTATCTTCACAGTCTTCGCTCCCCCTTTTACGCTTCCGCTCCTTCGTGAGGGATACCGGTGCGTCTCACAGGTGTCGTTCATCATTAATCACATCACCGGCCTCGCGCCGTTCTCTCACGTCCCTCGACCTCGTCCTGCTCGCCACTTTAAATGAGTGTAATTTATAGTAATATCTTCAGAATTACTGAGAAGTCTAGTTTTAAATACAATTCTTTTGAAGTGTTGGTGCTTAATGTAACACTATCTAGTGTAAATGATAAATCACGTTTAAGATTTGTGCTGGCTACTGTATACAGGCCACCAGGGTACCATACAGACTTTATCAAAGAATTTGCTGATTTTCTATCAGAGTTAGTACTGGCTGCAGAAAAAGTCCTAATTGTTGGTGATTTTAATATACATGTAGATAACAAAAAACATGCATTGGTATTGGCATTTAAAGACATTCTGAACTCTATTGGAGTTAGACAACACGTGTCAGGACCCAATCATTGTCATAATCATACTCTAGATCTAATATTATCGCATGGAATCAATGTTGATTGGAGAGGGAACGAGACGCTGCGTTGAGACGTGGTGGGAACGCTCTGCGTGATTGCGTCGTGAAGCACGTGTATAATCAGTCCAATGGAAGAGCGAGACATCATAAGCGGGTGACGTCATAGACCAGGAAGCTATAACGCACACCAGAAAACAGACCGCGACAGCTTCTGAATAAGCCTGAAGCAAGTCGATCAGGGCATGCAGGAAGTATGACAGGAGAACGCAGTATCTCGTTCCCTCTCAGGGAACCAGGGTTACATACTTTCAAGGCTTTACAGGCTTTCAAGGGAACTCGAGCTGCGTTGAGACGCGGTGGGAACCCTATACCCACTACGCCATAATGAGAAATGCCCGTTCTGTGTGAAGTCCTTGCGCACACTAAGAAGCAAGCAGCCTAGCCCTGGGAGTGGAGAGGTCTAGGTCATAAAATCTGACAAATGTATGTGGTGAGGACCAGCCTGCCGCATTACAAATGTCCTGAAGGGAAACACCTGAAATTAAAGCCTAGAGGCAGCCATACTCCTTGTAGAATGGGCCTGAACAGCCATAGGTGAAGGCTGTCCGGCCGCTTCATAAGCAAGTGAGATAGCCTCAACTACCCACTTGCACATTATCTGTTTAGATGCAGGGAAACGTATCTTAAGTTACCCGAAGGAGACAAAAAATTGTTCTGATATACACCACTGAGCAGCTCTGTGGACATACGCATCCAAAGCCCGGAAAGGGCATAACAGATTAAGTTTTTCCTGATCTGGGGTATTAAAGGTGGAGCACAGAAGGCCTAGAGCACAAATGACCCGCACATTTAGTAGGGAACTAAGAAATACAACCCAAAATGGGGTGAAGAAATACTACCACCAAACCAGGTGCAAATCCAAGTACGTGCACGCCTCAGCCTCATGTACCAGGGAGAGGACGAAATTAAGGATCTCTCCTCAGAGATAACCCAGCAAAGAAACATTCATTACAGAAATCAAGTACTTTACCAACAGGGCAGAAACAAGATTCAGAAGGCGTTCTCTGCACCAGCCAGAGAACAGTTCCCATGTCAATGCATATTTAGTCTTCTCATGGAGGGAGCTCTGGACTGGAGTATGGTCTCCACGACCTCGGTCGAGAGACCTGAATCTATGAGCTGGGCCCCCTCAGAGGCAGAGCCCACAGTATCCATAACTCCAGAGCTCCCAGGAGCAAAGATATCGGGAATGCGTACAGGTGTAGCGTCAACCACACCTAATACATCACGTCCAGTCCAAGCGGAGCTGGATGCGTGAGGGAGAACCACAAAGGGCAATGCATTGTACAAACGATGCGAAAGGTCGACTTGAGTTGACCGAAATTCTCCCAAAGAAGCTCCACCACCTCGGGGTGAAGTCTCAATTCCCCGGGCCACAGCCCCTGCCTCAACAGGATATCTGCTCTGATATACGAGACCATCAGTGTGTTGTCCGGACCCTTCGCCGAGCGACCACTCATGATTGTCCCCGACTTGTGAGGGAAGCATCCGTCGAAAGCATTATGCGTCGACAAGAAGCCCCCAACACTGGGCCTGGGCGAGGAACCAAGGTTCTTCCACATGACAGAGGCACGCAGGCATAGCCCCGTGACCTTGATCATGCGAAAACGGATTTCCCCTCGGAGAAAACCCCTTGGTCCTGAGCCACTACTGCAGGGGTCTCATGTACAGAAGGCCAAAAGTAACTACGTTGGACGCAACTGCCATGAGCCCCAACCAAAGACCTTTCACCGAGCAGCCACTCATGACCACCCCCCATCCTGCGAGGGAAGCATCCATCGATAGTGTGACGTGTCGACAAGAAGCCCCCAGCACTGGGCCCTGGGCGAGGAACCAAGGTTTCTTCCACATGACCGAGGCACAAAGGCATAGCCCCGTGACCTTGATCATGCGAAAACGGATTTCCCCTCGGAGAAAACCCCTTGGTCCCGAGCCACCACTTCAGGGGGCTCATGTACAGAAGGCCAAAAGTAACTACGTTGGACGCAGCTACCATGAGCCCCAACAGTCTCAGAGACTGTTTTGCAGTGAATGACTGACCTAATTTACATTCTTTATGGCTGAGAAACGCAGAAATACGTGCAGGAGACAGACATGCTTGCATGTTGTCAAATCCCATTCTACACCTAGAAAAGTGGTCCTCTGAGCTGGGAGGAGTACACTTTTTGGTGTTGAGCCGCAACCCCAACCTCCTTATATGGGACAGAACGACATCTCGATAATTGAACTGCCAAAAGCTCGGACTGAGCTAAAATCAACCAATCGTCGATATAATTTAATACGCGAATGCCCTGGAATCTCAGAGGAACCAGAGCTGCATCCACGCATATTGTAAAGGTGCGGGGTGATAACCTAGGCCGAATGGAAGAACCCCATACTGGTATGCTTCGCCCCTGAAAGCAAACCTCAAGAACCTCCTGTGATGAGGATGGATAGATAAGTAAACGTCCTTTAAGTCTATTGTGACAAACCAGTCCTCGGACTGAGTCTGTGACACAATCGTATTTAGCGTAAGCATACTTTGAACTTAAGATTCTGAAACCTGCTGTTTAAATGACGCAGGTCTAGAGTAGGACGCAACCCCTCATCCTCTTTTGGAACAATGAAGTAATGGCTGTAAAACCCTGACTGTCTGCCGGGAGGAGGAACCCCTTCTACAGCTCCTTTTGCAGAAGTGTCAGTACTTCCTGCTCCATAACCAAATCCTGCTCGGGGTCCACTACAATGGGGAGGACCCCTAGAAATCTGGGCGGACAAGAACTGAATTCTGAACCCTTTCCTTTAGTGTGCAGGACCCACTGAGAAATAAGTGGCAGTAGTTTCCACGCTGCCAGAAATTCTTCTAGGGGAACCAGTCTCTCAAGACTGGCCTCTGGATTTGGTTGAACTGTCACTACGGTGCCCTGAAGCGGCGAACCGTCAGGGAACAACCGAACTGACGTTCTACGACCCTCCTCGGAGGATCGTATGGAGACGCTGACACCTCGGTGCCCTGAACGGCGAACCGGCAGGGAACAACCGAACTGGCAGTGCTGCGACCCTCCTCAGAGAGTCGCACCCCAGAGGGCGCCGAGGAGAAACGATTTCTCAAAACCGTCCCTCCCCCGGAGGAGCCCTCAGAAGCCTGATAGCCTTGTTTTTTGCGACAGGACTTCCTGTCTAAGCTTTATTAGAGATGACGATAATCTTATATAGGCCTATATATATATATATATATATAGAAGACCCTGTCTTCTTCTTCCTTCACCCACACACACGCTAAGATTGACTACACTGGTGCCGAAACCCGGTAAGGAGAAGACTGCCGCCGCCATGCAGAACCCGCCAGGAACGCCATTTGCGGACCTCATTTAAACGCTCGCGGGTCTTCACCGGGAACAACACCACGCCCTGCTGGCTGTAAAGGAGGAGCAAGATCACCGGTTCCAGCTGCTTCTCCAAGGCCAGCAAGAAGACCGCGAGCTGTTCCGGAGCTGGCTCGACCGGGAGATTCGGGCTGTCCTCGATCCAGCTACGGCCTCGGCCCCGCCCCTGCCTCTCAATAAGATGGGGCCCCAGGATGATCCGGAGGCATTCCTGGACCTTTTTGAGAGGTCGGCCGAGGCCCGGGGATGGCCCCGAATGGACTGGCCTATGCGGCTCATCCCTCTACTATCTGGTGAGTCGCAGATAGCCGCCCACCAACTGCCAGTCCAGAATCTCCTGGTCTATGAAGATCTGAGGCGCGCCATTCTTCAGCGGGTCGGCCCCCGGAACAACATCGCCAGTGGTTCAGGTCTCTGAGCCTGGACGAGTCCGCCGGCCCTTCGATACCGTGTAGCAGCTCCGGGACTCCTGCCGCAGATGGCTGATGGCCTCTTCGAAAAAGAGAAACAAGGGAAAGACAGCGGTTGTTCAGGTGGGAGATGCTGAGCCGGGACCTCTGGCTTCTGCTGCAGGGGAACGGAGTGCTCTGGAGAGAACTATCCTCACAGAGCGCGATGATTTTCCCCTGGAGCAGTCCCAGGACGAGACGTTAAAACGTGCGTTTGACCAGGTCCGTTCTATCGACGTCCAGCTACTCCACCCAGACCAACCGCTCTCTTATCCCTATTTTGCTATTTTGAAAGATATGTTGTATCGGGTGACCCAAGACACCCAGTCAAAAGAAGATACAACACAGTTGTTAGTTCCTAAGAGCCGCCGGGAAATGCTTTTTCAGGCGGCTCACTGTAATCCAATGGCCGGGCATTTAGGTCAAACGGCGAAACTAAACCGTCTCATGGCCCGATTCTTTTGGCCGGGCATTCACGAGCACTTGCGCAGGTGGTGCGCGTCTTGTCGCGAATGTCAGTTGGTGAACCCACCGGCCAACCCAAAAGCACCGTTGTGCCCCCTTCCATTAATGCAGGTTCCCTTCGAACGAATTGGTATGGACCTCATCAGGCCATCAGAACGGTCAGCACGTGGGCACCGCTTTGCGTTAGTCCTGGTGGATTACGCAACGCGGTACCCTGAAGCAGTCCTGCTCCGTAACATTTCTGCCAAAAGTGTTGCAAGCGCGCTCTTCTCGTTAATCTCCCAAATGGGAATCCCTAAAGAGATTCTCACCGATCAGGGCACGGCGTTTATGTCATGAACTATTCGCGAACTCTATGAATTATTGGGCGTTAAATCGATTCGCACTAGCCTCTACCACCCACAGACAGACGGGTTAGTGGAACGATTTAACCGCACTTTGAAGTCCATGATTCGGAAGTTCGTTCACGAGGATGCCAAAAATTGGGATAAGTGGCTAGAACCCCTCTTGTTCGCTGTACGCGAGGTCCCCCAAGCCTCCACGGGGTTTTCCCCCTTCGAGCTTCTCTATGGGCGTCAGCCCCGCGGGGTGTTAGACGTTCTTAGAGAAACTTGGGAGGACGGACCGTCCGCTAGTAAGAACGAAATTCAGTATGTCTTGGACCTGAGAACAAAACTCCACACTTTGGGGCGCCTATCAATGGAGAATTTGTTACAGGCCCAGGACAGACAGAGTCAGCTGTACAACAGGGGGGCTAGACTTCGTCAATTTGCACCGGGAGATAAAGTGCTTCTATTACTCCCTACTTCCAGCTCTAAATTACTCGCAAAGTGGCAAGGACCTTTTGAGGTCACACGGCAGGTTAGCGATCTCAATTATGAAGTAGTTCGAACAGATAGGGGCGGAGCACATCAAATTTATCACCTCAACCTCCTCAAAAAGTGGGTTGAGGCAGAGTCAGTGATGCTGGCGATGGTAGAGAGTGGGGAGGAGGATCTCGGACCAGAAGCGAACACAAAACCACAATCTCTCGCGCTGGCTCTTGGTGGAGATCACCTCTCGCCCTCCCAGCTCACTGACGTTAAAAATTTACAAGCTGAATTTGCTGAAGTGTTCTCTCCCCTACCTGGTCGAACGGACCTCATTCAGCACCACATTGAGACGGAACCGGGTGTGGTGGTACGCTGCCGCCTGTATCGTTTACCTGAGCACAAAAAAAGGTAGTTCAGGACGAATTAGAGGCTATGCTGGATATGGGGGTGATAGAAGAGTCCAACAGTGACTGGGCGAGTCCGATAATTTTAGTTCCTAAAACCGACGGCTCTGTCCGTTTCTGTGTGGACTATAGAAAGGTGAACGCGGTGTCTAAGTTTGATGCTTATCCAATGCCGAGGGTTGACGAATTGCTTGATCGGCTGGGTACTGCTCGTTTTTATTCGACACTGGACTTAACAAAGGGCTATTGGTAGATCCCCTTGTCTCCTATGTCCAAAGAAAAGTCAGCTTTCACAACGCCGTTCGGATTGCACCAATTTGTCACCCTTCCTTTCGGCTTGTTCGGGGCTCCTGCGACTTTCAGCGTTTGATGGACAAAATTCTCCGGCCGCATGCTGCATATGCCGCTGCCTACTTGGATGATATTATCATCTATAGTAACGACTGGCAGCGTCATATGCAGCATTTGCGTGCTGTCCTAAAGACGCTGAGAAGGGCTGGGCTCACGGCCAACCCGAAGAAGTGTGCTATTGGGCGTGTGGAAGTAAGGTATCTGGGCTTCCACTTGGGTCATGGACAGGTGCTTCCCCAAATTGATAAGACGGCAGCGGTTGCGACCTGTCCGAGGCCTAAGACCAAAAAGGAGGTTGAGTTGAGTTAACTTTATTGTCCCCGAGGGGAAATTTTGCTTGGGCGCAGTGCAGAGTTGTTTCATAAAATGAACATCATACAAAACATCACAAATTACAAACAGAAGCAAATATAGACAAAAGAAAAAGAGACATAATTGACAACACAATTCCATGGATTAAAGTGCAAGTGCTTAAGCGCTAGTATAGGCTAGCTAGGTTAGACAGTTCCTGGGGCTAGTGGGTTATTACAGAAGGTTTGTGCCTAATTATTCGGACCTCGCTAGCCCGCTGACTGATCTAACTACAAAGGAGGCACCAGATACGGTCCAGTGGACGGAGCAGTGTCAGCAGGTGTTCACCCATATAAAGGCTGCTCTGTGTGGCGGGCCGCTTTTACATGCTCCTGACTTCTCTCTCCCTTTCATCCTACAGACGGACACATCGGACAGGGGGGTGGGCGCAGTCCTGTCCCAGGAGGTGGAGGGTGAAGAGCGGCCGGTGCTGTACATCAGTCGAAAGCTCTCTAAGAGAGAGACGATGTACAGCACCATTGAGAAAGAGTGTTTGGCCATCAGGTGGGCTGTTCTCACCCTCCGCTACTACCTCCTGGGGCGGGAGTTCACCCTCTGTTTGGACCACGCTCCCCTGCAGTGGCTCCACCGCATGAAGGATACCAACGCGCGGATCACCCGTTGGTATCTTGCTTTACAGCCTTTTAAATTCCAGGTGGTACACAGTGAATTCCAGGTGAGTCGGGCGGTGGGGGTATGTGGCGAGGGGGGCGTGGTCTCGCGAAGTCTGTAGCGAGAGACGAGTCAGCGAGCTGTGCGGTGAGTAAGTAGGTCAGGTGCAGATGATGAACACCTGTGTCTGATTGCAGTGATTGGTGTGGAGACTGCATATAAGCTGCCAGGAATGAGAGAGCGGGGAGAGAGAAGGACTAGGGACTCGTACCAAACACTCACAACCTGCTGGCTGACAATGGACTGAGTTACACATCGGAAAGAGTTTTATAAATGGACTGAGTTACACATCGGGAAGAGTGGTCGTTTAACTGAACCTTGAGAGCTGGAGACATACAGCGAGAGCTGGTACAGCGGGCAGAGTCTCATTGACAAATGCAGAACAACTAGTTCATGCGTTCATGACATCAAGGCTAGATTATTGTAATGCTCTACTGGGTGGTTGCCCTGCACGCTTAATAAACAAACTACAGCTAGTTCAAAATGCAGCCGCTAGAGTTCTTACCAGAACCAGGAAGTACGACCATATTAGCCCGGTTCTGTCAACACTGCATTGGCTCCCTATTAAACATCGTATAAATTTTAAAATATTGCTGATTACTTACAAAGCACTAAATGGTTTAGCTCCCCAGTACTTGAGCGAGCTCTTAACGCATTATAGTCCTTCACGTCTTTTGCGATCTCAAAACTCCGGCCAGTTGATTATACCTAGAATATCTAAATCGACTGCTGGCGGTAGATCCTTTTCCTATTTAGCACCAAAACTTTGGAACAATCTTCCTAACATTGTCCGGGAAGCAGACACAGTCTGTCAGTTCAAAGCTAGACTAAAAACACATCTCTTTGACCTAGCATTCACATAACACCTCTATAGACTCCTATAATTCAATATTAGGCTGCTTAGATTAGGTCAGCCAGAACTGGGAACACTTCCCTTAAATCCTGATGTACTCGTTACATCATAAGAAGAATGGCATCTACGCTAATTTTAGTGTCTTTGTTTATCCCGAGGTTTTCCAGCAGCCTGCCGGATCCAGGCCGTTTCCAGATCTGACGAAGGACTTTCGCCTGGACCCGATGACAATGCAGTGCTGAAGTGCCAACTAGCCTCTCCCTATGGAGGATCCCTATACCACTCTACAGATAAAGCGTTGTGGAATTTTTCGGTTCGCGTACCTACCCGAAGTGATAAGATAAAATAAAATGCTGCATCAAAATTTATAGACAAGACAAGTAGTTTGTTTAGGCATGGTTTGTAAGGAATTGCAAACCTGCGCACATATATTCAAACGCACATAACTATAGAATCAATTCTTAATGCGCATGTGAACGCCATCAGCGTCTATCACAGGTTCACGTTTAAAGTCTGTTTAGAGAGAACGGATTCGTCTTAGCGGCCCCTAATTTAATAACAAATGATCATTTAGATGGAAGTGAATCAATCAAAACTAACTTTAGCTGGAATTTTTTTTTTTCAAGAACCACTATTAAACCAAACCAATCTCTGTTACCTTAAATTATATGTTTATCTCTGTAAAGCTGCTTTGAAACAATCTACATTGTTAAAAGCGCTATATAAATGAGGATGACTTGACTTGACTTGACTTGAGAGTGTTTCTTATTTATGTGCTGTAGTGGAACACTACGGTGAAAGCGCACGAGCGCACCTTTTGTTTGTTCTTTTTTTTCTGAATAAAGTACGAGTCCCAAGTTTGCCGACCCTGTCTTCTTCTTCCTTCACCCACACACACGCTAAGATTGACTACAATACAGTATATGTATATATATATATATATATATATATATATCACTCCGTGGCCACCAGCAGGAAAAAAACCGAACTGGCCGTGCTGCGACCCTCCTCAGAGAGTCGTCTCCCCAGAGGACGCAGAGGAGAAACGATTTCTCGAAACCGTCCCTCCCCAGTATAGTTTATCTGTTTTTGCACGACGCAATTCTCGAATAGCATCAGTGCTGACATCCTCACATTCATCCATGTCCTTATACTTTAAACACCAGCGCTGCCTAATAAAATTTATTTATTTAAGATCGCTGGTGGGTAACGTCGGGGTTAAAAACGATGATGCCGACTCGGGAGAGAGAAAGCTCGCAAGCGTCTCTTTAACCCGAGGCACTGTCATACCATGATACTTAATACCCAAAGCATTACTATAGTTAGATGTTTGGGCATTAAACACATAAAATAGAAACCGGCTTATTCCACGATCTCGACACCTCAGTGTGGAGATAGGGAAAAACAGCAGTCCCCGACGAGGAGGCTGAGATACAGAGTTTTTCTGTTTTTAGATATATTTCATCTAATAAACTCTTTTTATTTTCACTCTCATAATGTTCAGCTGGCCAGTAAATATTTAACTAGCAACAGCACTAGATAAACCTCCTTGTAAAGCTCCTCTTTATTCAACAGAGTCATGAGCTGACTTATTTATTTATTTATTTATTGAAAACTCAAACATCTGCCTTTTTCTTAATATCTTTATTTGTTTTGTTCTCTTTTTTCTAAACAAAACACTAACGATACCAATTCCTCGGAACTGGAAATCGCCAGCACTGGATCTGACAGGTGAAAGCTGAAATAGGGCGGAGCCCGTCCCAACCCCGGCTGTCAGATCCGTCCCAAAATGCGAGTCGCCGGCGTGCCTCGGCAACCGCGGGACCCACGCTGGGAGCCTGAACCGAACCGTCCTCCTCGAAGAACGCCCAGCGGGAGCGGAGCGTCCTCACGGACAGCTTCTCGCAATGCTCACAGTCAGCCCACTCGAGAACTGACTGTGGCATGCTCCACTCCCAAATAATAACAAAAAGCTGATGTGTGTGTCCCCACACGTGATATAACGTGGGCAGGGAACAACACAAAGCTGCTTGCTCTCTTTTGCCATAATATATATATATATATATATTGCAACTTGACAGACAACAATAAATATGACAAGGACAGAATACACAGATCGCTTGCTGAAGGCACAGAAGCTGTCGCGGTCTGTTTTCTGGTGTGCTTTATAGCTTCCTGGTCTATGACGTCACCTGCCTATGACGTCTCGCTCTTCCATTGGACTGATTATACACATGCTTCACGACGCAATCACGCAGAGCGTTCCCACCACGTCTCAACGCAGCTCGAGTTCCCTTGAAAGGGAACTATAGTTTTTTTCACATTTCATGGAAAGAGAGCACGATAGCGTACAGAGAGGCCTTAAAAGCTGCTAGATCTGCTTATTTTTCAACCCTATTCGAAGAAAATAAACAAAAACCCTAGGTATTTATTTGAAACAGTGGCTAAATTAACAAAAAATAAAGTTTCAACCCCAGATGTTTTCAAACAGCACAGCAGTAATGACTTTATGAACTTCTTACAAGATTGATAGTATCAGAGAGAAAATTATAACTATGCAACCGTCTACTACAGTATCGTATAAGGCATTGCATTGTAGATTTCCTGAGTTCGCCTGAAAAATTTTATTAATACATTGCTATAGGAGAGGAAGAATTTTCTAAAGTCGTTAAATCATTTAAATCAACAACATGATTGTTAAACCCTATACCGACTAAGCTATTGAAAGAAATGTTTCTAGAGGTCATAGATCCTTAATTCATCTTTGTCATTATGATACGTACCAAAAACATTTAAGCTGGCTATGATTAAACCGCTTGTTAAAAAAACACAACTTGATACTACAGAATTAGTCAATTACAGGCCGATCTCGAATCTACCTTTTCTGTCAAATATACTAGAAAAGGTAGTATCCTCACAGCTATGTTCCTTTTTAGAAAGAAATGTTATCTGCGAGGATTTTCAGTCAGGATTTAGACCTGGGTGTGCTCTTTGATACCAATCTTTCATTTGAAAGTCACGTGTCTAGTATCTGTAAAACCGCATTTTTCCATCTTAAAAATATATCTAAATTACGTCATATGTGTAACCCGCATTTAGTTAAGTCTTTTATTTTGGCGGGCCGCCCACTTCCTGCGGTTTCCCCGAACTCCCAACTTCCTCAAAGTTGCGGGTCATGGAGTTCACTTTCTCTCTGTCTCCACTGTGGCTGTGGCATGGTCTGTTCGGCGTCCCTAAACAAATCTACAAAGTGCTTCAACTTTAGCGATTCAAGCTTTGAATACTCGTTGTTGCCGCTTCTCAACCAGAGCCCTGTCTGATTCCGCTCTGTTTAGACATTGGGCTGCACCTGGATTAACCCCGCGTTAATCATTCCGATTTCAAAGGTCAGGTTTTTTTTCTGGACCAATCAATCCCAATTCTTCATTTATGGACTTTTGAATTCTCAACTGTCCCAACTCAAGGACTCCAATCAAGATGGCGAGCCAAAAGAACTCAGATCTATATGTGGTAGGATAAGCGGACTACACATCCACCGCGACTGAACCTTTCCCTACCTGGATTATTATTGCTCAACCAGTAATTTACTGACTTCTGACCAGACTCTGTCTCGGCCGTGATACACATTCAAATTCAAATTCAAATTCAAATTTATTTATAAAGCACTGAATAAAACAACACAGTTGACCATAGTGCTGTACAAGCAGTAAAACAGTGAGCAGAGAAAAGACAAATAAAAGATATATATATATCCATATATCTAAATAGGTAGTATAAACTTAATAAAAACATTCAACAACATATATTTATAAAAAAAATGACACTAGCACCCTTCACACTTATCTTAATCGAACGCTATCATAAAAAAATATGTTTTCAGATGGATTTTAAACTGACTGAGTGTAGGAAGGTCCCTAATATATAAAGGTAAACTGTTCCATAGTTTAGGGGCTGCGACCGCAAATGCGCGATCCCCTCTAGTCTTCATCTTTGACCGAGGAACAGCAAGACGTTTTTTAAATTGTGATCGTAGCGATCTCATTGACTTTTGTTCCTGTATTAGATCAGCAATATAAGATGGGGCTAACCCATGTAGAGATTTAAATACAAATAGCAGAATTTTAAAATGAATCCTAAAAGTGACAGGCAACCAATGTAATGATTTTAACACCGGAGTAATATGATCGAATTTGCGAGTGCCTGTCAGCAATCTTGCATCCGCATTTTGGACCATCT
Source organism: Siphateles boraxobius (assembly GCF_051911475.1). NCBI lineage: Eukaryota > Metazoa > Chordata > Actinopteri > Cypriniformes > Leuciscidae > Siphateles > Siphateles boraxobius. The sequence continues at coordinate 4,557,764 of NW_027509064.1, forward strand.
GTAGTCTATCTAGAACTTTATTTTGGGCACCATAATATAACGAGTTGCAGTAATCTAATCTTGTAGTGATAAATGCATGAATTGTTTTTTCCAGATCTTTGTGAGATAAAAAAGGCTTAATTTTTGAAATCATCCTCAATTTAAAAAAACTCGTTCTAACGATTTCATTTATTTGTTTGTCAAATTTAAGTGCACTATCACAAATCATCCCCAGATTGAATTCGGTTTCATTGCGGAACATTGCGGTTTTATTTTTATTTTCCCCTCTCCTTTCTGTTTTTTTCTCCCGATTCGTCGGCAGCATATCATCCTGCCATTGAACTGAACTTTAAGTAGCAGTGTCTTTTGTATGTGTCATTGACGACATTTTGTTCATGTTGTTTGTTTGGTTATTTTATATTGAATACACACACTACAATCTAAAATCTATGACTCCAGTGTACTCATTCACAACCCAGGCTCCATGACGATCTATCTTCTGTTGCCACATAGCATCCGCTGCCTAGCATATAACTGCTACATCTTTGGCGAGCCAGCCAGGAGCCTGATATTGTGAATGTGTGTCATTGTGTAATTACCGGTTATTTACATAGGAACAATAGTAATTAAGTGAGAATATGGATTTCTTTAAGAAAACTGGTATCACTGTAGCTAATTCTGTTATTATTAGTGGTGTGACAAACACCGAAGCAGATGACGAAGTCATTGATCACTTATGTAGTTACTGTGAAATTAAACAGTCGTTACTGAACGTGAGAGTCCACTTTACAAAAACCTGTCCGTTGAATTTATTAATGCAGAGGCTTTAGTACAGCTAGAAGCGAAACTGCCTTATAATTTTTCAGCTAAATCTGCCGATTTTTTTATTAAATTACTCAAAAGTGAGTACGCAGCCACGGTGGAGGCCACCCTGTCTCCTGATTACCTGCAAGAGTTGAAACGTATCTCCCGACAGAGTGGCCAGTCATTCGACCACGTTCTGAAAGGAATGTTTGACCAAATTAGTTCACATTTGGGAATGGCAGCCACTGGTGGTGGAGAGGAAGATGATGAAGTAGAGATGGAGGAGGAGGAGGAAGAAGATACTGTTGAGGTGCTTGGAACTGCTACGGAGACCGGTCAACCGCAGTCATTCACTTTTCCCTTAGCACATGGGAGTCGACCTCGACGACCTCGACCAACCCCCGCTATGGGCGTTGGACCAAGAATCTCACTCTCTGGCAATGATCTGAATCCTCCTGAGATCCGAAGGGTGGTAGTTGAACACATTGTGCGCAGAGACGATGTTAACTTTCAGGCCATGTCTTCATTTCGACTACGCACCTTCTCAGGAAAACTTCCAAAACTACAGCATGAAGCAAATTACGAGTCTTGGAGGTCTCAAATTGAACTTTTGAATGCAGATCCAAGTCTAGTTCCGGTACACATCACGAGGCGCATACTGAAAAGTTTACTCCCTCCAGCTGCGGACCTAGTGAAAAGTTTTGGACCTAACGTTCTGCCTGCTACCTTTCTGCATGTGCTTGATTCCGTTTATGCTACAGTTGAAGGTGGGGAGGAGCTGTTTGCTAAATATCTGAACTCTCTTCAAGACCAGGGAGAACAACCATCTTCATACCTGCAGAGACTCCAGCTTGCTCTTGGTAGTGTGGTTAAGCGTGGTGGTATTCTAGCTGCTGAATTTGACAGATACTTGCTGAAGCAATTTTGTAGAGGGTGCTGGGACAACGGCGTGATAAACAAGTTGCAACTGGAACAGAAAAGAGACCATCCACCTCCCTTCTCAGAGCTGTTGTTTATGCTTCGAACTGAAGAGGACAGGCAGTTGGCAAAAGAGACATTAATGAAGAAGCACATTCCATCAGCGAGGCACCATGCAAAACTGCAAACTCATCATATGCATGTGACCATACCTCAGACACGAGCGCTATTGAAGAACTGAAAAAACAGATGTTGCAACTTCAGAGAAGATGTCCGCCTTGTTGGCTCAGAAGTCTGTTAAACCAGACACCCAGTTGAACAAAAAGAACTCAAAACCCGGTCAAGGAGCCAATAGGCCAAAGCCTTGGTTTTGTTTCAAGTGCGGGCAGGATGGTCACATAGTCCCCAATTGTCCCAATCAGCCAAATTCCAGTTTGGTGGAAGAGAAACGCTGCCAGCTTAAAGGCAAGCAACAATCCTGGGAAAAGCTGAAGCCATCAAACTAGAAGCAGCTTCTGCCAAAGGAACAAGCAGGAGCTGCAATCAATGAATGTCCCCATGTTAAGCATTCAGCAGCACGTTGCCCATTGCCAAAGGGGTTGGTGGGTACAAGAAGCACCGGCGAGGTCAAGGTTAAAGGGACCACCTTCCATTGTCTTTTTGACACGGGGTCCCAAGTCACCACAGTTTCACATTCCTTTTACAACACCTACCTCTCAGACCACGAAATAAAGCCGTTGAATGATCTGTTGGAGGTAGAGGGTGCCAATTGACAATGTGTGCCTTATATTGGGTATGTGGAACTCTGTTTGAAATTTCCACCTGAGTTTATAGGGGAAGAGATGGACATCGAGACCCTGGCCTTGGTTGTACCGGACCTGCGAACAACACAGCCCCCTGTTCTGATTGGCACCAATACTTTAGATGTCGTCTAAGACCAGCATTATCTATCACCCTCTGAGTTTCATCCTGTGCCTTTTGGATACAAGGTGGTGCACAAAATTCTGGAGGTAAGACGCAAGCTAACAACCGACGACTATCATGGCGTTTTGAAGATGCTGTCCACCACCCCACAGACCATCCCTGCTCGTAAGACTGTTGTGCTGGATGCATATGCCATTTGTCCATTTCTCCAAGGTGAGAAAGAAGTGCTTATCCAACATCCAACCTCTTTCTCCCTACCCGGTGGTTTGATGGTGAAAACTAGTCTTGTCGACCTACCTCCAGTCCAACCTGTCCATCTGTCAGTGGTAATCACCGAAGAATCTGACCACGACGTTGTGATTTCTACCAGAGTAGCCATCGCAGAGTTAAGCGCCATCCAGAACATCCTTCAAAAAGATCAAACTGTGCGTCAACTTTCCCATCCTACAGAGCCAATGCCGACCAAACTGAATTACAAATTCGGAGAGTCACCACTCTCCACTGAATGGAAGCAACGTGTAACAGCAATGTTCGACAGTATGCCTGAGGTGTTTGCAAAGCATGAATTTGATTTTGGTCGCACAGACAAGGTTAAGCATGATATCAAGCTTTCCGATCCAACTGCTTTCAAGCAACGACCAAGACCGATACACCCTCAAGATGTAGATGCTGTTCGTAAACACATTCAAGAACTATTGCAGTCTGGTGTTATACGTGAATCTAACTCACCCTTTGCTTCCCCGACAGTTGTGGTGCGGAAGAAAAATGGTACGGTACGGCTCTGTATTGATTATCGACAGACAATCAAGGATGCGTACGCACTGCCGAAATTGGAAGACACATTCTCAGCACTCGCTGGCTCCACATGGCTCTCTACACTGGACTTGAAATCTGGGTACTATCAGATAGAGATGGAGGAACGCAACAAGAGCAAGACAGCATTCGTATGTCCATTGGGATTTTATGAATTCAACCACATGCCTCAAGGGGTGACGAATGCCCCAGGCACCTTTCAACGTCTTATGGAGCGATGCATAGGGGATTTGAATTAGAAAGAAGCGCTGGTGTTCATTGATGATCTGCTCGTGTTTGCACCGACACTGGAAGAACACGAGCAACGTCTGATGAAAGTGCTCCAACGCCTGAAAGAATTCGGACTGAAGTTATCGGTTGAAAAATGTGTTTTCTTCCAAACATCAGTTCACTACCTTGGGCATGTCGTTTCCAGCGATGGTGTGAAGACCGATCCTGACAAGATTGCTACATTAACATCCTGGCCTGTCCCTCAAAACCTCAAAGAACTTGGATCATTCCTTGGTTTTGCAGGGTACTACCGGTGTTTTGTGAAGGGGTATTCTTCCATCGTTAGACCCCTCAATGATTTAACTTCTGGATATCCGCCCAGCCAGAATAGGTCCAAGCTGGTGGGGAAGTCGCAACATTATCTGAATCCAAAAGAACCTTTTACTGACCGTTGGACCAATGTTTGCCAGCAAGCCTTCGAGGAGATAATCAAGAAGCTCACGACAGCCCCGGTTCTTGCCTTTGCCGATCCAAGGAAACCCTACATCTTACACACAGACGCAAGTTCTACTGGTCTTGGTGCAGTATTGAATCAAGAGCACGATGGACGAAACCGGGTAGTTGCATACGCTAGCAGAGGCCTGTCACGCAGTGAAAGCAGATACTCTGCACATAAACTAGAGTTTTTGGCGCTCAAATGGGCGGTCACGGAGAAATTCACTGACTACTTATACGGATCGGATTTCACTGTAGTCACTGATAGCAATCCATTAACGTATTTGTTGACTTCTGCAAAACTGGATGCTACCAGCTACCGATGGCTCTCCGCTCTTTTGACTTTTACATTCAAGTTTGTCTATCGAGCCGGGAAGTTGAATGCTGATGCTGACGGACTCTCTCGGCGACCTCATGCTGAACTATCAGAAGATGCCCTATCTCAGAAGGAGAGAGAGAGAATACTGAAGTTCACGGAACAACACCTTGAGGATCCATTCTGTGTTTCTATTGACCAGCTCTCAGTTCAAGCTGTATGTGAGAGACAACTGGTGTACAGCTCACCCGACCAAGACCAAGTCACTGCTCTTGTGCAAACGCTTTCCACTACCGCTGACAGCCTGCCAGACAGTTTTGTAAACGATCTGAAGTTCTCTTCACCTGTTGTGTAATCCCTGTCTGTTGTTGAGATCGCTGCCAAACAAAGAGCCGACCCAGTCCTTCAGCATATCATTGCTCAGTTGGAGAGAGGAGAAACTCCGCCGCCATCCCTGAGGGAACAGCTCCCTGATCTGCCATTACTCCTGCGAGAGCTTACACGTCTGGAGCTCCATAATAATGTTCTCGTCAGGAGAAGGCATATCGGAGGTGAGCCTACGTACCAGCTTGTCTTTCCAGAGGAGTGTCGGCCTGATGTCTTCTTCCAGCTTCATGATCAAATGGGCCATTTGGGCACGGAGAGAACATTGGACCTTGTCAGATCCCATTTTTTTCTGGCCACGCATGTCAGTTGATGTCTGTAACAAGATCAAAAGATGCGAGCGATGCATTCGGAGGAAAACACAACCAGAAAAAGCTGCACCCCTTGTCAATATTAGAACATCAAGGCCTCTAGAACTCGTCTGTATGGACTTTTTGTCCATAGAACCAGATCGGAGTAACACAAAAGATGTCCTCGTCATAACGGATCATTTCACAAAGTACGCCGTAGCAGTGCCAACTTCGAATCAACGAGCCAGGACAGTCGCAAAAGCTCTATGGGATAACTACCAAGTTCATTATGGAATCCCTGAGAGGCTCCATAGTGAACCAGGGCGCTCGAATCAAATACCATAAAGGAGCTCTGTCAAAAGGCTGGAATTCACAAAAATAGGACCACACCTTACCATCCTCGCGGCAACCGCGTGGAACGATTCAATCGAACACTTTTAAACATGTTGGGCACTTTGCAAGATCAGGATAAAACTCACTGGAAAGATTTTTTCATGCCGCTTGTACACGCTTACAACTGTACTCGAAATGACGTCACTGGATATTCCCCATATGAACTTATGTTCGGTCGACAACCCCGCCTTCCTGTTGATTTGGCTTTCGGGCTGCCTGTGTCTGAGAAAACATCCACATCTCATTCACAGTATGTTGAGAAGCTAAAGTCCTATCTTAAAGAAAGCTACAGGATTGCGACCGAGAACTCAGAAAAGGTTATGGGGAGAAACAAGCTCAGATTCGATAAGCAAGTCACCGCTTCAGAACTCTCTGTTGGGGACAGAGTTCTGGTCAGGAATGTCAAACTACGAGGCAAGCACAAACTCGCGGACAGATGGGAGCCAGATGTGTATGTTATCCAGAAGAGAGCCGGCACTCTTCCGGTATACACAGTCAAGCCAGAAAGCAAAGATCGCCCCATCAGAACTCTCCACCGAGACCTATTGCTGACTTGTGGTTATATATCGCCAGCTTCCAAACCTGAACCAGCAAAGATTACATCAGTAAAGTTATTAGCTCCAGTGATTCCTGAAAGCTCTGACCTTCCAGACCCTGATGATGATTTGCAAGAACTGTTCTTACCTTACGTCCTTGCCAACTCCAGCTCCTATCCTAACCGTTTCACAACGGTGGTGGACTTACCTGTTCCAGCGCCTGCATTTCCTCCTGGTGTTTGTGTGTGATTCCGCCTGGCCAGCGTTCACAGCCTGTCACTGATAAAACTGTTGAGGTGGAACAGAAATCGGAACCAGAACTAGATTCCACAGAGCTGGGTGTGGTTGCAGAACCACCAGATGAAACTGATTTAAATGCTGCTGATAACCTGGAGCCTCCGGAAAGCACCTCCTCTGATCCGGAACTTGTGTCTGCTCTGGAGCCAGTCAGCATTTCAAGTGATTCTGAACCATCTCCTACACCTGATCTTTCCAGCCCTGACTCTGAACCACGAGTGCAACGTCCCATTCGAACACGTCAGCCGCCTAATCGCCTGCAGTATTCAAAGCTTGGGAATCCACTTCTGCATACCATTCAGTCTCTGTTCCATGCGCTCAGTACTGTATTTTCCTCTGCTCTTCAACTTGATGAGATCCCTTCGATTCCCACTTCCTGTAACGGCGCTGTGTGCCATCTGCATGTACGAGGCCGTACATGAGTATAAGGGGTGAACCTGTAACCCGCGAGTGCAACGTCCCATTCGAATACGTCAGCCGGCTACTCGCCTGCAGTATTCGAAGCTTGGGAATCCACTTCTGCATAGCATTCAGTCTCTGTTCCATGGGCTCAGTACTGCATTTGCCTCTGCTCTTCAACTTGATGAGATCCCTTTGATTCCCACTCTCTGTAACGGCGCTGTGTGCCATCTGCATGTACGAGGCCGTACATGAGTATAAGGGGGGAACCTGTAACTCGCATTTAGTTAAGTCTTTTATTTTGGCGGGCCGCCCACTTCCTGCGGTTTCCCCGAACTCCCAACTTCCTCAAAGTTGCGCGTCACGGAGTTCACTTTCTCTCTGTCTCCACTGTGGCTGTGGCATGGTCTGTTCGGCGTCCCTAAACAAACCTACAAAGTGCTTCAACTTTAGCGATTCAAGCTTTGAATACTCGTTGTTGCCACTTCTCAACCAGAGCCCTGTCTGATTCCGCTCTGTTTAGACGTTGGGCTGCACCTGGATTAACCCCGCGTTAATAATTCCGATTTCAAAGGTCAGGTTTTTTTTCTGGACCAATCAATCCCCATTCTTCATTTATGGACTTTTAAATTCTCGACTCGGACTCCAATCGAGATGGCGAGCCAAAAGAACTCGGATCTATATGTGGTAGGATAAGCGGACTACACATCCACCGCGACTGAACCTTTCCCTACCTGGATTATTATTGCTCAACCAGAAATTTACTGACTTCTAACCAGACTCTGTCTCGGCCGTGATACACATTGCGGTTTTATTTTTATTTTCCCCTCTCCTTTCTGTTTTTTTCTCCCGATTCGTCGGCAGCATATCATCCTGCCATTTAACTGAACTTTAAGTAGCAATGTGTTTTGTATGTGTCATTGACGACATTTTGTTCATGTTGTTTGTTTGGTTGTTTTATATTGAATACACACACTACAATCTAAAATCTATGACTCCAGTGCACTCATTCACAACCCAGGCTCCGTGACGATCTATCTTCTGTTGCAACATAGCATCCGCAGTCAACTGCCTAGCATATAACTGCTACATATGCACTTAATGCCTAATGTGGAACAGTTAGTTCATGCGTTCATGACATTAAGGCTAGATTATTGTAATGCTATTATGGGTGGTTGCCCTGCACGCTTAATAAACAAACTACAGCTGGTCCAAAACGCAGCAGCTAGAGTTCTTACCAGAACCAAGAAGTATGACCATATTAGCCCAGTTCTGTCAACACTGCATTGGCTCCCTATTAAACATTGTATAAATTTTAAAATATTGCTGATTACTTACAAAGAACTAAATGGTTTAGCTCCCCATTACTTGAGCGAGCTCTAAACGCATTATAGTCCGTCACGTCTGTTGCGATCTCAAAATTCCGGCCAGTTGATAATTTACAGTCCCTTTACGTCTGTATAGATAAAACGTTGTCGGGATAATTCCGGTTCAAGTGGCTACGCGGAAGCGATAGAAAATTCTGTATTAAACATTTTTCAAGGCTTGTACCTTGGAACCTATTTCATGGTTTGCGTTCTCGAGCCACCAGGCACTGTTTTGTGCAAATGAGCAACCGAATCGTATTAAGGGTTTTCTGTTAGAACGATGTCGTGTTAGCGGCCCCTAAGTTAATAACTAATGATCGTTGCGACGGAAGTGAATCAGTCAAAACTAACTTTAGCTGGACTATAACTTTATTCTAGAGCTGCTGTAAAGCCAAAACAATCTCTGTTACTTTAATTCCCTTTCAAGGGAACTCGCGCTGTGTCAAGCGCTGCGGGAACGCTCCTGCGTGAACGCGTCATGAAGCACTCGTGAAATCAGTCCAATGGCGTGACGAGACGTTGTAGGCGGGTGACGTCATTGACCAGGAAGCTATAAAGCACCCCTGAACCAAACCATGTCAGCTTCTTTGTCTTCACAAGCGCTCTATGTTGAAATCGTTCTGTCTATTTGGTGTGTGTTTGTCTCTACTATATATATAATATGGAGAAAAATAAGCAGCAATTTAAGCAGTGTGTCACTCCCTGTCCTCGTTTTATCACGGGTGGGGATACACACGAGCTTTGTGTGTGGTGTTTGGGACTGGAGCATGCCCAGTCAGCCCTCGAGGGGGCTGGCTGCGAGCATTGTGAGAGGCTGCCCATGAGAACTCTCCGGTCCCGCCGAGAGCTCTTCGAGGAGGGTGCTTGGGCTCTCGTGCCTCAGGGCTCGGGTCCCGCTGCTGCCGAGGCACAGCGGAGACGCATGTCCTGGGGCTCGCAGATGGATCTGACGCCGGGGTTAGAGACGGGTGATCCCCTATCTCTTCCCTTACCCGATGGATCCGACGCTTCAGTTTGCGAGTCAGAAGCACGCGCTGCGTTTTCTTCTGCTCGCGCTGGAGTGCAAGTGCAGCAGCATTCCAGTTCCGAGGAACTGGATGTTGTGAGTTTAGAGAATGAAGAGAGCCTTGCACTTTCACACAAAACTACACACACACAAGAGGAGCTTTTAGAGGTTGTCACTCGCGCTGTTGCTAGATTAAATCTAGACTGTGCAGCCGGTGAGCAGGAATCATATCAGTCAACTAGCAAGTTAGATGAAAGATTTTTTTCGACTATATCGCAACCTCCAAAGCGTGGCTTACCGTTCTTTCCTGATCTCCACACTGAGGTGTCGAAATCATGGACTATACCATCATCTTTTAGAGTGTTTAACCCAGCGACATCTGAATATTCTAATATTGTAGGGTTAAAAGAACGTGGTTATGCGGCAATGCCTCAGGTGGAAGAGACGCTTGCGGGCTATCTCTCCCCTGAGTGTGCATCGTCGCTGAAAGCCCCGCAGCTGCCCACTAAGCCAGTTAGGACGACATCGGTTTTAGTGGGTAGGGCGTACTCGGCAGCAGGTCAAGCGGCAGCAGGTTTGGAAACTGGCGGTCCTACAAGCATATCAGGCTGACCTGCTAAAAGATAAGGATGATGAATGTGAAGAGGTGGGGAGAGAAACAATAGCGGAGATTAGGAAGGTAGCTGATCTGTCTCTTCGAGCCACCAGGGAAGCGACAAAATCTATCGGCCGCTCTATGGCAGCTCTGGTGGCTACGGAGAGACATCTCTGGTTAAATTTATCTGAAATAAAAGAAAGAGATAAAAAATTCTTGCTAAACGCCCCTGTCTCCCCTGCTGGTCTTTTTGGCGACTCAGTAAACTCGGTCGTCGAAAGGTTCCAAGAAGCGAAAAACCAGGCGGCTGCATTTCAAAAATTTCGCCCCCGAAAAGTCTATGGCACCTGTCTCCTCTCGGTGCCATCAGGAGGCCGTGTTGCCAACCCTGCCACCTCCGGTGTTTCAGGGCGCAGTGGTCCTCAGCGAGTTCACATCGTCATGTCCGCCCGGAAACATAGCGGCGTGGGGAAGCTCGCACCCTCCGAGGAGGGCTCGAAGAGGGTCAGTTCGGTTGCTTCCTGCAGGTGCGCCGTTTCAGGTCACCGAGCTGGCCGCTCAAATAATCGCTCGAGAGGCTGGTTTCCTTAGTAGATTTTCTGGCAGCGTGGAGACTTCTGCCAAATGTCTCAGATTGGGTCCTGCGTACAGTGGAAAAAGGGTACAGAATTCAGTTCAGGTCCAGGTCAATCCAGGTTCAACAGGGTAGTACACACGGTGGTAAACTCCGAGCAGGCTCTGGTAATGGAAGGAGAAGTACAAACACTGCTGCGAAAAGAGGCTATAGAAAGGGTTCTTCCCCACAGCAGAGAGTCGGGGTTTTACAGCCGTACTTCATAGTTCCAAAGAAGGGTGGGGGGCTACAGCCCATTCTAGATCTGCGGCAACTAAATCGAGCCGTCAAAAAATTAAAATTCAAAATGCTCATGTTAAAACAGATCGCATGTCAGATCAGATCCGAGGACTGGTGTGTCACAATAGACCTAAAAGACGCATACTTTCACGTCTCCATCCTTCCGCAACACAGGAAGTTCCTCAGGTTCGCTTTCAGGGGCGAAGCGTACCAGTACCGGGTTCTTCCGTTTGGCCTAGCACTGTCACCCCGCACATTCACAAAATGCGTGGATGCAGCTCTGGCTCCCCTGAGACTTCAGGGCATCCGCGTGTTAAACTATATAGACGACTGGCTCATCCTGGCGCAGTCGGAACATCAGGTAGCTCAGTCTCGAGATGGTGTGCTAGCTCATATGAAGACGTTGGGGCTGAGGCTAAACGTAAAGAAAAGCGTGCTGATTCCACAACAGAATACCACTTTTCTGGGCGTAATGTGGGACACAAACACTATGAGAGCCCGTTTGACGCCCGCCAGGATAAATTCGATCCTGGAGGCTGTGCACAGGGTAAGGCTAGTCACTCACTGTATTACAGTTCCAGAGACTTTTGGGTTTGATGGCAGCAGCGTCCAACGTGATTCCTTTTGGCCTGCTGTACATGAGACCCCTAAAGTGGTGGCTAAAAACCAAGGGATTCTCCCCGAGGGGAAATCCATTTCGCATGATCAAAGTCACGCGGCGATGCCTACGTGCTCTGGTGATGTGGAAAGATCCTTGGTTCCTGTCCCAAGGTCAGGTGCTGGGAGCTCCTTGTCGTCGCTCTACGCTAACTACGGATGCTTCCCTCACCGGTTGGGGGGTGACCATGAATGGTCGCTTGGCTCGGCTCATGGCCGAGGCTACGTCTGTATGCCTTTCCCCCTCTGGCATTGCTACCGGGAGTTCTGGAGAGAGTGCGCCGGGACGGGGTTCGGCTCTTATTGATAGCCCCGTTCTGGCCGGGTCGAGTATGGCTGTCAGACATTGTGTCTCTCCTCGAGGGCCCTCCGTGGGAAATTCCGGTCAGGAGGGACCTTCTCTCCCAGGCGGGGTCAGTGTTTCACCCACGCCCGGAGCTATGGAAACTGTGGGCCTGGCCTCTGAGGGGGTTCAGCTCATAAACTCAGGTCTTTCTACTGAGGTAGTGGAGACCATGTTGCACTCCAGAGCTCCTTCTACGAGGAGGCTTTATGCCCTAAAATGGAGAATTTTCGTTGCCTGGTGTACGAGCCCGTCTGTGAATCCAGTTGACTGCCCAGTTGGTTCAGTTCTAGATTTTCTTCAAGAAAAATTCTCTTCGGGGTTGTCCCCCTCCATTTTAAAAGTGTACGTGGCAGCTATATCTGCCTATCACGTTCCTCTAGAGGGGGCATCAGTGGGGAGACACCCATGGGTAGTTCGCTTCCTTCGCGGTACTCTGAGGCTAAGGCCGGCGGCACAGGACCAGGAGAAACTAAGTTTACTTTGCCCAGTTAGGGCTTTGGATGCCTATGTCCACAGAGCTGACCTGTGGCGCAAGTCTGATCAGCTGTTTATATGTTTTGGGTCCCCGAGTAAAGGGAAGCCCGCATCTAAGCAGACTTTAAGTAAATGGATAGTCGAGGCTATCTCACTTTCATACGAGGCGGCCGGTCATCCTTCACCATTAAAGGTCCGAGCCCACTCGACTAGGAGTATGGCTGCTTCTATGGCCCTGTTGTCAGGGGTTTAACTTCAGGAGGTATGTGATGCGGCAGGGTGGTCCTCTCCGCACACCTTTGTAATATTTTATAACCTGGATGTGGCTTCTACTCCGGGTTCTCGGGTGTTTCTAGTATGATGTGCACACGATTTCACAAATACAGGCACCTGAGGATTATGGCGACGTGGGTATTCAGTTCCCGCAGCGCTTGACGCAGCGCGAGTTCCCTTGAAAGGGAACGTCTCAGGTTACGTATGTATCCATGGTTCCCTGAGAGGGAACGAGACGCTGCGTCGCTTTGCCATACTCCTGGCATGCCTGTGACCAACTTGTTCGACCTATCAGAAGCTGACATGGTTTGGTTCAGGGGTGTTTTATAGCTTCCTGGTCAATGACGTCACCCGCCTACGACGTCTCGTCACGCCATTGGACTGATTTCACGAGTGCTTCATGACGCGTTCACGCAGGAGCGTTCCTGTAGCGCTTGATGCAGCGTCTCGTTCCCTCTCAGGGAACCATGGTTACATACGTAACCTGAGACGTTTCCTATTATCACTGTAAAGCTGCTTTGAAAAAATCTATATTGTTAAAAGCGCTATATAAATGAAGGTGACTTGACTTGACAGAACAAGACACAATCAAGTTATCACGCAATTCTTCTGGCAGGATCATTTTATTTAGGAAAATATCTCACCATTCACTGATTTTGCTTTTTCCGACATTTCAGTGTGGATAAGAAACTTTTAGAACACTCAGATCACAATTAGTGACTTAACACATCAGACTTAACACTTTAAACGCTAATGTGGATGGAGAGCGTTTTGAAATGAAAATTTTTAAAATATATCTGGATTAATGTAGATATAGCCAAAGAACTGAAAGAAACACAGATCTTAAATACATTGAGCAAACTAATTAATGAAATGAACAGCAGGTGTGCAAATGAATTAAACAATGAAAAACCATGGCAACAAAATGAAAACTAGAACACAGAATTGAAACACATGCTAAAAACTCCAGATCCAGATGACCAAGGGGGACCAAGGTGGCGCTGGAGGGAAGGAGGAGCCATCCGGAGCAGAAGGGGTGGAGGGACAAAGCACAGCTGAAGGTCCGGAATTCTCTGGCGCAGGCAGAGCGACGACTGACCAAGAAGGAGCTGGAGGAATAAAGAAGCCTAGTGGAGTCGTAGGAATGACGGATCAGGTGGAGACGAGGGGGCAAGGAGCCAAGTTGGAGCTGAGTACTCAACAGGCCAAGGTGGAGTTACGGGCCTAAAGGCTCTAGGTGAACTAGTCTGTCGACACTCAAGGGCTGGACTGACGAGCTAACAGTCCGAGGCGGATCTATGATGCGTAGATCAGGCAGAGTATGAGGAGACAAAGTGCTGGAGTGAGAAAGTGCAGACAGGGCTAAGGGACTGGGCAGTGAAGGCTGGGGTTTAAAAAACATTTTCTTGGACAATGTATTAATTTCAGGAATGACCCTCTTGGTCGTTGCGGAACAGGAAGACATCTCACCTGGCTGAAACATGCAGAGGAGGTAGAAAGTGGGAGGCAGGGCGGGAACATAAACTCAAACAATTTGGTGCTGGGTGAAGAAACAGGGACGGTGCAGGGAAACGAAACAGGCAGGAAACACTCACTCTGCTGCTGTTCTGGGGGTAGGGATCCCCGTCATTCCCCACGTCAAACTCCATCAGCAGTCCCTCGGAGACTGACGTTGTTGCCGGCTCATGCACCTGGTCAGACGATTCATCGGGCTCGGGCTCTGGGACGATCCTTGGTTCAGTCTCTTTCACTGGCGCTGTTGTCATGGCAGGCTCCAACTCCGCTTCTGCGGTGGGATCATGCTCGTCAATCACTGGGCTGGAGGCGTCAGAAGGTGCGCTGTTTTCCTCCTCACACTCATTCCACTCCTTAAAACCCATCGAGGTCTGAAAACACGCAGGCAGTCGTCATCATAATGCGTGGTACAAGTCCACGGTAAAAGACCAGAAACACCTGCGTGTGTCTCTCGAGGGACTGGTATCCCTGCGAGAGGAGGATAATTTTTGCTGCTACATCCCTCTCTTAAAGGTTCATTATTCTGTTACAGTTGGGTGAAGGTATTGATGACTGCAGGATCTAATTGCAAGTAGTTTTGATTTCATTTAACAAACAACTAAGAATACAGAAAACAACCATGGAACCACCAATGAAAATGCGACGATAACAGACAAAGAACTAAAAGAAACACAGAGCATTGACCAAACTAATAAAATAAATTAAATGAACAGCAGGTGTGCAAATAAATGAAACAATGAAAAACCATAGCAACAAAATGAAAACTAGAACACAGAATTGAAACACATGCTAAAAACTCCAGATCCAGATGACCAAGGGGGACCAAGGTGGAGCTGGAGGGAAGGTGTGCTAATAAATCAAACAATGAATAACCATAGCAACAAACTGAAAACTAGAACACAGAACTAAAACACATGGCAAAAACCCACCCAAAACAGAAACAAACCCAGATGATCATTTACACATTGAGGGGAAGCATTTAAAAATCAAATATAATATATAATAAGAATCCCAATGTTTCGGTTTGCTTGAAATTGCCTTAATGTCTTTTAAATTCATATTTTTGAAGTGTCCATTTTTTCCCCTCAGTGTTCATTTGTAGGAGCCACTAATATTGTTACACAATGTCTTCATTGGTTTCATAGTAAGTACTTATTCAAAATACTCAAGAGAGTGGGATTTCGGAAGCAGCCATGTCTTAGTTTTTTTTTACTCCCCCTGTGGTAAATGGGACGAATTGCATCTATTTGGGCATTTCCTGCAGATGAACTGATGTCGGTTGTGGGAAGGGAGACTGTTTTCGTCCTGCATTGCAACTACCTTTTAATCATAATTTTGTCGTACAAACTAAAGGAAGCCAGTACAACATTTTTGAAGACCATGCAGCATCATATGATGTTATAGCTAGTTTCTGAGGTGGACATGATTATGATAGCATTAGTGTCCTATTTTTGTTCAATATGTTATCTACAATAACTATTGTCAAGGAGTATATTAATACTGTAAACTATGTTGGGTACACTGGTCTGGTTTGAAATATTGTAAAATTTTAATTAAAATATATATTCAAATTTGAGGTTAACCTGATCAAGACAGGGTTGGCCAGATAAGGCCTGTTAGTCATGACCTGAAGTCATGATGGGATGGTGAAGGATGGATGCAGATATTCAAATGAGAGAGAGAATATGAAACTACTTGAGTAAACTAGTTCAATAATTTTTCATTTAATCGAAGAAAATTGTTACACACAATTTAATTTAGTTCATTGGAATTAATTCATTTTAGTTGGAATTTAACACAATTTAGTTGGTCTTGGTCAAATTAATTTATTACATTTATTACATTATTACATTCGTCAAACTAAATTTTCTTATGTTGCTCGAACTTTACTGAGGTTTAATTCATTTTCTTATGTTTAAACATGCCGTTTAATTCATCATTACACATACTGTAATGAATAAATAAAAAAAAGACTGGTGTCAGCACTGTCCAATGTCCACAAAACTCCATAAATGTCCAACATTACTGAACTTTAAACATTAATATGTTTTTCCCTTTACTGAAAAACACACAAAATAACTCTTAATCACTAAATTTACTTCCAGCAGTCCCTATACCAACAAAAAATGATTAATGTAGTTTTAACACAAAGGAATTAAGTAAACTTCAGTTTTAAATATATTGGGTGGATTTAACACAATTAAATTAAGTTGTGACAAAATGTTCAAAAATTTTGTTACTTTAGCTCATTTGCATTAATTTAATTAAACAAATAGTTTTTTTTAGTGCAGTTTATTTGTATCATACAAGTTGGACAATTGAACTGAAATACCTGGTTTTAAACCACAATAATTTATGGTTTTGGACCTCCTTTTGCGACAAATACAGCACATATATAGGTGTGAAACCTCCAACACTCTATTGCCCAGTGCTTCAGTTTCATTGTCCTCTAGTTGACAAATTCACCAGGGAAACATTATTTCTCTTGTAATATCAAAATGGGGTTTTATGAGTAATCTTGGAAGATATGTAAAATGAAATACTTAAATCAAAACCATCGATCAGTTTATTAAATAAGTATATTGTTTTTTGTTCTTATTGTTGATGTGAAATGAACCGCAATTATAGAATTGAGAAATGCAAATAACCAATTGCAATGTATGAATAGACATTGAAATGCACTGCATACAAATGATGTTGCATTGACAATGCCACAAGAAAATGCCTTATTCATTTTGTGAAAAGACAATTTATGTACACATAAATAATTTTAACAATTTTCATTTTATTTCAGTAATGTTTTAAATGACTGGAGCCTATTTTGTTGTAAAGTTACACCAATTGAAGACGGAACAATCACTAACCACTATACTTACTGATGAAGCAGTTCGACCTAATTAAGGGGAATTGCCATTTTGTGGTGTGATTCTCATGTAAGGCAAGTGGGAAGGTTTTACTGACGCCATTAAACGAAGTCATCAGCGGAAAAATGATTGAACTAGTTTACTCATCAAGTAGTTTTATATTCTCTCTCTCATTTGAATATCTGCATCCATCCTTCACCATCAAATCATGACTCCAGGTCACGGCTAACACATCAAGATTTATTCATGCTGACAATGAGCTACTCTTTCTAATTTACTCATTGAAATTAACATGATTGACATGTTCATTTTATCACACTGTGTGGTAGCCCCTCCCTCCCCTCCTCCTCCTGTGGCAGTATGATCTGATCGGCCGAGGCAGACTGTAATCATTGACAAGCCCATTAAAAGAGACGCTGAACAATTATCTTGCTAATTCAGAAGATTCTTTTTAATTTGCCACCATGTAATTGTCAATCCTGAAAGTGTAATCGCTATTTTTTTCCATTCCAGTCTTTAAATTTGCAGGTCAGGGAAGGGTATTTTGGCTTGTAACCTTTTACTGCAGTCTACTTAGAAATCAACAAATGCAAATCAGTAGCATACACATGTGCTTATCTGAAATAACAGCTAGTCAACGGAGTAAGGGATGAAAATTAATTTAAATAGTCAATATCTCAGACACACTTATTATGCAGACTGATTAGCTTCAGTTTTAATGTGGCATCATCAAGCTACCTGTCATTTGCATGGGACATGCTCTAATATCATTACCTATTTCAAAAATTAAACAAAACACTATGTTGGGAATACCATACTACCATATTAGTCTTGGTATCTGCAGACTCTCCTTTAGTAGCTCAACAATTTCAATAAGTGATTTTTTTTTTTAGTTGATCTATTTGATCTATTGATCTATTTCTCTTATGAATGTCAGTGACTATGTTTACATGCAGCCAATTTTCGGGTTATGGTCAGGTTAAGGTCACTATTCGCGTTTCTGAAACATAAGGAATAACCCGTTTACATGCGTGAGCAGAGAGAGTTTCTCCTGTATACATGGAATTGCAATATCCCGATGTAAACAGCGATGCACGGTTAGCGTCTGGACGTACGGACAACCTTAAGACGCAATATGCGTCATTTCTGATTCTTCTTCCTGTATCCAAAGACAGCAATAACAGCAGCAGCATGCGGATAATGAATAGTTCGGGACAGATAGCGATCGCCTTTGTTTGCACTTTGGTGCTGGTATTGACCTTGCTCCAAATGTATGCTGTGCTGCGTCTCGCCATGTTTACTTCCGGTATGCGCCGAGAAGTTCCTCTACTCAAAAGACCAAGATTCCTCTGCAAATAGAACATGCACAGAACACAAATCACTATGGGGATATGCCGATACGCGTTTACATGACCAGAAATTCGGGTTAGAAAAGGGGTACCCCAGGTATCATATCCGGGTTTTTAAAATCCGGGATATGAGCATATTCGGGTTTTTGCCAGTGTTTACATGGCCGTGCGCGACCGGGTTATTGCTAATATTCCGGTTTTGAGCGGGTTATTGGCTGCATGTAAACGTAGTCAGTGTAGGGGTTGTTTAAACGACACCGTTTTCAACTAAAAAAATACAACTTTTTATGCGTTTTGGCCGTTCATTTACAGAACAAAGGCAATTTGGGTGCCTGAAAATGCAAACTTTTGAAAACGGTCTCCATGTAAACAACAAAAAACGTGAATCTCTGAAGATGATGACGTCTTGCACATGAGTATTATGTGTTCAGTCTATGTGTTTCATCGCCATCTAACGGCCTGGAAGCAGAATGCAAGGTTTTTTGTCGTTTTTACGGATCTGTGAATAGGGGTCATTTTAACAATGGTTATCTGGTTGTCTGTACATGGAAAAGTTAAAGGAAAGATTTAAGCATATTGTTGTTGTGTAAACAATCATAGTTTCAAACAATCCTACCACCCAAATTTAGGTTAGAACCATCCTTTTCAGATGCTCTTCTAGTGACCATGAGTACAACAGCTACTTCCAGAAATTTATTTGGAAAGTAGGCAATGCATACTTCAAGTAAATTTAACATTAAATGTTTTTATCTAGGTATTTCAGGATGTCACATGGAAGAAAAAAATTTCAGCATTGATAATAAAAAGAAATGTTTTTCTTGAGCACCAAATGAGAAATAAAATGTCTAAGGGATCATGCAGCTCTGAACACTGGATAAAAATTCAGCTTTGCCATTAGATGAAAATACAATGTAGAATACATGTAGAACATACAATGAACTGAATAAACGTAGGGCTATATATACCCAAGGTAATAAACTAAAACCGGTTATGAGTAACTAATCAAAAACCATGGCAGCAATGATGAGTGAGAAAATGGAACAAAGGAAACATGAAAATGAAAAACAAACTAAAAATCCATGAAAATCAAAATAAACTGAACCAATAACAGAACATGACAGCTACATAGTAGCACAAAACCTGGGGAGTTTAAGTGAGAATCTATCAAATTATTTTTCTAATCTATTTAATGTTTTTATGTGATGTTTTACTTGAGTATCTTGTGCTTGTATCTTGTGCATTATTTGGAGCAACTTCTGTGTTTTAAATTATTAGATTTTTTATTATAAATAGCCATAATAATGCAGACAGTGAATTTATTTCAGTTCATTTCAGTATTTCACATAAGTGAAAATAAAATGCCCCTGAAAATCAATTCCAAGGGCAGATTTTGCTGCAATACACAAACAGAATGCATGTTTGCACAACAAAGTCAAGAAGCTCAATATATCCAGTAAAAGTCAGGTGCCAACCAAACGGTTGACGCGAAACCTTTGGCATTTAGAATATTTAGAGGGCTCTTTGGAATATTATTGCACAGAGCCAGATTCTCCATCCCATTCCCCTCCCACTCACTTCACCTCTCACTGCAGGCAATTCAATTACCTCTCATGCAAATTATGGGCGCTTTCATTTGGAAATCCACGCCTGGGCGCCTCATAAGACTTTCGTACTCCCTGATCTCCCTTAATTAGCTCACTAATGCACCCGTTTGTCATGCTTCTGAGCGTTTGAAAGCAGCATGAAGAATGGAGGCACTCTTGATGGAGGGATGATGACAAGAGACGAAGGAGCGGGGCTGGGGGTGTAGTCAAGGAGGGAATGATGGGTAGATGGACAAAAATAGCACAGGACCCCAGACAGCAATGCTGAAAGTGTAGTGAGTGGAAAAATGGCCCTTAACATATGGATCAATAGCGCTGTTGTTGAGCATCAAACATCCTCTGTGTCGCTGAATGTGTAAACAGTGAGCTCTTAGTACAATCAACACTTTGAAATGACCACTACTGTATGCATTGTGTTGCTATGCATTTGCTAAGGTGTTATGACTGTATTGAGTCGTATTAGTATGTTGCATTTTGGTTGCAGGCATACAGTATTGTAAATAGTTGTCAGGGTGTTGCTATGCAGTTGCAATGGGGTTCTGACTGTATTGAGTCTTATTATGTTGCAATTAGGTTGCAGGCATGTTGTGAGTGGTTGTCAGGGTGTTGCTATGCAGTTGCTAAGGGGTTCTGACTGTATTGAGTCTTATTATGTTGCAATTAGGTTGCAGGCATGTTGTGAGTGGTTGTCAGGGTGTTGCTATGCAGTTGCTAAGGGGTTCTGACTGTATTGAGTCTTATTATGTTGCAATTAGGTTGCAGGCATGTTGTGAGTGGTTGTCAGGGTGTTGCTATGAAGTTGCCAAGTTTGACTTTTGGTTTTGTTAGTACATTGCACTGAAGTTAAAGGGATGTTGTGAGTGGTTGACAGGGCGTTTCTATGCAGTTGTTAATAGTTGGGGGCCTTAAGCACATAAATAGATAATTTCGCGCAAATTCATCTAAAAGCACCAAATGTGGCACAGATGTAGCTCAGGTCATACCGAAATGATTTAGCTAGGGTATTTGGCTATAGCTTTTGAGCCAGATGAGACACAAATACAAACAAATTGATGTCTATTTTACCTTTTTTGACCATGGGAAACCCATAGGAATACTTACATTTATGATTGGGTATATCAGGACCCCCCAAATTCCCTAAATTCAATATGGCCGCTGTCCTAAAAAGGGATTTGGCTACAAGTTTTGAACCAAATGTGCTACAAATGAGGATGTGGTGTCTATTTTATGTTTATTGGCCACAGGAAGTTCATAGGCTTTTTATAGTCTATTTATATTTATGCTTGTGTAAGTCTGGACCCTGTATTCTTTTCAAGACTGTGGTTGAAAATAAAAGTGAAATGCTTTTCAGTGTACCACAGGTGAAAACATTTCAAAGTGTAATCATATAAGAAAGAATAAGACACAATTATTATTGCAAGGACCTGTAGGCTCCAGGACCTGTACTCTTCCAGAGTGAGGAAGAGAGCAGGTAAAATCATCACAGACTCCACTCACCCTGGACACCACCTGTTTGAACTGTTACCGTCAAGACGGAGACTCAGATCACTGGCCACAAGAACATCTCGGCACAGGAACAGTTTCTTCCCACAGGCCATTTCCCTCCTGAACAGTTAACACTCCTCCCAAGGCATATGCCTGTAAGTGCAATACTCCCACTGTTTAGTGCAATATCCCACAACTCAGGTGATACTTATATGTAGATTTATTTATTTATAATATTCAAAACACTGTTTTGTTTCACAGATTATTACAGATAATCTGTAAATCTGAAAATGTCTATTCTGACTAAACCCAACTGTGATAGTTTTATTCTCATATATTTATATTTTTATTTTTTATTCTTATAATTTGTAGTATTATGTTTCATGTTGTATTTGTATATGTCCACTGGAAGCCTCAGTACCAAAACAAATTCCTTTTGTGTGCAAGCACACTTGGCAATAAAGCTCTTTCTGATTCTGATTCTGATTCTGAAAAAGGCAATATTTATATTATGTCAAATTGTTAAAAGAATAATATAGTCAATTTGTCCAAAACTCTTAAAGGTTTGCTTAGCATATCAAAAAAACAGCAATAACATAAAAAACAACAGTGAATTCTCATGGTCTTTCACATGAATTATCATTATCACTCACAATCACTGGATCTCTCATCGTCTCCACCATCATTGTTTGTACAAGCACCCTCACGTGCACATATAGAAGTGCAACGAACTCCGGCTTTACAGCACTTACAGTGCCCTCTACATGCTGTCTTGCAGCCACAGTGGAGGAGAATGGTGTAGGCTTTACTGGCATCTCCGAGATTAGTCCAGTAAGGTTCCCAAGTCTTGCTCGTAGAGTCCTGATACCATCCTGGGATATCTTGCTGGACAGCGGTTGCCTGATTCCAGTAGAAGCTGGCCTGCAGCAGTGCTCTTTTGATGTGCTGAATGAGTGCAGCTTGGGTGGGAGGCAGGTTCTTGAGAGACCTGGTACCATTCGAGAAAAGGTGATGTCTAGCTTCATCTATGCGGCTGGAACCACAGCTCTTGCTGTACATGATGACGACCATACGCTCCAGTCATTGGACATGAACGTCATAGTTAATCTGTTCAGGCTCCAAGGTGAGGGTAACCAGGGATTACCATCTTTCTCAATCTGGTGTTACCTCCCAAGCTGCCCATGCACTCTTTTTCCCATGGCCCAGGAAGGCTGAGGTTGTGTCAAAGCCTGTTAAACCGTGGAAGAGTGGTAAGGCCAGTGACTTCTGGGGACCAAGATCCTTGCTGATTTCATGAGCAGGAATGTCGCTATAGTTTTTTCCACCTGCAAATCTGATCCAGAACTCTGTGAGGCAGAGTGTGTTGAAGAAGCGGATGGCAAAGATGACAACATCTCTGTCGACAGTCCGGACAAATGCCTTTTTATGGCCATTGGCCCCTGCATGTGCAAGATGCAGGATTATTCTTCTATCTGCTTCTGGATGATTACAAGGCTGAAGGGCAGACATGTCATACCCAGGTCTGTTGGAGAGTACAGCATCTTTCTTGGTGGAAAGGAGGAGTTTACCTGACATGCCATTAAAATCAACATTAAAGCAATTTGGACCCCATTTACTTTCTTAATAGATGTTCTTGGTCTTATTGTTATTGAATGAATCATTAGTATATATTAGAAAAAAAGAAAAAAAAATGAAGGATGCACCATATCGATTGTCAGCTGAATTATCGGTAGATATCGAATGATATTAAACAATCTTAATCTTTAAATTTGAATCTTTAATTGAATGTTCCTATAGCCCACAAAGGTCAGCATACGCCACTAAGCGAATGTCCATCCAAAGAATGCATTTTAGAATTTAAACGGCACCAATTATGCCCCTTTTTACAAGATGTAATATTGGTCTCGGGTGTCCCCAGAATGTATTTGTGAAGTTTCAGCACAAAATACCCCACAGTTAATTTATTTTAACCATTTGGAAATGTCATTTTTGGGGCCTGTTTTAAAAAGAGCGGTTTTGGTGTGTACCACCTTAAATGTAAATGAGCTGCATATCCCCGCCCTGCCTTTGGATGAGGGCATAACTTGCATACCTATGGCAATAAACAGTCGGGTAGAAGCAGAATTGCCGAGAATGACAGACCCGCTGTTTTGTATGGCATTCAGCCGTACATGTTTGAACCGGAATCAGACCCAGATGATAAAGAGACTCCGGCAGAAGAAACACAAATGAGAATGGACCAGGACGTCTCGGAATGGTTATTTGGTAACTTATGTACTTATAGAGTTGTAATCGCGCCCCCTTTGCAAT
This sequence comes from Siphateles boraxobius, assembly GCF_051911475.1. Lineage (NCBI taxonomy): Eukaryota > Metazoa > Chordata > Actinopteri > Cypriniformes > Leuciscidae > Siphateles > Siphateles boraxobius. Next base: position 4,581,220 of record NW_027509064.1, read on the forward strand.
TATGGATGTGCAACACACACACAGACACACACAAACTGTGATAACGTTGGCGCAATTTTTTGAAACTACAAACACAAATACTCTGATAACGTTTGCTACGTACAAACGAAATTACATTTATGTGATGTTTCTGTCTGCACGCCAATATCCCTCGTTCTACAGCTTTGTGTCGATGTGCTGGCCTTTGTATAAACATAGCAATTTTGATGTCTTGTCTTTACAGAAAACATGCACAGTTTTTAATACAATATCTTTAAAAAACATATTTATAAACGTGTGGTTACACACTATACAAACAAGGTTTGAATTATATACACAGACATCCTACGACGACGACAACAACTTTAGACGCATTTGTTGTTGAATTGGCTGACATCGCCTGTATTTGCTCAAAAATCATAAAATACACTTACTTCTACTGGAGGTGACATTGGATCGCGAACAGTAGGCAACGATCCACACTTGAGGATAACTTTGAAGCAAGACCTGCTTTGAATTGACCCTCGTTCACAAAACAGTCAAAATGATTCGCGCAAACAAACATATTTTGGAAGTTTAAGTGGCGCCTTTCCTTCGTAAATAAAATCCATCCACTGCGTTTTCAGTGGCTCTGATGTCGGAAGTAAGTGAAAACTACTATGTACATTATTGCATCCCACAACAGAACACTTATGTTCCTTAGGAGACATTTTCGACAAGGCAGCACAAATCGTCAGAACACCGGCTGTCGTTGAGACAATGGAGGCAGGTGTACAGATCACTGTGGGCGGGGTCTATGCCAAAACCACAGTGTCAATCAAACCCTCGGTGGGGCTTGCTCAATTCTACGTCACATTGAGCCGAATCTTAGAACAGCTCGTTCTGAGACAGTGCTTATGATTTTTTGAGATTGTAAAAAAAAAACACTGGGTGGATTTTTATCATTCTAGGGTGGTTTTGCTCACACACTGCCAACACACATTTATGTTCAAACACCATGTAAAAGTGAATTTTGCATAATAGGTGCCCTTTAATAATTTGTTATAATTAAGTTTGTTTAATATGAACGCCAAAATCATGAAGGCAAAAAGTTACTATTATTTACTTTCAGCAGTTTATTTTACTCCAACCAAAATGGATCTGAAACAGTGGACAATGAAATCTTTAGAAATTCTCAAAAATGATTAGCCATTTTTCATACTGTACCATATGTATTGCATAAATTCACTTGTTGCATTTAAATTATTTTAGGTTTTAGTGTTATTGTAAATTTATTTAGTGTATTATTTTAAATTACTATAGAATTTTGAGTAACACTTTAGAATATTGTCCCATTAGTTAGTGCTAGTTTATTATTAGTTCATGTTAGCTGTATATTAACAGATACAACTTTTGATTGTATTAATGTATTAGTAAATGTTGAAATTAACAAACAAACAAAAGATTAATAAATGATTTAGAAGTATTTTTCATTGGTATTTAATTTAATGTAGTAACAAACAGAACCTTATTATATAGTGTAAATTAATTTAGATTTCTATCATTTCTTGATTATTGGCCATAACGAAGAAAAGATTTATTGGCCTATTGCATCGGCAAGAATTGTAATTTTGGCGTATCCCTAAAAAATGCTTTCTCTTTGTTATCTTAAATCAAAATCAACTTGCTCTTGCAACAATTTTCCACAGAAATGTGTCACATTATGGAAATGATTTGCAAGTGGCACTTCACTTTGTCCTGAAGGATGTCATAGTCACAAGAGAAAAATACATAAACGTATGTCGATTTTCTACCTTCTTTCAATCTAACCTAGTTTATCGTAGCTAAAAAAGGGAATATAGTATTCTAAACTAGAATTATAAACTAATATTCTCAATATTTGCTCAGTATTGGCCAAATCTATGCTGGAATTCTGACTTTCTCTCATATATGCCTTTCCTACATTATCAATTGGAAAATTGGTGGGAATATTTGGAAAGTATGAATGATCAGGTAGTTGCTTTCTTGTAAATGCAAATGTGGGGTATAAACATAGGCAATCACAAATGTAAGCATTCCCTTGTGTTTGTCATGGTAAAAAAAATAATAAAAAAATTAAGTTTTCATTTGGTTCAAAAGTTGTCAAAACCTTTTTTCGGACAGTAGCCAGATTGGATTTGGGGACTTTGAGGGTCCACATATACCCAATCACAAATATATATTTTTTTGTGTTTCCCATAGCCTGAAAAGTTGAAATAGACATCAAGTTTGTATTTGTATCTCATCTGGTTCAAAATATGCAGCCGAATCCCCTTTCAGGTGGCGGCCATATTGGATTTGGCAGCTATCTTGGTCTCAGGGACCATTGGCCCGGGCACCCTGACTAAATCATTTCAGTATGCCCTCAGCTACATCTATGCCAAAGTTGGGGCTTGTAGATGAATTTGTGCGAACAATGGGGTGTAAGGTCCCATACTACAGCCCAAACTGCTTTTTGCACAGCGGCCATATTGGAATTGGAGGATCAAGGGGTCCAAATATACTGGGTCATAAATATAAACATTCCTATGTGTTTCCCATGATCAATTAAGCTGAAAAACATATCAAGTTTGTATTTGTAATTCATGTCGTTCAAAAGTTATAGCCGGGAACCCTTTTCGGGCAGTGGCCATATTGGATTTGGCCGCCATCTTGGCTCCGAGGGTCGCTGGCTCTGTCGCCCTAGCTAAATTATTTCGGTATGGCCTGAGCTACATCTGTGCCAAATTTGGCGCATTTAGATGAATTTGCTTGAAAATGTGCTTAAGGCCCCCAACTATAAGGAGTTCTGACTGTATTGAATCTTGTTATCATGTTGCAATTTGGTTACGGGCATGTTGTGAGTGGTTGTCAGGGCATTGCTGTGTTGATTGTTTTGAGTCTTGTTATGTTGCAATGCAGTTGCATGGTTGTTGTGAGTGGTTGTCAGGATGTTGCTATGCGGTTGCCAATGTGTTTGACTGTTTTATTTTTTTAGCACATTGCACTAAAGTTTCAGGGATGTTGTGAGTTGTTGTCACAGTGTTGCTATGCAGTTATCAAGGTGTTTGACTGCTTTAAGTTTTGTTAGCACAATGTACTGAAGTTAAGGGGGAGTTGTGAGTCATTGTCAGGGTATTGCTATGCAGTTGCCAAGGTGTTTGGCTGTTTTAAGTTTTGTTAGCACATTGCACTGAAGTTATAGGGATGTTGGGAGTGGTTGTCAGTGAGTTCTGACTGTTTTGAGTCTTGTGTGCATGTTGCAGTGTGGTTGTGGGCATATCATCAGTGGTTGTCAGGGTGTTACTAAGCCCTGTTTGGATTTTGCAATGTGTTTCTGGTTGTCAGGGGTTCATGTGTTGCTATGCATTTGCAAGGTTGTTCTGAGTATTTATTAAAATTTTGCTTTAATCAAAGGTGCTATAAGTATTTGATAAGGCATTGCTAAGTGGATGCTAAGGTATTTTGAGTGGTTGTTAGCACTTTGCTATGCTCTTTCTAGGGTGTACTGGGTGGTTGCTAGGTGGTTTTCTACTGGCCCAAGTTAAAAGTGCCACCTCTAAGTCTCTATGACATTTTTTTGTCCCTCCAATGTGAGACTACAAATTGTTCACTAGGCAAAAATGGTAAAATTACTTAGAGAAGTAATAGAACTCCTGCCTTAGCAAGCAATTATTTCTGTCTTTGTGTAAACATGCACAATACTCTCAGTAGGATTAACTATCAGCACATGCTGTGATTTAATGTGATGTAGGTGTGTTTCCATGACATGGTGAGAGGTGTATAGAGGGATATAAAGTTCATGAATAAAATAAAGCAATTCTGAGTTTGGATTCATTCATGACAAGCTATGTTAAGCTTAATCACCCTGTTTGCGTTTCATACTGTGAGACTGGAAGATTGATTTGGATTTTCATCAAAACGCACACCACACCAGCTGTTTTCAGGTGTCATTTTGTCTATGATATAGCCTCAAATTTTTTTTTTTACAAATTCTGAAGCTAGTGTTTTGCACATTTCTTTTATAGTATCTATCTATCTATCTATCTATCTATCTATCTATCTATCTATCTATCTATCTATCTATCTATCTATCTATCTATCTATCTATCTATCTATCCATCCATCCATCCATCCATCCATCCATCCATCCATCCATCCATCCATCCATCCATCCATCCATCCATCCATCCATCCATCCATCCATCCATCCATCCATCCATCCATCCATCCATCCATCCATCCATCCATCTTGTCACTGTTTATTTTATGTACTGACGCTATTGCAATTTTGTATGAAAATCGATAATGTCAATATAGTGCTTTGAAAAATGAAATTTACTAGGACTTGTAATATTACTGTTTGTCCAGCAGAGGAAGCTAGTGCAGCATTTGTGACAATCCATTGTCACAAATGATGCAGCCTACACATTTTCTGCGGTACTGTTCAAAATGAGCTGCACTTTTCTTTCTTCTTTCAGCTATCATCATTACTAAGTTTATTCGCCTTGTTAATTGATTGCTTGTCATTTAGGCTATTAAAAGTGACATTCAACTAATTGGAGCCCCAAATGGGACAAAAAGATGATAGATAGATAGATAGATAGATAGATAGATAGATAGATAGATAGATATATTTTTGTTTTAATTCGCCACCAAACCATTGGTAGAAGTACTAATTAAAGTAGTATACTATAACACATAACAAACAGCGTATCAGCTTGAACACTGTAAAGCGTTCAAAGAGAGTGTTTAAAACCTGCTTTAGATGTCCTACAAAGGCTTCAAAGCACTAACACAAGTCCTTTCAATTTTATTTGTTTCCAGTAGTGTGTACACACATTACTCAGATTTAGTAAAGAGTCATGGAAGGCCGAGCCCATTAAAACCTCTAATCTCTCTCCCATTTGTACAGATGTGCACGGCATGCTTTTTTCAGTGATAAACACTGAGGGACAGTTTGAACAGGGTGAGCGGGAGGGATCTGTAGAAGTGTCACCCAACCATGAACAGACCCACAGCTGTGTGTCTGAAATGTAGAACCAGAGAAGTGTAGTGTTCCGTCTTTCCTAGTTTCCTCAAACACATTTAGGAGTTCGTCACAGTTTTGAGCTTGAAAAATTCTTTGGCTCACAAATTCTACAGATGAGCAGTATTTACACAAACTGTGTCAAAAGCTTCTTACAGTTCTTATTTGAGATAGAAGAATATTTTTAATGTATCAACACATTTATACCAGTTTCTGTTGATAAACTATATATATATATATATATAGTTTGTATATATATATATATATATATATATATAGTTTGTATATATATATATATATATATATATATATATATATATATGAGCCCTGACCCCACGGTTGAGAGCCACCGAGATATACAAAATCAGATGACAATGTATTCCTGTGAATTATGTGACATAATGAGTGTATAATTCCAAATTCTACAATACTGTGTTTTGGCTCCATAATTCCAGGTTTTGTAATAGTGTATAAATTCTATAACAGTTTGTCGCTATAATAAATTCCATGTTATGACCAGCTACAGTTGTGGTCAGAATTAATGGCACCCCTGGTAAATATGATCAAAAATGCCTGTAAAAAATAAATCTGCATTGTTTATCCTATTGATCTTTCATTCAAAAAATTCACAAAAATCTAACCTTTCATTGAAGTAAAAGAATTGAAAGTGCGGGGTAAATCACATTATGAAATAAATGTTTTTCTGCAAAACACGTTGGCCACAAATATTGGCACCCTTTTATTAAATACTTTTTGCAATCTCCTTTTGCCGAGAGAACAGCTCTGAGTTTTCTTCTATAATGCCTGATGAGTTTGGAGAATAACTGACAAGAGATCAGAGTCCATTCCTTCATACAGAATCTCTCCAGATCCGTCAGATTCCCAGATACATGTTGGTGCTTCTTCTCTTCAGTTCACACCAATCATCAGGTCAGGGAACTGGGACGGTCATGGCAGAAGCTTCATTTTGTACTCCGAAACACATTTTTGTGTTGATTTTGATGTTTGTTTTGGATCGTTGTCCTGATGGAAGATCCAACCACGGCCCATTATAAGATTTCTAGCAGAGGCAGTCAGGTTTTGATTTTTTATCTGTTGATATTTGCTAGAATCCATGATACCATGTATCTGAACAAGATGTCCAGGACCTCCAGCAAAAATAGGCCCACAACTTATAAGATCCAGCGGTATATTTCACCGTGGGTATGGGGTACTTGTTATCCCTGTTTGCACCAAACACATCTGGTGGGTTTGCTGCCAAAAAGCCCTTTTTTTGTTTCATCTGACCACAGAATCCAGTCCCTTTTGAAGATCCAGTCATGTCTGACAACTGAATTTTCTGGAGTTTGTTTTTGGGCGAGCGAGGAGGATTTTTCTTGAAACCCTCCCAAACAACATGTGGTGATGTAAGGGTTGTTTGATATATTTTTTAGGCTTTCTGACCCCCAAGACTCATGTAATCTCTGCAATTCTACATCTGTGATCCTTGAAGAGTCTTTGGCCACTCAAACTCTCCTCCTCATCGTGCATTAAGACAATATAGACACACGTACTCTACCTGGCAGATTCGTTAAATCTTTAGTTGATTGGAACTTCTTAATTATTGCCCTGATGGTCAAAATGGGGATTTTCCATTTTTTAGCTATTTTCTTACAGCCACTTTCTATTTTGTGATGCTCAACAATCTTTTGATGCACATCAGAACTATATTCTTTGGTTTTACTCATTGTGATGGATGATTAAGGGAATTTGGCCTTTGTGTTTCCTTATATTTAAACTCCTGTGAAACAAGAAGTCATAGACAATTTCATGTTCCTAGTCACCCTGGTGTGCTTAAAAAAAGGTAAATATTAATGGGAATATATTTCATTGGTATAATATATTTCACAGATATTTTGTTGGTAAAAAATTCTAGGGGTGCCAATAATTGTGGCCAACGTGCTTTGTAGAAAAACATTTATTTCATAATGTGACCCCCCCCCCCCCCCCCCCCCACACACACACACTTTCAATTATTTTACTTCAATGAAAGATTAGTTTTTTGCAAATTTTTGGAATGAAAAATCAATAGGATAAACAATGCAGATTTATTATTTTACAGGAATTTTTGATCATATTTACCAGGGGTGCCATTAATTCTGAACACCACTGTATATATTGAATCTATAATAACAGGTTCTATAACGTTTTTACTTTCCACATTCTATAAACCTATTAATACAAATTCTAGAACATTTTCACACTGTAATTTCAAGTTCAATACAAATTTAGACTCTATAATTCCACATTCTACGTATTGAATCTATAATTGTGAGTTCTATAACATTTATAATTACAAGTTCTAGAATAGTTTAACTCTATAATTATTACGTATTCTATAATATACTGAATTATAAGTTTATAACATTTTTGTTCTATAATTACGAGTTCTGAGATTCTGAACTGTCAATTAAAATGAGCTGACTCTGTATTTCTAAGCTTTATAAGATATTGACTGAATCATTTTCTTCTCAGGTAACACCACAAGATAGATTAATCATGGCAAAGGAAGACTGAAATGTGTAAGGTGTAACCCTCAATTGTTGTTATTCAAACCCTTCACCAGATGTCAATAACAATGATGTAAGATCAAAATCACCCTTAACATTACATGATGGCCACATCCTCAGCTGGCAGGAGCATCGTATAACACAATCCCATCAGCAGAGCAAACAGACAGATGATGATGATAGTGGGAGGAGAGCAGTAAGAGCCCACAGCATTGAGTCTCAGTCCCTCTGGCTCCCCCTTCAACAATAGAGCAGACGCGGCCTCTGGCCTGCAGCTTTTGTGATTGTCCACATGGGGCCAGGGGTAATAGGTAACACAGCTAAACTCTCTCTAGGGGGTCACTCATACACGCACACACATGAGTCAGGACACATCAGCAGGGCCGGGGAGACGGGTGAGAGAGAACAAACTGGAAGTGGAAAGCTGATGTGGACATCCTTACACTGCAGAGTCTAAATCCATAAAGCCAACAGAGAAAAACTGCCCACACCTTCTGTACTGATCTGAAAAATGTACCGATTTAAAATTAGTTTCATGCTAAGAATCTTGTAGAACATACAATTAGTGAACATACGCCAGCCATATAAACGTGTGTGTGTGTTTGTGATTTTAATTTTATGTGTTTAATTGTCCTGTAAATAACATGCAAAAAAACTTAAAAACGACTAAAATTGAAATACTAAAAAACTTGTCCTAAAGGCTTCATTTTCTACATGCAAATATAATGTATGTGATTTTGAAGTGAAATGTGATCCCAGTGTTCTTGACAGGTTTCATGTGATTTACCCACAGCAAAATACATAAACACTCCAATATGAAATGAATGTGAGATTCATCAAATGCTTTATAAATACAATTCCAATCTGAAATAGGAAAACTGATATTTGACACTGATTCCAAATGATTTTTTTGGATAAAATATAATGTTCTTTATATCATAATATCTGAATTAACATGCTAAAATATTGAATTATGCATACAATAAGTACAATATTATTTAAATTGACTCAATAGAAGTTTTTTTGGATACATTTTTGTCAATAATAATATTTATTTTCCTGAAACTTAATGTATGACTTAAAAAACTGTCTTTTTTGCTCTAAAGCAAGAATTTGCTTCAGACACCAACCACGTGTCTGAATACGCGTATATCCCGACTACATAGTAGGGGAAAAGCAGCATGTGCTAGTATGTCTGAATTCACAGTTTTCATAAAACCATAGTTCAAAAAAATATCTGGATGACATAATACTTCTGCCAAGATCCTGAAGTTCACATCCAATGGACAATATCCATGGTAGAGGAGTCTTGAATGGCAGGCAAAGGACACAACTCACTCTATAGCCCACATGACAATGTGGATGTAGTACATTCAGATTGCCTTCATACTATACACATGGATACAGATATGATGAAGTTTTCAAATGTAGAACCTACTCAGTTAGGCTATAGAAAGGTGCGAATCTTATGTGAAAAGTCTGCACAGATCAAATTGAAAAAGCCCCTTAAACTAATAATAACACAGATGTTATATACGGTGTACAAAATGAACTACCCATAACATGCAATAAGAATAGCATGATATAGAACGTTTCACAGTGTAAGATGTCATAAACACCAGCTTATAACACTTTGGTTTAGGAAGTGCCAAACTGATATTTTAGTATATGATGCAGCATATCCTCGGAACAGGAAAAGAGGCCCGTCTGGGTGTGATAGGGATGTGTTTGCCCATCAGGCCGGGTGGCAGGTACCCTACGGACTCGGTGTGTTTGCATGTGTGCATGCGGTGAACCTGACGAGATTAAGAGGTGGCTGATCGTTCTCTCCGCATAGTCCAACATCCCCTCCGCTCGGCCCTTCTCACGCTCCCAGTTCAAAGAGAAAGAGACGCAGGCGTTGGAGGGGAGGGGAAGTGATCTCTGGCTTCCTGCTCTCTTCCTAGCAGTATTATCTACTGATCTTAACATGCCGTATCTCTTAATGAACGCCCATGAGAGGCAGAATTACCTCCTTAATAACTGCTTTCGGTTTTATGGTTTAAAGGATTAATCTGCAGATTTAGATTTGGTTAATCTGGAGTGATTTATTCTGAAACTGAAGAAGCTCTTGTTAGGGGTTTGGTAGAGTGACAACACCACAGGTTACTGTGCAGTTCAAGAGATGTTTCTACTGTGTCTCACTCTTAAAAATGTCCTCTGTGGCTTAACCCAACATAGAAAGATTGATTCAGTCATATAAAATAATATTTTTTGCTCCTTGAATAAAACCATTCAATTTTGATGTTTAATAGTTTTGTTTCACACTGTTTTTGACTCTAAAACAACATGCTCACTTGATATCCCATAATGCGAGCATTGATCAGACAAGGCTTATGCACGCCCTCTAGTTAGGGAGCAAACTACTTTTTAGAATGTTTTTTGTATATGCTTTTTCCCTTGTATTAAATAATGTTGACTCAATTAAAACCAGTTAATTTATATTACCACATGAAGTACATTTTAGGTTAAAAATAAACCTAACTCCCCCTCCCCCCACACACATTATCATAATATCACGTTATCATATAATGTCATAAATGTTTCAAAATATAGTGTCAACAAATTATCATATTTCATAAGTATACTAATGCAGACCCTTATATCAAATGTGAATATCAAGTGTACTTGATTGTATTAAATGTGCACATGTAATCTTATGCCCGGTTTCACAGAAAAAGCTTAAGACTAGTCCCAGACTTGAGCTGTTTTGACTGAAAGTAACTTGCACTAACATATATTAAAATGTTTTGTCTCAAGATGCACAACAGTTATGTTTTTTTTTCTAACGCACATTTAAAAAAGCTACTTAAATCTTGAAATTTAACTAAACTAATTTAACTGTCTGTAAAACTGAGCCTTAGTATATATTTCAAAAATTGTACTTGCAGATAATATAATATTAATGACATAAAAGGTCACTTAAATGTACTTAAAGAGAGTATGCATAACTGTCTCTTTACACACTTTTTAAAAGTGCGCGTTGTAATAATTTAAAATTAAAAGATTTACTTTAAAGTACCATTTAAATCTTTATATCATCTTTTTTTTTGTCGTGCTTTAAAGAAGTACACTTATTTTGATGTGTTGCCTAACATACTAAAGCACATGTAAAATACTCAATAATATTGCAAGTTCATATTTGTTTTAACTTATGTATATTTTTTAACAAATGTGCAATTACAAATAGAACTTGTAAAAAGTTGCATATAAAGCATATATGTATTGAAATTGCTTATAAAGATGTACTTAAGTCCTACTTAAGTTGGTTAAAAAGCACTCTAAAGTTCAACTTATTACATTTAATATAAATTTAAATGAAATACATTTTCATTTAATTGCAATTAACATTCAATTAAGTGCCTGAAAATGACATTCACTTCAGACTTAAGTGCCAGGATATTCTTTCAAAGTCTTTTTTTCCCTTCCATATTTCTTTTTTCCTAGGGTGATGCAATATCATCAAAAATAGCCCACTTTGATAATTGTGCAGGAGGTTGTTTTCTCACAGACTCGAGGTGCATTGTGCTACAGCCAGTCTCCATTAGTAATATTCATACTAGAGAAAGTGACCTCTTTTCTAGAATATATAAATACAATTAACCCTGGTTTTAAATATCAGCTAGAACATATGGTTCTTTTTTTGTGCTGTGTATGATAAAGCAGACTATTTTTCATGGAAGGTCACCCAGCTCTCTGACAAAAAAAAAAGCTTGGGTGATTCTGTCACATTTCACAAAGGGTCCAGCAAAATGAGAGTGCGCTCAAACTGAGAGGAGGTCAAGCAGACAATTACAGTTCTGCTCTCTCTCATAGCTCTTTCTGACACTGGGTTAAAACCAATTAACCTGAGCTGACAGCGTCAAAGAACTGCGCCGCTTATGCTGCGATCATATGGTTGGGTTGCAGGAGCAAATGTTTCTAAAGTGCAAATGTTTCCAAAGTCACAATTAAAGATGGTAGTGTGTGTGGGTGTGTATACGCCACTTTATTTTTCTTTTAAACTGTGACATTTCAGCAGACATTCACTAGGATATATTCCGTAGTGACAACGCACGAATAGATCAAATGATGCCTAAATTATTGGATGTCCTTTGATTAGTGAAAAAACACCATTTAGACTTCATAACATTTTTAAAGTGATGTGGGAAAAATCTCAGCTGAGATCTTTTTAATAACTGAGTAGTTTTTTAGTGCCGTTAGATTGAATCCAAATGCATGGACTGTAAAAAGCTGAAGTTACCTAAAAACTGAACCTATGTAAAGTAGATAAGTTTGAGCTAAAATACTAAAATTACTCAAACTAAAAATAAATGAAAGCTAAATAGAAATACTTACAAAAATGACAAAGGCACATAAAATACTACTAAAATGTAAACAAAAAAAATTAATTAAAAAATTAAAAACAAAAATAAAAGCTATAATTCCAAATATTGATAAATGCTATAATCATATATTAATAATACTAAAATAACAATTTGACAATTCATAAATATTTTTAATCATCCACTCATGGAAAACCATAATCATTTTCTTGCATTTAGAGGACTCCATAAAAAACAGCATTTCCTTTTTCAGTCTGTCACTTTGACTATGCTTCTTGCTGCAGAATGTTATGAGCGACCAGAAACAGAGAAGAAAGTGACCAAGGGAAGGGAAAACAGAGGACAGAGAGGTAGAGAGAGGTCAAAGATGAAGGGATGTCAGAAGAAAGGGGGTAATTACTGGCCCTTTCTTATGGAAATGCTAATGAAGTAGGAGAGATGCCAGTAGACAATGGGGGCTGCGAGCAGGTTGAGCGTCCCCATGTAAACAGCTTCCTGTCATGGAGCCATTTAGCCCTCACTTTTACTGACTAACAAGACATCTCCACGCCAACTACAAAGAGCCAGTCTTCATCAAAGCCGGCCGCAGCCACCAGAGCACCTCGGACAGGTTTCAGCACACTTTTCCCAGGGAATGATGGGATGTCAGAGGATGTGGAGTGTCTTTCTCTTTTTGAACCCCCTGAGTTTATTATTATTGTAACATAGAGGAAAAAATAAAGAAATGGCCGATGAATTTGGGGTGCACTCTTTAAACTAAAGGTTTTAAAAGAGGGGGTTTGGAGCGATGCTTTTGAGGAACCATTTTTGGATCCCCAAATAACCTTTCAGCGAACAGTTCTGAAAATAACTACTATTTTTCTTAGTGTGAAGAACATTTAAAACATCTAAAATATTGTATTATTACTAGAAATGTGTCGATAAAAAGCCTTTATTTTTAAGAGTAAATATCTAAATGACAAACTCTAAATCTCTATAGTTTGAGTCACACAATAATGGCATTAACAATTTTCAACAAACACTTTCATGTTTTATACGCTTAAAAATGTTCACCAAAATGATTCTTTTGTGTCTGTGTGTCATTTGAGGTAACTGGTATTTTTGACTCTAAAATGACTTACAGTCATTTTACACACACACACACACACACACACACACACACACACACACACACACACACACACACACACACACACACACACACACACACACACACAGTCGCACACACACACACACAGTCGCACATACATGCAATGAAGCTCCTAAGCACATCCAGTCATCTGACTCATGCTGACATTCCATTTATTATGAAGTATATTCCCTCCATCTGCTCGCCTACGCTGATGAAACGCCATATATTTTCATATTAGACAGTAGAGTGTGAATATGCACTGGAAATAAATATTGTTTGCAATCACAACTGGGATTTTATAGAATTGTACTTATGTTTTCCATTGTGACAAATAATGGCTGCTTAGGGTTATGTAAAATGTACGTTTATAAAAAAAAAAAAAAAAAGTATATTTATTTTTAAAAATGTAATATTTTTAATTTATTTTATTTTATTTGAAAGAACTTTAAATGTTTTATTATTTTTTTAATTTATAAAATTATGTTTTGTTTACATACTGTAAAAAAATGTTATTTCAACTTAAAAAGTAAGTGTTTGTGCTACCTTAATTTTAATTTTAGTTAACTTGAAAAATTTAACAACTTGGATATTTCAGTTGACTTATCTTAAAATCTTAAGGCAGGACAAAAACTTACTTTTTTAAGTTGAAACAACCAATCTTACTACTGACATTTTGACATGTTGGTTTGGTTAAAAAAGCTTTAAAAATGTAAAAAATGTTTTTTGTTTTGTCTTTTTTTTTTTGTTCTTACAGTAGTGTCTAACTCCAATAGCTTTATTGTGGTGACATTAACTGCGATAACTATGCTATTTTAGTGGAAACTTTTTTTAAATAATTTTAGTGGAAACTAACATGACAACTTGTAATGTCAATATTTTCATCTATTCATTTTACTTGTTATAGATTTATTTTTGGTGTTTTTGCCTTTTATTAGGATAGGACAGTAGCTAGACAGGAAGTGAGGTTAGAGAGAGGGGTGACGGGATTGGGAAAGGTCCATGAGCCGGGACTCGGACTCGGGTCGCCCAAAAAAGCACAACGCCGCTACGGTGGCGACGTTATTCCTTTTATTTGTTAGAGTAGCGATTCATGACAAACCTGTAAAAAAACAAACAAACAAAAAACAGCTGCTGCCTTACATTTTTATATTTTTTTACAGTCGCTAGGACACATTTCTCAATACTTAGGTCACTTTTTCAAAACTCTTCACACAGTGAGCACAACAGAAGTATATGTGGGCTAAACTGTGGATGATTTATCATTCAATGACTACATCTTTCAAATTACATTAATTGTTTTCTCACTTCGACACAACAACCACCAAAACTCTGTGTACTTACAGGCCAATTTGCACATGCTTACATACTGTTTTAAAAACTGCTAAGCTTATGTTCAAAACAATAACATAATACAAAACTGAATATGACAGCAATTTGCTACATTAATACTACATTTTTTTAACATTTTGCTACAATTACAATTGCTTTACAATTGCTACATTTGCTACAGTAATATTGTAATGAAATTTATTTCAAATCTAAAAATGAAATGCTATAAAAATAATTGTACAATTGTTTTTACAAGTGTACAAATTCTTGTATTTTGTAATTAGTCTGTGCAAAAAAAAAGAAAGAAAAAAAGACATAAAATATATTGAAGCATACGGCATCATGTCTGATTCATTCCAGTAAAATATATTGCAGTGAATTCTAAACAGTAGAGAGGTGTGCTTGTTTTACAGAAGAAAACATTGTATAATGCTACCTGTTGTTAGTGTTTTTTAGGTCATTGTTTTGTGGGTGACAAAGTGTGTTTGTTGTCTGTCAACCTTTGCTAGTGTGATGGAAGAATATGTTGATTTGAGACATGTATGAAGTGATATGGTAGTTTTAGTGCATTTTGAAAGTGAAATGAACTGCTGTGCCGAGCTGAAAGTTGGTTTAGCGACTGTAAAAAACTGTAAGTACAATCCACTTGGATTTTAAGTTATTTCAACTTAAATTACATTAAACTGACTTAAAATATGAAACAAATATTCCTCAACCAACAAGAGTTGAATCTTGTATAACTTCTAAAAAAAAAAGTTGACAATTGCTTAACTTACTTTGATGAGTTAAAGAAAATATGCAAAAAATGATGTTGTCATAATTTATTGATCAAATATTTTTTTTACAGTGCACTGGGATCAGAGTTCCAGCACAACAGATTGACCCTCACTGTTAAAATAGCAAAACCGTCCTGTAGGGGGCGACGGCTCAGGTGTCCAACAGGGAGGCGGAGCACTCCGGCCCACGGCTTTGGTAAAAGATCTAGGATTAGAGGGCTGTATCTATTGTTCTTTAATGAGTGTCTTTGATCTGGGCACAGTGTTTAGTGTTTGTACACCTGGGTCACTGCGGCCCTTGAGTAGGACTGGCTGTGTTGAGCTGCTGCTGGTGGGTGGTGTGTGGGGGCTGTGGATGATGTGGATAGGGGGTTATGGGGGATATCCAGCATCGTGCAGGTAACACTTCCCAGTGAGCCACTGTTGCTGGCGTGGGAATGCAGTAAAAAGAGTCCTGCTAAGGGCCCTGCCCCCTTTGTTTGCTCTGGTTTTATGGTCTCCTGGCCCCCAGATCCTATATGGAGCTTCAGACTACCCAGACAAACACGTAGGGCTCAAGCTTCCATGAACTATAGCAGGAAGAGCTACTGTATCATATCTGTGTGTCATCAAGCAGAGCTACGTTATGCCTGTGAGTGGCCAGATTACAGTTTTTCTTGATTGTTTACACACATTTTCTGAAAGAATGCCTCATATTCTCAGAACTCTACACACAAATCAAAAAACACACACACAATGGGCAAAACCCCTCAATTCTCCTGCAAAATGAAACTTTACATTCAAAACAATGTTATTTCTTCTCAAAATGGTATTTTGTTTTCAAATGACACACACAAACCATCATATGAATAGACATTTATAAGAACCAGTTGAACACTGATGTGCTCAATGTAAAACACTACGATGAATGGAAAACACTTCTCCATTCATCATAATGATTTAGGCCTTTTTTTTGTTCAGTGTTACACTTACTACAGACAGTACATACATAAGTGTGTTATAAAATATTTGAGAATATTGTTTTTATACTCAGAACACACAAATACACGGTAACAAATATATTTTATTTTCCCCACAAAAACAATGTACAGAGTGTACTGTACATCCCATTCCCAACCAACACAAAGTTGCACATACACTACATACAAAACAACAGAATAATTTACTGTACACAGTTACAGTAAAAAAAAAAAAAAAAGCTACCGTAACAAAAAACTATGCTGCATCCTCTCTTCTGTTTCGTCTGGCCACAGCACCTCATCCACATCACAAGCAATGTTTTCCCTGGCCAAGCAGCGGGGGAAATATCGCCTAGCATGGAGATTGCAGACATAAAAAGCATCAGCTGCTATATCTCCACATCCGTCCTCCATAGCTTGGAGAAGAGGTATACGCATTTGTGGATTACGGTCATACACTTTCCATCTCCAGGCAGAAAAAAATTCCTCAATAGGATTGATGAATGGAGAATATGGAGGGAGATAAACAATTAAGAAGCGTGGGTGGGCAGTGAACCAGTTACGAACCAGAGCAGCCCTGTGGAAACTTACGTTGTCCCAAATGACGACGTACCTGAGCTGCTCTGGGCCATCTACCTGATCTGGTGGAATGAGTGTGTTGTGTAGGGTGTCCAGGAATGTGATCAAATGGGCGGTGTTGTAGGGGCCAAGGGTAGAGTGGTGATGGATGACGCCGTGGTGGGTAATTGCTGCACACATTGTGATGTTCCCTCCGCGCTGGCCAGGGACTTTAACAATGGCACGCTGGCCGATGATATTCCTTCCTCTTTCGTCTCTTTGTGAGGTTGAACCCAACCTCATCAATGAAGATGAACTGGTGCTCCACTACAGCCACCTCTAGCTCAAGGACTCTCTGAAACACACATGACAACATCAGAAATAGACATGGAGTGGTCACTATTGTGAAGCACAATCATTATGATTACAATATTGAAATATGTATAATTTACTGTATACAATGTTGAGAGTATGCATCAATTGTGGGACTCACTTGCACATAGTTATATCGCAATTCTTTGACTCTTTCTGAATTGCGTTCAAATGGCACCCTGTAGACCTGCTTCATCCTGAGATGATTTCTGCGCAAGACACGGCCCAGTGTTGATAAGCTTACCCTATCAATATTTTGAAATATGTCATTGTTTTCTATTATTTTTCTTTGTATTTGCTGTAATGTTATGGCGTTGTTTTCTAGGACCATGTTTATGACTTCAGTTTCCTGTTCAGGAGACAGAACACGTTCCCGACCACCTTGTGTTGGTAATCTTTCAGTTCTGCCAAACAAATAGTAAAATACTGTATATACAAAGTAGGTATACATTTCCTAAATACTTGAAACATACTTTACAGTATTTTTACAGTCCTACAGAACAGTCCACATGCAATACTGTACTACTGTACTCATTGAGTACTGTATTGATATGCAGTACTGCAATTTTCTAGTGGGAGTAGATTTCTTACCTATTCTCATTTTGGAAAGTCCGGATGATGGATGCTACAGTGTACCTGCTCAGATTTGGCTGTACTCTTTGCCCAGCCTCCCTCATTGTTAGACCATGGTTGACCACATGATCAACCAAAGTGGCTCGGATCTCATCAGAGATTACGGTCCTTGGCCTTCCTCGTCCACGTCCTCGTCCTCCCCGTCCTCCTCCTCTTACTCTCACACCTCTGGCTCTGCCTCTGTTTCCAATGTTGGCGTCCATTGCTCCATTGAAGAGCTCACCTATTGCCCTTTTATGCTAAAGCTCTGATTGCTAATTGTAAAATAGTGTGAAGGGTGTTTGCCCATGTGAGGAGTCAGTGTGCATATTTGAATGGCAGTGTGTTCCTTGTGAAAACAAGATATTTTCTGCATGAAAATTGTGCGAAAAGCAGAGAATTGTGTGTAGTTTTTTGAAAAAAGTGTGTTTTAGTACTACAATTTGAGTGTAAAGCAGGAATTGTGCTTGTAGTTTAGCAGAATTGGTTGAGGGGGTTGGTGAATGAGTTACATGTTGTGGTTATTGTGTCTCAAGTACCAGAATTTGTGTGTAAACAATTGAGAAAAACTGTAAAAACTAACATGATTTAAGCATAGAACTAGTAAACAATGGATACACAAAACATTTTAATAATGCAGGTCATATTTATTCACCAAAATAAAGGCAGTACATTTTTTTTTTGGGAGTAAAATTTGACCTATAGGGCCGGTTGCATAAATTTCTTAGACTAGCCTTACACATTTATTTAAGACTGTTAATAAGTTTTTTGAGTCATAAAAATGTTGATTGGTCTAATTTGATACTGAAAATTAAAACTGACTGCCCCTTGAATAACTGGTGGGTCATACTAGATCTTAAGGAGCTGTCTTAAAATAATGGTTGTTTATGCAACTGGCCCCTGTGTGTGTGTGTGTGTGTGTGTGTGTGTGTGTGTTTGTGTGTGTGTGTGTGTGTGTGTGTGTGTGTGTGTGTGTGTGTGTGTGTGTGTGTGTGTGTGTGTGTGTGTGTGTGTGTGTGTGTGTGTGTGTGTGCATATATATATATATATATATATGTGTGTGTGTGTGTGTGTGTATATATAAAATATATTATATTTTATTATAAAGTTACAGACAGATAGTGAAAATGTGAGCAAAAGCTTCAATATCTGTCTACTGGGTTTTGATGAAGTCAGAGGCTGTTTTTTAGCCTAGCTGCAAGTGTAGCCATTATGATGACATCATCCCCGGGGGCTAAAAGGAAATGAAGCCTCAGGTTTACACCTACACCATCACTCTGCATGCATACATATTATATGTTTCTGCATACACTGTGTTTCCACTTGCATTCAATTAAAACATCACTGTAATTCAAATTGCTTACATTCAAAACCGATCTGATAAAGGAACAACCATGGAAAGAGGAAGTAAAACTTTAACAGTGACCAACATGTTTCCTTTAAATAATCAGTTTGTGCCCTATCTTGTGAATATGTGTGTGAGTCTGCTTGTGAATGCAGTGAATGTTTTAATTATGCTTTTTTCCACACACTGGTGAGTGTTGACCTCAGCGAGACACCACAAAACATGACAAATCTGCTAAAGGAAACCTCTCTGCACTCATGTGATGTTACACACACACTCATCTAGTTTAAACATAATCAAATCACTTCGTGAGAGACCTTTTTAACACATGAGTATGCTGTCAATTATTTTAAAAAAAAAACCACAGGCCTAATATAGGCCTAAAGGCTATAAGTATATAGGCAACACTTGGGACATAATATGTTGTTTCCCCTTAGAAGTTTTTGATACAAATCAAAATGTATTGGAATCATGTGAACTGATGTGATTTTAATTATAGAAACATTGCCATCACAGGCACAGATATGGCAGTTCCAAGTTCCAACAGGATTCCTGAGTCAGTTCTGCACACTTTCTGATCTCTTTAAAAAAGAGAAGGCTCAATGGTCTTCTACACTGTAAAAAGGTATATGATCAATATATGACAACATATGTTTTTACATTGTTTTAACTCATCAAAATAAGTTTGTCAATTGTCAACCTTTTTTTTTATAAGTTATACAAGATTAAAATATTGTTTAAGCCAGTTTAATGTAATTTAAGTTGATATAATTAAAACATCCAAGTTGATTGTATTTACAAATTTAAAGCAGCAACTTTTTTGTTACAGTCTATATGTAACCCTTTATGCCAAAAAGGTTCTATAAAATGAGAAATTTACATGATTGCATAATAATTTCAAGATGAACAAGCTATTTAATTCAAAATAAAAAAGTGAATTAAAACAAAATGAATTAATTCAAACTAAATCCATAAAATGATCCCATGATGGGAAAATATTCTATATCTGAAGCGCCTGACAGATTCTATACGCTGTTGTTTTCAATATTTATTACATTGTGCTAAAAGATGTATACGAAGCAAAAACAAAAACCATCTGAATGCAAAACCTTTCAAAGGAGTAAAAAGATCTAATGAGTTGTTATCACTTTGTGTTTGTTGCTAGGCAACCTGACCTTGGAGTGTGCTGTAAATCAGTGTGTTGTCACCCTCTCTGCCTGACCTGTGTGCTCACACTGAAGTGAGATGGAGAGCCATGTATCCATGCCAACTTGCTTTATTTTTAATATTAGACATAAAAAAACGGTTCCCTAACCATTCAGCATTGTGATGCTTCATCACGCAGAACCTGCTTTCACCAAACAACGCAACATGTTCCTGGATCGACATCTGTGTTGATCCGGTAACAACATTCCAATCAAACACTCAGATTTGAAGTTTATGACAAGTTTACAGTTTAGTAATTTGTAAACAATTGTAAGTTTAGGCGCACAACCTGGGTTTGGTGGTTCTACATGAGTGTTATTCACCCATAATTTCCCTCTGATTTTAGGGATAACTTATGGGTAATGATAGGTTTAGGGATTATTTTTCGGACAGGAATGTTGTTATTGGATCAACAAAATATGTTGACCCATGAACGCATCTAACTCGGCTACTCAGGACGTGTCTTCATTACATAAATCGTATTTTATAAGTAACTTGTTCATGTCATAGTAAAAATTGAATAATTTGATCACATAGTATTATTATTATCATAGTGCGAAAGAGCTTGTCAAAGATAAACAAGCATACTTCCCTGTTGGAGGTCTGGATCAGATGTTTTGCTTTTGAAATACACCATAGAAAAAACAGTGACAAATAATAAAATTGTGCTAACACTTAACAGTAAGGTTTCATTAGTTAACTACATTAGTTAACTTGAACTAAGAATGAACAACATATTTATTAATCTCAGTTCATGTTAATTCTAGCATTTCCTAGTATCTAAAAACAAAAATTGTATTTGTTAACATTAGTTAATGCACTTTGAACTAACATGAACAAACAATAATCAGCTGCATTTTTATTAAAATGTGCTGCTCATTGTTAGTTTATGTGTTAATAAATTAGACCTTGTTTTAAAGTGCTACCGAAAAAGTAAAGCATGCTGCATTATTTTATGTATGTATGAAATTGTATGTATATAGTGTAAAAAATTTAATATAGACTAAAGCAAAGCATACAATTTCTGGGGTCTGTAATAATATTTTTTAAATAATTTGATAGTTTTATTCAACAAGGGTGCATTATATATTGGTGCATTTTTATAACGTTTCCAAATAAATGCTGTTCTTTTGAACTTTCTATTCATCAAAGAATCCTGAAAAAAGAGTGTATCATGGTTCCCACACAAGATATTAAGCAGCAAAACTGTTGTAAACATTGATGATAATAATAAGAAATGTTTCTTGAGCATCAAATCAGCATATTAGAATGATTTCTGAAGGATCATGTGACACTGAAGACTGGAATAATGACACTGAAAATTCAGCTTTGACATCACAGGAAGAAATTACATCTTAAAATATATATAATTTTAATAATAATTATTTTTTATATTTAATTTAATTTGTATCTTTTTGTTGTTCGAAATAAAATAAATAAATAATATTACTGTTTTTACTGTAATTGTGATCAAATATATAACTATTCTGAGCATATCAAAAATATTTTTAAAATCATATTGACCCCATACTTCTGAACAGTAGTATGTAAATATTAATTTCTATTATAATTTATACCTAAATTATATATGAGTACTGTTAAAATTGGGCATTAGTGCACATCTGAAATCATCGTCATCCAGAGTTTTTGGTAATTTGGAAGGAAGCATTTTCAGTGTTAAACTGTCAAACTGAAAAGTAACCAACAAGAACAAAAACCAAAAAACAAACATGTAATTTCATACTCCTGATTAGAGCAGCTCTCTCTCTCCTCTCTGATTTTCTCTGCTGGCAGTTTGTTTCTTCAGCTCTCACCTCACTGTGTCTCTAAAGGATAAAGTTCATCAGAAGCTTCTGAAGCAATACCATCTTCTCTCCCTCTCTCATTAGCATCCAAAAGGTCTGATGTCTATTGCGGGGAGGTGGGGGCGAGAGAGGGGGAACAATTACTGTCCCTCCAGTCTTTTTTATCCTTTTCAAAGGGCAGGGTGATTAGGAGAGGAAAGTTTAGATTTCCTGAACTTGAAGTGGAAACGCAGCAGTGACAGACGCATCTCGAGACTCAATCCACATCTGGCTGAGTGCGGGGGGAGTGTGTCTGTGCGGACGGCAGTACTGTAAACTCTCTCCACACACACACACACACACACACACACACACACACACACACACACACACACACACACACACACACACACACACACACACACACACACACACACACACACACACACACACACAATCACACACACACACACACACACACACACACACACACACACACACACACACACACACACACACACACACACACACACACACACACACACACACACACACACACACACACACACACACACTGTCCTTCAGTCTATCTTCTGTTATAAAGCCACTTCACATACAATGACAGCTGTGCTGAACCCAAATCCACCTATAACTGGAAAGTAAATAAACAGACCAGATTTTGTTTAAAAATTTCGATTTTATTGATGCTTGCATCTTGCATGCACTCGTGTCAGATGCTCTTATACTTAAAAACTGAAATTGAATTTGACATGGTTGATGTGATTACTGGCACGAGAAGAAAATTGCTCAAGAAAAATCCAAAAAGTTGCTGCCGAAAATGTTGAGAGCAGCAATCATAACAGAACTGAAATGATTAACACATCAGTGAAGCTAACATATGATTAAGTGATGATGATTAACATAATACATCATTAAAAAATATCATTAAAATGTTGGAGCTTGACTGTCTCAAGAGATCACATAACACATGTTTGTGTATTATGACACAATGGATAGATGTATTTTAAACAGTGGCAAAAACAGTGACAAAAAAATGAAATATTTGTATATTGTATTATGTTATGTAAGTATAAATTTGTTTGAATATACTGTACATTAGCGTAATAAAACCTACTACAAAAGTTTGGGGTCAGTAAGAATTCTTTTGTTTTAAAGAAAGTAATACTTTTATTCAGCAAAGATGCATTAAATTGATCAAGAGGGACATTTATAAAGTTATAAAAGATTTGCATTTTAAATAAATGCTGTTCTTTTGAACTATCTATTAATCAAAGAATCAAAAAAATAAAAATTGTTTATCAACACAATAAAAAATTATTAGCTACATTTTGGAGCTTCACGGTCTACACAGATTAAGAAAACAGCTGAATTTGTATTTTTATTTGGACAAAATTATGTATGTGTGTATTAGTATGTATGTGTGTACAATGACAAAATGGCCCCGTAACAATAGCAATATCCGAAATAATTTTCCTTTTGGGGACACGAAGTCCCCGTGAGGAAAACAGCTTATAAATCACACAGATTGATGTTTTTTTTTGAAAATGTAAAATGCAGAGTTTTCTGTGATAGTTATAGGTTTTGGGGTAGAGTTAATCTAAGGGGATAGAATATACAGTTTGTACAGTATAAAAATCATTATGTCTATGGAAAGCCCCCATAGAAACTTGTGTCTGTGTGTATCTTGTCTCCTTTATTTTCAAAAGACTGACTCATCCGATTCCCCTGTTTACTGATTTAGGCCGGAGAGGAGAAGAGTGGAAAATATGCATCTTCTCTTATAACTGTCCTTTTGTGGAGCACCAGTCCTCTGTAATATTTCTCACCGAGGTGAGAGTGTCCTTATGCCAGAGAGAGGCAGCATCTCTTAACCCCTTCATCACTCGCACAAAACCTCCATCCACATGCACACAATCTGTATGTATGGAAAAAACAAAGAAAATTAAAAACAAAATTCCAGACACAGCAAATAATGTTTATCTTTTAATTTAAAAACAGTGTACTTTCATGTACTTTCATGTGATAACATGTTAACCGGGTTTATTCTGTGTGTGTGTGTGTGTGTGTGTGTGTGTGTGTGTGTGTGTGTGTGTGTGTGTGTGTGTGTGTGTGTGTGTGTGTGTGTGTGTGTGTGTGTGTGTGTGTGTGTGTGTGTGTGTGTGTGTGTGTGTGTGTGTGTGTGTGTAAAAGAGAAAGAAACAGAAGCTCAGGAGAGTGAGCTTGATGTGACTGATGACAGGCTGTTTGTTGCTCTGTAAATCAGCTGAATCTAAGCAGTGGAAAGGTGTGAGGGCCCTTCACATTTATGGTCCCTGAGAAGTGCGGACTTCATCAACATCCTCTATCATCAACTCCAAGTGCGTCAGAAAGACACTGATTTACAGAGCTCTTTTGAACTCAATGCTTACTATCTTAGATCATGTAAAATAGTATAATAAGCTGAGAAAATGAGACAATATAAACAGGTGAAGCTTGATGGTGTTTAAAAAAGTAACTGCCAAAGTTTTCACTGAAATATGGTGAATCAAGGATTTATATATAAACATAACTCTCAATTACAAAAGAATAGGACTGTTTAAATTGTTTAAAATAGGTTTGGATAAAGTGTAACATGTCACAATGCAAGGTACTGCTGTCATTGCACTTCTCATGTCAAGTACCCTAATATAAACGCACTACACTTGTTGACTGATATTCAATAGGCTAATTTAAATTAAAACTGCCACGAAGTAAACAATAGGCCTATCCAATTTTAAAAACAAAAACAATATTGTTACAGCTACATTTACATTTTAAAGTAAATATTTAAATACTCGTAAGATGAAAAATATATTTTTTAATGTTTGTTTATTATTTTAAACAAAGAATAAAAAAGTTCCAGCTGCATATTTAAAATTCAGGTCGAAAAGCAGCACATAAATATCCCAGATATTGCCGTAGGACACTTATCTGGCTGGAGTCATGCTGGATTAAGGGAATTCACACATATCACCTTTGGGCCATCCACACTTCAGTCGAGCACTGGCGCAGGACGCGTCAATGGCCGCATCCTAATGGCCCGTCCCAGTAAACACGAGCTTTCTCACATGTGTATCTGGGACAACAAAAGATTAGCATTATTCGCAAATATACAGCTGAGTTCAAAGGCACCGAGGGAGCAGACACCGTCTCTCTTCCTTCTTTTGTTTCAAAGGCGAGTTCGCGAAAAGGAAAAGATTTAGGCTATAGCCTATCATTCCACGATATAGCCTAATCCGATGTTCTTATAATATGAGCATTTTGGTCAATGTTTCAATTAAAATAATTATAATAATAATAATAGGCTACATATATAGGCCTACATAAAAACAAGAAATGCATTTAAAATAGGCTATTTCATAATATTAATAGTCAAAAATAAAAACGCAGAACAAGTAAAAGTGTGCAGTCTAAATAAAAAGCTAAAAAAGTTGCAGACTGTATTATTCAAAAACATTAAATGAATGTATTATGTAGTCCAATATAATAGAATAAGTTATGCTAAGTTTTTTAATAATGTCATGTATTTCTTTTTATTTCATTATTATTATTATTTATACAATGGCTTATTTCTTAAACGTTTTCAGTGACTGTAGACTTTCAAGCACTTTAACACTTTGTAATGTGGCACTATGTATGTCAATAATACTTTCCGTTTTGTGGCGACAAATTATCGGGCGCTATTAGGGCGCAATGGGCCTGGTCTCGCGCTCCGGGTCACGCCCCGCGACAGCAGGGGCTCAGTATCGGGCCTTTAAAAAGGCCCCGGGCGCGTTAAAAGGGCAGTTTAAGACGTGCTGTCAAAGCATCGTAACCCAACGGGATTTGGTGATTTCGGACTTAACTCAAGGTTTATTTTATCGGAAATATGTCTTCCTCAAGTCCCGATCAGCGCCTGGATCATCTCCTGAGCGCAGTGGAGAGCGAGTTTCAGAAGGGCAGCGAGAAAGGCGACGCGTCCGAGCGGGATATTAAACTTTCCCTTGATGACGCGGAGTTGTGGACCAAATTTAAAGAACTCACAAATGAAATGATTGTCACTAAGACTGGAAGGTATGTTGAGATTTGACAACAGTTAAAATAATGCTTCCATTAGCCTATAAAACATTTTTGCAAAGTTTTTTTTTTTTTTTAAATCAGTAGCCTACTCCTAATCTAACGTAAAAATCTCGAACATTTACGCTAAGTTTTTAGTTTTTTTTTTTTTTTTTTAGTTTTCTTAAGTCAATTATGCTATAAAAAGGTTCAAGTAGCGTGTCTTACGACTCGGTCGTTTATTAGCGTTCTACTTTTGTCGCGATAATAATTAATCTTGTCGAGTTCATTCAGTTTGAATGCTATTAAAATGTTTTTGACCAATCTTTGTCTTGTCTTCTAGGCGAATGTTTCCCGTGCTCAGAGCCAGTGTCTCCGGTCTCGACCCCAACGCAATGTATTCGGTGCTGCTGGACTTCGTGGCGGCCGACAATAACCGATGGAAATATGTGAACGGCGAATGGGTGCCAGGTGGAAAACCCGAACCTCAGAGTCCGAGCTGCGTCTACATCCATCCAGACTCACCCAACTTCGGCGCGCACTGGATGAAAGCGCCCGTCTCTTTCAGCAAAGTCAAACTCTCCAATAAACTCAATGGAGGAGGACAGGTAAAGGAAATCTTTATATATCAGTGGTGAAATAAATAAGTGTACAGTAAAAAAAGTTTACAGTAAAAATATACCGTTTTTGTTAGGAGTTAAAAATGTTGAATATTCAATATTTACGACATTTCATAACCAATCATTTTCTTCTCTTTTAGATTATGTTGAACTCTTTGCACAAATACGAACCCAGGATTCACATAGTGAAAGTTGGCGGGATTCAGAAAATGATCAGCAGTCAGTCTTTTCCTGAGACCCAGTTTATTGCAGTCACAGCTTATCAGAATGAAGAGGTGAGTGTTTGTTAAATGACACTGGAGATGTGTCCTCGGCCTTCATTATGTTGCATTAATCGAACATTTCCCTCCATATTCATTAGTTTTAATCCTTAATTATTTTCAGATCACAGCTCTGAAGATCAAGCACAACCCGTTTGCCAAAGCATTCCTAGATGCCAAAGAAAGGTACAAGAAAAAATACAATTAGGCCTACTAGACGTAATTTCTCCTTAAAACCATTCTGTAACACCGTTTCGATAATTGATATATTTGATTACAACTGAAATTTTGTTGTCATGTCAACAGAAGTGACCACAAGGACATCCCAGACCACAGCACTGATAATCAGCAATCTGGATACTCACAACGTAAGTGAACCAACACTCAAATGAACTTTACTAAATCTTCCCCTCAAACAGTGCCTTATAGTATATTTAAAGTTTGTCTCCCTTCAACAGTTGGTGGCTGGTTCCTGCCCAGTAACGGCCCTATGGGCCCCAGCAGCAGCCCTCCTCAGTTCAGTGGGGCCCCTGTTCACTCCTCTGGCTCGTACTGTGAGAGATACTCCAGCCTGAGGAACCACAGAGCTGCCCCGTATCCCAGCCATTACCCCCACCGCAGCACTACCAGCAGTAAGAGCAAATACATTCAGTTCAGTTCAGCTTAGTGTACTTTATTGGCATGATTGTGTTCACATACATTATTGTAAATGAAGGAAAAAAATATGTATGGGGATGGTCTGGTCACACTTTATATTAGGTGTCCTTATCTACCTAGTACTTACATAAAAAATAAAAACAATTTGACAAAAAACAAACTCAATTTTAGGTACAATGTACTTATTGTGTTCATGTTTTTTTGATATTGAGGTGGGGTACGGGTAAAGTTAGGGACATGTTTGGTTAGGTTTAAGGGTGGGTTAAGGTGTAAGGGAAGGGTCCAGGGTGTAATTATAGATGCAATTACAGAAATTCATACTTCCGTAATTACATGCAGATATACATTTTTACACTGATGTATTACAGTGTAATTATACATTTAAGTACTGAGTAATAATAATTAACTACATGTACTTACTATAGGGTAATGGTTAGGATGAGGGTTTAGTTTAAGGTCCTTGCACACTGAGTCCGAAATTTTCGTATTTGTCACTTCGCTAAGAATGCAAAAACACAAAAAATCGAACCCGTTTCGAATTTTTTTATGATGGATGAAAGTTTCGGAGGCAGTGTGTAAACGTGATTGACACAAAGTGGGGTCGTATATATTTTTAACCTGCGGAAATTTTGGACAAGCATTTCGGACTCTGTGTGCAACGACCTTTAGGGTTAATTGCATGTAATTATGCATAATTTATAGTCGTTACTACAGTAACTCCATGTAACAATAAACGCATTGTGAATATTAGTACAGAGTACACGTAATATGGTCTTTGACTGTATTGATCAAGGCAATGGTTTCTGAGGGTATGCAGTTGAAAAAAAATGAAATTAGAGTTAAAACTGATTCTCTTCCATTTATTTCCTTTACTTGTATTTTGCTGTTAGATAACTACATGGACAACTCTTCAGGAAGTCTTGCTTCTCACGATAGCTGGTCAGCCCTGCAGATACCCAACTCTAGCGGCATGGGCACCCTGGCCCACACCACCAACACTACCTCTAACACCAGGTCGGGACTTTCTAAACATTATTTTTTCGTATTAATAACTGACCGACTGACCCATGGATTCACTAACTAACCATGCACTTCTGCGTTACAGCCAGTACCCAAGCTTGTGGTCCGTTGCGGGTACGACCCTCACCCCGTCGGGCTCAGCATCGGGGTCCATCACCGGAGGCCTGACATCTCAGTTCCTGCGCGGCTCTTCGGTGTCCTACTCTGGGCTGACCTCTTCTCTGCCTGTTTCCTCTCCCTCCTCGATGTATGATCCGGGGTTGAGCGAGGTTGGCGTGGGAGATACCCAGTTTGAGAGCTCCATCGCCAGGCTTACAGCGTCCTGGGCTCCTGTGGCACAGAGCTACTGAGTTCCAGATCATTCCCAACTGAGACTCTGACTGATGGTGCAGTATGGGACATCCTACAAAGGCTGGCCTACTTCCTGAGGGAATCTAGAAGAGCTTCTCGCCGTTTCGACAATCAGAAAACGGGTCCATTTTTAAATTCACATCTTGCGAGTATCACAATCAAGAGCTGATAAAAGACAATCACTTAATAGAGTATCTATATTCACAAAAACCATCATGGGAATTTTAGAGATCCGGCATAAAATGGGGCCAATTATTTTGTTTATTCTTAATAATATTATCTAAAATATTAATAAGACCGAATCGTGCTGTTGACTCACTAAAATGTATATGTGTGTAAATAAATAGAAATTAACGACCATTGTCAATGTATTACAGTATATAACTGTAACAGTCTTACGTGTGCTTTCTGTAGAACGAGAGAAAGACAGACTTTGCTGTTTAGTTTGAAATGGTGAAAACATTTGAAAAAACAAGTGACCCTGTAGTTATGTCTGCAATCCGTCCTATAGAGAAATCATTTGTACATATCTATCTATTTGTATTTGTTGGACTCTTTGTGAGTTTTATTTATGTCATTTTAATAATAAATTAAATTTCTTTTTTTTTCTGTCAGACATTTGCCAGTGGTCTTTATTTACCGTGTATTTTTTCTTAAATACTTGTTGTACGTTGTATTATTAACATTTGGTTTGTTCAAGGGACTTTATGTACAGATCCTGACATTTTAAGGAACAAAAAATAACACACTGCTAGTATTAACAGAATATCAATTGATCATCTTAAGAGCATGAATGTGAACAAAAATGAAGTTCATTGAAGTTCTTCAACAAACAAACCAAATGTAAATTATTAAAATTTAACAGCTAACAAAAAATATTTCTTAATTACAATAACAACCTAACTGATAATTGGTGTTAATGGTTGTTTCCTATGAAACCGTTCAGTATTAATGGGAGGTTTTAAATATTTGCTTGTTCAAAACACATTTGAGCATTTATCATAAATTAGACATTATACATGAATAATCTGACAACATACAAGGACCATTTTTCAGGTCTTTGTGTGCACAATTATGTCTAATAACTTAAAGTCTTACTGTTCTATTATTTCATGTGTATTGTTGAACATCTTGATCTTGAGCTAAATTAGTGAGGCAGTTTTAAGCAGGTGGAAGATGATCCTTAAATTCAGGGAAAGGTAGTGAGTTTAGATGACAGGTTTGCTAAATGAAGTCGGGGCTCAGAGAGATTCAGAGCATGTGATGTGCTTCACAATCTCTCACAGCGCTTTGTTAGAGTCTGCAGATCTGTGTGACACATGGTCATTTCAAACCAGAGAAGAAAAAAATCAACAACAAATTGCAAGTGATGCTGACACCAATGAGAAAATCAAATGGCAAACCCTAAAAATACAATCATTTAATCTTCTAAATGAGAGACACACATTCTCTTTTTTTGCATTAACATTAATGTTGCACACTTTGTTAAAGATTTGTTTACTTTTTAACACATTTGTCTTCTCATATTTGTGCCATACTTCTTGTATGTATATTGTTGGAGGTCTTATATAGTTTTTTATGATTAAAGCTGCTGCTAATAATAATATAAACATAAATATAAATAATTATATTATTATTATTAGAAGTAGTAGTAGTAGTAGAAGTGGTAATGGTAGTGTATTGGTATTATTATTATAATTTATTATTATTTAAAGAGTTGTTTAAATTATAATAATTGCAATAATAAAAATAATTATTGTTATTATTATTATTATTATTATTAGTTGTAGTAGAAGTGGTAATGGTAGTGTATTGGTATTATTATTATAATAATTTATTATTATTTAAAGCATTGTTTAAAATAATAATAATAATAATAATAATAATAATCATAATAATAAACTATTACTATTATTATTATTAGTAGAGTAGTAGTGTATTGGTATTATTATTATTATTTAAAGCTTTGTTTAAATTATAAAAATAACAATAATAATAATTATGATAATAATAATAATAATAATAATAATTATTATTATTATAATTATAATTATTATTATTAGTAGTAGTGGTGGTAATGGTGGTGTATTGGTAGGCCTATATTTGGTATTTTATTCTTATGAAATGAAATGAAACATGTCCTAAACGCTCTCTGCGTGAGCTGTGGATTGTCTGATAGCTGCTGATGTCACTGCTCATTGACAGCACTGGAGATCTGCGGTCGGGGCCGTGATTGAGCACTCAACACTAGGGCGTAAATGAAGACTGGAGGGTCACGGGGACACAGGCAAACAATAATGAAGGAGCAATGTGACAGGCAGCTGGTAGAGAAGCCATGGTGTGTTCCCAGAGTAAAGAGAACATCCCATGAAAGTTCGTCTTTCTAAACAGATCTCTGTCTATTCTGTGTGGAGGTCGAAACTCTCACAGAACGCAGCCCTGAAAAGCACTTTGTAAAAGACTGTTGTAAAAGCACTTGCACATAATGCACAGGTTTTGAAGGTATCCCGACAATTTAATTTAAATGGTAATCTCTAACATTTTATAATGTTAAAAAATCTGAAGAAAAAATAAATACATTAGTATTTTGAGAGTCTTAATGTTTTTGTACTAAAAACTATGGCTTTAAAAAAAAAATGTTATGTACCTCTTCCAGGTCAAAATCGACCTGAATACATCAGGAGGGTTTAAAAAAATTCTGAGAATCACACATATATTAATTTAGACTTTAAAATGTCAAAAATATACAATAATGGATGGGGTGGGCTTAAAGATATGGCTTGCTAACAGAAAAATTGTAAGACTTTGTAAGTTTGCTAGAGGATGCGATACATGGGAGGTCACCATTGTGAGGACGGCACTAACCCCAGGTGCATTGTAGTAAGTCACATTTATGTGCATTATGAATGTAAAAATGAAATATGGACACTTAGAAAAATCCAGATGACATTGCATTATCAAACCAACATCATCTGCCCTCAAATGCTGCTAGCGTCTCACAACTAACATACATTTTCAGATCAATTATCGCAATATAGCTTTAAACTGGAATCCATGTGATTTTTAGTGAAGTTATGAAGTTATTTCTCCTCAAGTTCACACAGGTGTCCTATAGAGCAACCACAGATGTTTCTTTAAAAGCATCTGATCAGTGACGAGTCTTCTCCAAGTATTTCTAGCTCTCTGACTGAGCTCTTTGTCTGTGTGGTTTGTCTGCACACTCATAACATCCTAAACACACACATATGGCAGCCTGCCTGTGTTGATCCTAGTTAATAACAGCTTCATTGGGTCTCTGTCTTCCTGGCAAGTGTGTCTTTTAAATACGCTCTTCAAAGTGTGCGCACACAGGTGAGGAAAGGAAGGCTTATAGGACCCCTCACTGTGAGGACAAATGAGATCATTGTGTTCTGAAGTGTGCTATTTGTTGTTTTCCATTGGTGCCCGCTTTACCCATGTGGACCTCACCAGTATTAAGTTTGCTTGTTAACACTGCTAACATTGCATGTTACTGAGAAGGTGATATTGAGAATTATGTGTTTATGATACATTAGCACAAGTCATTCTCTGAGATGGCTTATGTACTTATGTTTTTTTTTTTGTATGTGGTGTCGTTTCGAACAAATTTGAGTGTAAAAAAAAAACGGTGCTGCCTTAAATTTTTAAGGACTATCAACTTGAATGTTTTAGTCATTTCAACTTAAATGGCATTAAACTGACTTAAAACGTGTTGAATTTTGTATATAACTTATTTTGAGTTAAAGCAATGAAAAAAAAATGTTGTCATAACTTATTGATCATATAATGTTTTTATAGTGTTGTAACATCAGGAGAAAGATACGTTTATAGTAAATTATAAAACTGATTGAATTTAAAAGTTCTTGATTTAATAAATGATAGTCGAATGTGGCATGGTTGAAGATAATGGCTTGTATATAAAAGTAAATACATCATATGCAGATATGTATTTAGTTGTATACACGAATGACAGGACTGTCATACAAATGCATAGTTTCTAGTACAGGAAGCAAGCTGTTCAAATGAGCTAAGACAATCAATTTACACATTTGTTATTTATTGTTATAGTTAAGTTATTAGATAACAACTTTTATACATGTTATGTAGACTTTTTTAATCTATGAGTTAGATTTTCCTCAAAAATAATTTTATATAATATTTTTAGCATTTTTCCCATATCTCAGAAACACAGAATAATATGAATAATATGCACGTCTATTGATTAACCATTGCAACATGAAAAACCACTGATGCAGTTAATACTGGTCCATTTTCAGATTGTATGTTCTTATACATTTCTGATGCAAGATTTTTATCTTGAATCAATGTGGTTTGTCTGTAGTTCATGTAAAATGTTTATTTTTAAACATGTTCTCATAATTTTTAATAATAAAAAAGGGGTACATGTCGTAATAACATGGTTTTATAAGCTGACGTTCCACCGGGAATTCAAAAATAGAAATTAAAATAATGTAATGCATTATGAAGGTTGAAAAAAACTTTTTTTCAGTGTATTTTCCCAATTAAAAACTTACTTTAAAGGTTTGTAATTGAATTCACACCCCATTAAATTTGGGACAAGCAGAATATGATCAGAACATATCAAATGATCCTCAAAAAAAAAAAAGAAAAAAAAAAGGAAAAGGAAATATATTTGTTAAAAGTTAAACATGAACAGAACTGGGGACATAAATGTCAAACGATCCCAAATCCAAACTGAGTCTGCATCCGAAATCGCATACTTCCCTACTATATAGGAGATGAAAAACAGTAGCCTATGTGACAAAATAAGTATGTCAGAATTCACAGTACTCATAAAGGAGTTCCCAGATTACCTACTTCCAGCGAGATTCTGAAGTTTGCATACAATGATATTTACTATCCCATGAGGCCACAGGAGAGGATTTGTGAATGGCAGTGAAGTCACTGGTAGGTCACATGATAATGACAACATGGTGAATGTAGTATGTCCAGATTACATTCATACTACACACACGCATACTATATAGAACAGTGTTTGTGAAGAAATTACTTATTCAAAATAAGAACCTATACTCAAGAGATTTTGGACACAGCCTTTGACTTGTTAGGTTTTTCTAGTTCAATTAACCTTAAAGAATGACATCAACATTGTATAGCTGCTGTTAGTGTGTGTGTGTATATATATGAACAGAAAACATGAACTGTCAAGAAAAATTATTGGTTTAAGACAAAAGAGGATTTAATATTGATTTCCCCAAGAAACAGGATGTAGAGAATGGTAGCATATGTTCCAGTCTATCCATAGGGACCTCGTTTTCCATCAACAATGCCAATGCATCTTCTATTTCCCGGTACCGGTGCAGTCAGTACAGAGTGAGTGCATGACTGGGTAAACATTTGGGTTATAATGGTGAGTCTGAATGCGAGGACTTGTGGATGAGTTATGGGTCCCTGCTGCCAAAAACAAGTCATCAAGTCTGGAGCGGCCCGTCGTGGTGCTGTGTTTGCCCATCATCTCTCCTGCCTTTCACCCCCACACAAACCCACTTCGCCCTCTGATGTCTGTGTGCCTTCGCTAATGAAGAAATTCTCATACCTGGGTGAGACATAGCTGTCAGCTGAGCAACCTCCAGCTCTCTGTCCCGAATCTTCACCCACCGACAGAGACGGAGTATTCTGGGAGGAAACATTACAGCTGCATCATGGAGAAGGTGGCCTAGCTTTACCTCTTTTCTCAAAATCACAAATCAGATCTCTTTAATATCTCTGTCAATCCTCCTGGACTGCAATGAGATTAAACGGAGAGCAGTTTGCTTTAGGCTGCTGATTTTTTTTGCCTGAGAAAATCAAAAGATCTCAAAGTACACTTGAACACACTTTTAGAACGAGTACTTATTACAGAAATAATATAATTTAACACTCCAGTTCTGCTCACATGGCTGTCAATGAAATGAATGTACTATATTTTAGTTCGGTGATGTTTTTTATTTAATATTTTGTAACTTTTATTACCGGTTAACCACTTTTCAGCATATACCTGAAAAGTACATTTATATTAAATGCAGTTAGCTGAACATTAAGACATTTTTATATTCAATTTCATATTTACTTCTATTGGCTTTCAAATATGGTTCAACTGCACTGCCAAATGTACTCAAAAGCATTTTTGGAAAACTAAAATATAATTTAATGTAATTTCTATATCTAAATGTGTATGTCATATATTTTGTAATAATGAAGTTGCAATTTAGTACATTTAAATCGAATAATACACTACAGTTAAAATTATAATCAAGTACTTTACATGCGTTTTATTATGTCAACACATCAAAATAAGAGTACTACTTTAAAGCATGACAATTGATTATTAAAGAATATTTAAAATGTTACTAATACATTTTAAACTTTCACGCTGTAAAAATGTACATTTTGTCAATGTATTATCAAACATGAATTAACAATGAACATAGGCCTATAATAAATCAGTTTCTGGACAAAAGAGATTAATGAAAACGATTTTAAGTTTTTCAAAACTGTCTAGATTAGTAGGCCTAGTTCACTAAATGATTGGTCTGCTTCAAAAAAATGTAAATAAAATGTTGTGTTTGTGCTAAACAATATCAAATGTTTGTCTACCATTTTGACGACTGAGCTATGAAACTGCCTACAAGAGGCAACGTTACTATTAAGATTTAGGAAACATATGTGCCATTTCACATACAACAAACACTTGCTAGTTTGCACGAGCTAATGCAACTGACAGGCACGAGTAAGATGGTAACTGACACTCTCACCATCATGATGAAGGCCGCCACTAAAGCTATAGACAGTCGCACGATGTCCAAGAGAGTTGTTAACAAACTGCACACTCGGCTCCAAACCATTAGCAGTGATACAAAATATACAATCAAGTCTGGGTGAGGAATAACTTCTATGTGATAGCCAGGATGTCAGAGGAGGGTCTGATCTGTTATTTTGCTCTACAGGAATGGATATTTGAAATACATGATCGGGCTGATACATTTGAAATGAAATAAATAAAAACTGGATACTAAATGTATGACATAAGAAAATGGGATAACACCCATCAGACTTTTCTAAAGAACAAACTGGTTCTAAAGAAGCAGAAGGTCCCAAACATGACATTATTGTCTTGTTTAGATTCTCATATTGGTAGGGCCAAAGTGATCCCAAACAGAAAGACTGTTAGTGTGGAGAATAATGCTTGTCTTCTGTGTGGTGTAAAAAAGGATGATTAAATCTTCATGAATATCTTCCTACTGTACTGGGTTTAAATATAGGTGAGAGGAACTGTTTAAAGGAAATGATGGGAAAACAATAGATTAATCTGAAATTACTATTATTTTTAGCATAAGGGTCTCTAGATCTCAGTTTCTACCAGAGTTCTCATTACAGTACAGTAATTTATTAGCCACCATGATTAAAATCAATAAAAATTAATTGTATTAAATTATTCTTATTTTACAGCAGTGACAACTGTAGTAAGTATGATATGTTTCAGTGGTAACAATAATTACCATGGTAAAATGTGTAAGGTTGAAAACGAGAGGAACCCTCACGTTTTCAACCCACATTACAAATTGCCGCCACCTGATGGCCAGGAGAGGAAAAACCATTTGCAGCTCCCACAAAAACAGCCAGTATTTAGAACCACTGTCTCAACACTCATTTGCAAACACTGACCCCTTGTGTCATCACTATGACTGCATCTGAAATTGCATACTTCCCTACTATATAGTAGGTAAAAAACAGTATGTGACAAAAGTAGTATGAATAGTCGTAGTAGTATGAATGAAAAGTAGTACTCATAAAATAGTAGGCAAAAAGTGCCCAGATGACCTACTACTTCCTGCAAGATTCTGAAGTGTGAGTGTGATGAACACTTTACTATCACATGAGTCCACGGGAGAGGATTTGTGAATCGCAGTGAAGTGACGTCACTTGATAATGACAACATGGCGAATGTAGTACTTCCAGATTGCATGCATACTACACACATTCATACTATATAGAATACTCTTTTTTTTTTAGTGGTCATGAAGTGATTCATCACAAAATTCTTCTCAAAATAAGAACCTACTCAAGAGAGTATACGATTTCGGACGCAGCCATATTCTCTTGAGTAGGTAGCCTACTTGTTTTTAACAATTACTTACTTAACGACAGCTAAAAAAATATGGTCTATAGTATGAATGTAATCTGGACATACTACATTCACCGTGTTTTCAGCTTCACGGTCATTCACAAATCCTCTCCCGTGGCCTCATGGGATAGTAAAGTGTCATCGTACTATGCACACTTCAGAATCTCACCGGAAGAAGTAGGTCATCCGGGTACTTTTTACTATTTTATGAGTACTGTGAATGCCGCACATGACATACTATTTTATCGAACAGTAAAGTAGATCAGAATATAGGTAAAAGATTTATAAATAAAATAGAATGTTTTAAAGTTTAATTTTAAAGTAATAAAATCTTTAATTAGAATAAAGATAGCCAACTGAACACTCAGAAAAATACAGAAAAAACATGATACTGTATTTTTTTTGGGTGCATTTTAGCAACATTTCTTAGGGGGCAGAGCACTTGACTTCACTCTAGTTTGTAATTTCAGAAATGTAGTGTTAAATTTGCCATAAATTTGGTCAACTTGTATAAAAATGTCTTCATAAAAGTTTTCATTAAGCTCATCCTAGTAACACTTGATTAACTATTCAGATTCACTAATCAAAAAGTTATTTTATTATACATTAACTCTAAACCATTCTATGAAACAATAATCTTATTCCAGGTTACCACTGGAAAGTGCGGCGCTCTAACCAGCAGTCTGTATACGTGACTTTACAGGACATTTATAAAACAGTGACAATCAACATAATAGTTTTAAGAGACTTTAAGAGTTAAAGTTACACAAACAGGTAAGGTTTCAACTGATTTATTTAAAAAACAAAAAGACAAAGAAGCAAGAGATGGTGTATGATACTTTCATCATCACAATATGGAAATTGTTAGTTGAACACTTGTAAACCCACAAAAACAAACTCGTGTAACTGATCAGGTGAGCAGAAAAGGAGGGTAACCTTGGGTCACATGTACAGTGATGATCATTCAGAGGTTTATGCAGCACAAACGGCTCTCAGCTGAACTTGGCTTTAGAGAAGTCCATCTCAGGATGCTGAGACATGAACCTGCAGACAGAAGAAAATGTATGCATTCAGAAGAGTATGCTTCAACTTTAAACACACAGAATGGATTTATTTACATGAGCGTTCAAAAGGTTTGAGGTCGGTAACATAAAAAAAAAACCTTAACTCATACTAACTGTTTTCAATTTGAATACATTTTAAAATGTAATGCATATAGGTAAAGCTGAATTTTCAGCAGCAATTACGTGTCTTCAGAGTCACATTATACTTCAGAACCAATTTTTAGTTAATGCTGCTTAATATTTTTGTGTGGAAACCTTTTAGAGGATTTTTTTCTGATAAACAAAGTTCAAAAGAATTCAAAAGAGTTCAAAACAGAATTTATTTGTTTTTAGAGTCACATTGCTCAATTTAGCGATTCTCTGTTGAATAAAAGTACTAATTTCTTTAAAAAAAAATTACTGAGAAAACTTTTTAACTGTGGTATATATTATGAAATTTTATTTCAAGGTAAAATGTATTGAACAAAAACATTTAAATGAATTATTTATTAATTCATATATTTTAGGAGTCGAAACTCATGACATTTTACAAAAAAATATCAAATCATCTGAATATTAAAGAGACAATCATGAGAGTTTCTCTCTGACATCATTTCCAGTTTTATGGGTTTTTTTCTGGTAGCACCACATGACTTTGTATTCTTACTTCTTCAGGATATCCTGCTTCTTCTGCTCTTCAGAGGTGGGCAGCCCCATGGACTTCTGCCTTTGATCATACATCATCTTCTCCACCATACTGCGCGTCTCACCGTCCAAATCTGACAGCTGAGCAGATTCCATTTAAAAACACAGCATGGGATAAAAGGGTGTGATTCCTCATTTTGTCTTGTAATAATTCAATATTTATTGGACTAAACAATGATCCGTTCAAGCTTGAATGTGCTGTTGGAAATCAACCCTTGATCAAAAACCCTTTTGACTAGGAGAGTTTGCTCTTACCTTGGAATTCTCTGGGCAAATTTTCTTGGTGTTGATTTCAGGATCTGTGGCCACTAACCTGCTCCACCACTCCATTTTGTTTATCTGGAATAAACGTGCATCATTAGTCATCCGGGCAAATCACAAACTCAAGCAAATGCCATCTATGCATGCTCTCATCAATACCTTCTCAAAATGGATGGTGACCACTTTCCCATCCTCTATGAGCCAAGAGCTCTCCTCCACTTTCACATCATTGCACAGCTGTCCGTCAATCACAGGCGGGTGACCCTTCAAGCCGACCTTCAGCGAACGCCGCTGTATGTCCACAACCACATCCTTGCCCTTCAGACGGAAGTTCACAACGAAAGGCACAACCAGCTGCGAGAGGATTTGACAGATGAGATATTGGGCAGAGGGTCTTTTATGATTGAAGATTTTTTATTTTTTTTATTTTTTTACAAACATTCCCCCACAATTCCTCCCATTACCTTAATTATCATGAAAATGTTACAATGCAAATGTATTTTCTTCATGCAAAATCTGTTTTTTTTTTCCATTTTGATTTTGGGTTAAGTATGACCAGGGATGGATACCGAAACCCGGTATTAAACAGGCCCCAGGGCTGAATTTTGAAAGACAGCTGTATCGCTAAGCTCGGACGTTATCGGTTCTGCTGTCGGTACTGGAGAAATTAAGAAAATACACGTACAGAACAGGACAGAACTAAACATTCAAACGTGGGTACACTTTAGATCTGGGATATTATTCTAATTTTATTTTAGATTTCGGCTTTCAGAGATTATAAAAAGAAGATATTTGAGATGAAACCATTACAAAATAGACGCATTCTGTCTAGCGCAACCTCCTTCCCTTCCCTTCCCTTCACGTACCGTCAGAATCAGCACGATCGGTGATTGTTGTAAAATGCAGTCTCTACTGTTGCTAAATTGCAGACGCATTTAATCATTAAAAAAGCTATTAAAAGCACAACAATCTGCGCAAGAGACGCTGTTCACAAGGCGACGCGCTCCGAAATGGACTGGAACGAGACAAGGAGAGTATACTTAACTTTGGGCATCATGTGCGCATCTAAACTATCAAATATACATAAAAAATATAAAAATGACCAGCTCTGAGATTCACTGAAACAGTTTATTCACTTAAACACAGTTTATGTCTTAAATGGACGTAAATAGTTAGGAGAAAATGATGGTGCATCAGTCATCTATTAGATCTGCACTCGGTCTTAAAGGGGCAGCGTCTAATAAACCTGCTGACGATTGAGCCATTAATGCGAATCAAACAACAAAAGGCAGACAAAATCACTCGCAGCTCTTGAACGAATAACTTAAACTTTAATAAGCATTAATCTATCTATGATAAACTATGCAGTGTTATTTTACATTTGATTACTAAATTAGATTTATTTTCAGACAAAAACACTTACCTGAAAAGTAATTTTAGAAGACCTTCCTGAATTTAAAGCACTGTGTATATAATTTGTATCTTTGTTTAATTGTATTCTTTTTTTGACCATGTGTTTGTACTTGTTTTTGCTTATCGTGTCCTATCTCATGTATATAAAACAAAAAAACTAGCATAATAAACAGATATTTTATTGGTTTTGTTAAATCATTGCTTTTTCTTTTGCTATAGATATTTTACATTTCAAAATATAAAGCAAATGTTAATTATTACCCGAATATAAAAAATAAACAAAAATACCAAAAAGAACCGATAAGAATACCGTTTAAGTACCGAGTCGATAAGCAGTATCGGTAAGAGTAGTAATACCGTTAAAACCTTAATGATACCCATCCCTAAGTATAGCTATGTGTTATTTACCCATAAACATTCTGATCTTCACCTTGTGTGTATAATAAATAGTGATGCGCTGAAATGCATATGTGTGCAAATAAAAGGATTTGTAGGGCCGAATTCATTGACTGAAACAGTGACATTATTTAGTGCAGTGGTTCTAACTCAGAATTATGAAAAGAAGGGAGCGCCAAGGCTAAGGAATAGTGTACAGTTAACGGACTAATACAAAATAACTCTCTGATTGACTGACTCTCTGTTCAACTGGTAAATTTAAAAAAATACGACTCACATCCACTTCAGACAGTGTCTGAGTCCACCGGTAGTTTGAAAGGTCTGCTCCATTTCCAGCATTGGGCTTCATCTTGTCTTTGTCCTTTTCATCTTCCTCTCCTTCTGAGTCCGACTGACATAAACACAAAAGTGAGCATTACACACTTATGTAGAGCTGCTCAAATCTATATCATCATTTCAGTTTTCATTAGTATATTTAATAATGATATAAATCC
The DNA here is from genome assembly GCF_051911475.1 of Siphateles boraxobius. NCBI lineage: Eukaryota > Metazoa > Chordata > Actinopteri > Cypriniformes > Leuciscidae > Siphateles > Siphateles boraxobius. The sequence goes on from NW_027509064.1 coordinate 4,622,669, forward strand.
CACTTTTGTATCTTTTGCTTTCTCTGATGTATCGACATCTGTTTTCTCAGCTACTCCAGAATCGTTATTTTCTTCTTGTTTTGTCTGAGAAATGGTGAAAGTTACTCATGAATCACATTTGATGCTTACATGGTTCACCCAAAAATTGCAATTCTCTCATTTAATCACCCTCATGTTATTCCAAACCCATTAATCTTCTAGACAGGATTCATTAAAAATATCTTGATTTTTGTTTTCAAAGTTTTTTCAAAGTCTTATGGATTGGGAGTAAATGATGACAGAATTTTCATTTTTGGGTGATCTATTCCTTTAAGTTGTAAAAGTATTTAGTTTATGCATATTTGTTATTAGATAAGGTAATACATAAACTCCCGGTTTCACAGACAAGGCTTAAGCTAATCCCAGAATAAAATGCATGTTTGATCTGTTTTAACTGAAAGCAACTTGCACTGACAAATCTTAAATTATGTCAGTGCCATTGTTTTGTCTCAAGATGCACACCAGTCATGTTTTTTTTCTAAGGCATGTTTATGAAAAGCTACTAAATGCCCTTATAGAACTTAGACCTTATCCTGTCTTAATCTAAGCCCTGTCTATGAAACCAGGCCAAACGGTATCAGAACATTAAGTACATAAACGGGGAATAAAAAAGTTTTATGAATTGTAATTATTAAAAAATGCTCCCACTTGATTTAATTGTGACTGGAGTCTCTCAGCCTCCTCATCAGTGAGTTCTTTGATTCTAGGCTCCTCTGCATCCTGTTTCTTCTTTTTCTCCTCTTCCTTTAGTTTGGCAGCTCGGTCAGCCTTCTCTTTCTTCTCTTTCTCTTGTCTGGACTGTTTGTCTTTCTGAACTTTGAGGGCTAGCTGATTGTGATGAGCAAACACTTCTTTAACCAGCTATAGGACAAAAGAAAGCAGATCAATAATTGGTTGGAATATCAAATGCTCACAAATTTAGCCAATATGTAGAATAAAGGTACATTCAGCAATTGTTCATCATTAAACAAAAAAATTATATTAAAAAGATGGCATTGGTTTCTAATTCTAATAAAAAATGTGAATAACATCATTTCAAACCATTCCTCAAATTTAATCTTATCCTAAAAAAAAAAAAAAATATCCAAATTCCCTAAATATAAAAAACTAATTTATATATATACAGGTCCTTCTCAAAATATTAGCATATTGTGATAAAGTTCATTATTTTCCATAATGTAATGATAAAAATTAAACTTTCATATATTTTAGATTCATTCCACACCAACTGAAATATTTCAGGTCTATTATTGTTTTAATACTGATGATTTTGGCATACAGCTCATGAAAACCCAAAATTCCTATCTCAAAAAATTAGCAGATTTCATCCGACCAATAAAAGAAGTGTTTTTAATACAAAAAAAGGTCAACCTTCAAATAATTATGTTCAGTTATACACTCAATACTTGGTCGGTAATCCTTTTGCAGAAATGACTGCTTCAATGCGGCGTGGCATGGAGGCAATCAGCCTGTGGCACTGCTGAGGTGTTATGGAGGCCCAGGATGCTTCGATAGCGGCCTTAAGCTCATCCAGAGTGTTGGGTCTTGCGTCTCTCAACTTTCTCTTCACAATATCCCACAGATTCTCTATGGGGTTCAGGTCAGGAGAGTTGGCAGGCCAATTGAGCACAGTAATACCATGGTCAGTAAACCATTTACCAGTGGTTTTGGCACTGTGAGCAGGTGCCAGGTCGTGCTGAAAAATGAAATCTTCATCTCCATAAAGCTTTTCAGCAGATGGAAGCATGAAGTGCTCCAAAATCTCCTGATAGCTAGCTGCATTGGCCCTGCCCTTGATAAAACACAGTGGACCAACACCAGCAGCTGACATGGCACCCCAGACCATCACTGACTGTGGGTACTTGACACTGGACTTCAGGCATTTTGGCATTTCCTTCTCCCCAGTCTTCCTCCAGACTCTGACACCTTGATTTCCGAATGACATGCAAAATTTGCTTTCATCCGAAAAAAGTACTTTGGACCACTGAGCAACAGTCCAGTGCTGCTTCTCTGTAGCCCAGGTCAGGCGCTTCTGCCGGTTCAAAAGTGGCTTGACCTGGGGAATGCGGCACCTGTAGCCCATTTCCTGCACACGCCTGTGCACGGTGGCTCTGGATGTTTCTACTCCAGACTCAGTCCACTGCTTCCGCAGGTCCCCCAAGGTCTGCAATCGGTCCTTCTCCACAATCTTCCTCAGGGTCCGGTCACCTCTTCTCGTTGTGCAGCGTTTTTTGCCACACTTTTTCCTTCCCACAGACTTCCCACTGAGGTGCCTTGATACAGCACTCTGGGAGCAGCCTATTTGTTCAGAAATTTCTTTGTGTCTTACCCTCTTGCTTGAGGGTGTCAATGATGGCCTTCTGGACAGCAGTCAGGTCGGCAGTCTTACCCATGATTGCGGTTTTGAGTAATGAAACAGGCTGGGAGTTTTTAAAAGCCTCAGGAATCTTTTGCAGGTGTTTAGAGTTAATTAGTTGATTCAGATGATTAGGTTAATAGCTCGTTTTGAGAACCTTTTCATGATATGCTAATTTTTTGAGATAGGAATTTTGGGTTTTCATGAGCTGTATGCCAAAATCATCAGTATTAAAACAATTAAAGACCTGTATTTCAGTTGGTGTGCAATGAATCTAAAATATATGAAAGTTTATTTTTTATCATTACATTATGGAAAATAATTAACTTTATCACAATATGCTAATTTTTTGAGAAGGACCTGTATATATATATATATATATAAGATACTGCTTGGAGTGAGTAAATAATAGCAGAAATGTTTAACTTTTGGGTGAACTATTCCTTTAAAGTAACCACTAAATCAAAATTGACAATTCTTTTTTTATTTTTATGGAATATTGCAGTTTATTATAAATTATTTAAGAGCCAGATTTACTAACATCTTACGTCAATGCAAACCCTCTTTTGGTGTTAAAAAACTACTGACAGAATTTACAAAAGACACACAGTAAAAAGATGAGTGAACAGTTAATTTTATGGCTGACCTTATTATATATATGCATTTGTAGGAGTTTCCCGTATTTAAATGAATCATGCAAAAAGATTTAAAAGGTTTGCGCTAGTCAATTTACTGTTATTTGAGCCATTTACTGCCCAGAAAATGCTTGTCTTAAACCAGACTCTAATTTGCACTGCTCTTCATAGATTGCGTTGGTAATTATGTAAATGATCCGGCTGCGTTTTTTTAAATTAATGTGTCCTCATAATCTTTAATCAAAATAACTTCCTCTCCCTCTTGCAATGACAACACTTCTCTGATGAAGTATTTTTCAGCACAGAGGTAGGACAACTTGTCACTTACATTAGATCACAGCAATAGCAAACCAACCACAACCATTCAATTGATTTCTAATGAACAAAATCAAGTCCCGCTCTACGAGAAGCTGTTTTACTAGAATATACGTCACAATAGGGAATAAAATACTAGCTATCGCAACTTCTGTTTCATGCTGACTTTAAGATGCACAAAGACAAACAGTCAATGATTCTCAAACACAAATAAAGCATTCATGACTTCACTTAAATCTTAGTTAGTACAACTGACAGTCAAGAGACCTTCTCTGGGGCTCCGGGCTCTCCTCCCGAGAAGAAATCTGTTTTCCTCCTTAGAAAACTGAAGAATGTGTTCACCAGCTGTCAACAAAAATAATGAAGAAGAAATGAGAAAAGGACAGAAGTGATACTCAACTAGAAATGTATAACACAACAACAACAAGCCACTAATGTTCACTGGAATGGCATATCATAGAAATCAGGTTTATGGGTTTAATAGCATTTTTGACATCCTAGGACATCCACATTAAAGACAGTCTAAAAATATATCTGACTAGGTAAAAAAAACGTTCTCCACATATTACAACATTCTAATACCCTACACTATATAATTAGTGCATGTATAAACAATAATTGATAACAGCATATTAATGTGCTGCTTTGTCAAGCAAACACTAATAAGCAGCCAAGTAACGTTACTCCTTAACTAATGTAACGTTACAGATGTATTTTATATTACAACCAGTCATCGTGCATCAGTTAGCTCGGCTGCTAGCATGCAGCTGCATGTGTTGACATATTACCTCCTGCACTCCTCCTTCATGCTGCTGGGCCATGGCGAGCAACATCCCATCGAATTTCTCCTCCTCGTCACCCATTTTCACTATTTACTAGAGATATCAAATTAAAGAACTACAATTTGATGTGTGATGCTAAGAAGCACGCTTACACCGGTGTGTTGCCTAGACTTCCTAGATACAAGGACCGCCCACATAATTTTTAGGACTAATCAGATCACAAACACTTGAAGGACAAACGCGCAAACCAATCAGATGATAGTTTAGAAAGCTGTAGGGAGTGAGGCAGTTCTTGAAGATGAGGCCCGAGGACCTTTATATGGCAGAACTTTCTAGAAACCACTGACAGACTTATTCGGACAGACAGAAGAATAATACATACAGTTTTGAGATTGTCTTTATATTAAGCATAAGAAATGAAAAAAATAACCACACGATAAGACATGAACTACTAGACTACCAATAGGCTACTTGGGCAATTTCATACATTGTACAACGGAATAATAAATAATAGAATAAAATAAATACAATTGATTGAAAATAAAGGTCGTATAGTACCTGAGAACATGACACTTCTATATTCAATAATAAATGTCTGTAGATTGTCAGTTACATTTATTGTGTAAATTATTACGGCCTATAATAATTACCATAATTATATAAGTATTAAATAATAACATGGTCATGATGGTGTGGTGTCAGCTGTAATAATGTATGAATAATGTATGATACAGTGTAATATAGTACAGCATAATAATGTATGAATAATATACAAATATTGATAATTTAATTGATCAATAGAAATTATTAGATAAAAACAATAAAGCATTATTTTCAAACATGATATGATTTTTTAAATCTGAGGTTGTTACTTATCTATTCACTTGGCTTGTCTGCTTCTGAACGCAATGCTGATTGTTATATCAGACTCTGTATAGGCCAACTAATAAACATTGAAATAATAATTATGTATGTTGATAGTTTTCAACAGATTATTTATTATTAAGATTATTTCTATTTCAATGTTTTTCAAGTATGTATGTATGTATGTATATATATATATATATATATATATATATATATATATATATATATATATATATATATATATATTAAATATATTTATACACGTACTCTTGAAGGAGCATAGTCCGAAGTCCCTTCATTTAAAATCAAGGCAGATGTTGAAGAATAATGAACACTAATATAATCTAAACCTCTTATGCAGACATACTGAATGTTGGGCCCAAACTCAAGCCCAAAGCCAAGATAATATGAATTTGTTAGTCCTTGGTGACTTGGTACAGGGTGAGTTAATGACAGTTAAACATGATAAATGTCATTAACCCCTTTCCTCATGCAGACCATCATTAAGCTCCCACAGCGTGAACCTACCGTTTCCACGTGGAGCAGAGCTTTTCCTTGAAAGTAAATAGGCTAGTTAGGTCTGTCTGATGTGTAAGGGTCAGAAAGGTCAAGGCTAAAGATTAGGCACATACTAAAGGAAATGCTATAAATAAGCCTTTGAGGATTCAAACTGGAGCAATTCAGAAGTGCAAAACAGGACCCGCCACAACAGCTTCACATTAGTTAGGCATTACATTAGAGGAAATGAAAAAATACATTAACAAACAGCATCCTCATGGAATTCTCTTCAGCATCCTAAGCTGTAAGTGTGACTTTTTGCACTTTAGTTATCCAGAGACACACCGCTGCCACTGTGAGCTGCCACTGTGCCATGCTGCCTTTGGGGTCTTGGTAAAAACGATTCACTTCCTGAAGAGTTTACCTTCCTTCCAAAACGACCGGCTCGTCCTTCTTCAGAACCATTGGGTGCCTCTTTTCCTCCTGGGACTTGCGCAAGAGCACATGAATTTCGAGGTGTGGGACTTCCCTGCTTCCAGCATCCTTAAGAAACATACTGATGACCGATCAGCAGAAATCAGATGACTGTCCGCCCACCCTGGCAGAAGTGGACAAACTTAAGATGTTCCTAAACAAAGTATGGAGTCTGGACCTGAATCTAAATGACTATGCATATCTCAAGGGTGTAATACTGTTCAGTCAAGGTGAAAATGAAAATGAAGTGTGCTTAATTGTTTTGAATGTACAGATGTGTACTTTGTATCTTAAAAGTAGCATTTAAAAAAAACTTGTAGATCATTTAAAATAAAAGGCCGCTTATGTATAGGCTATAAGTACTTAGAGTATAGTATACTTTCATGAGTGTTTTTAACACACTTTTAAAAACTTAAAAAAAACTATTTTGTAATAATGTCAAATTAAATGTTTTAACTTTAAGAACATTTTAAATAATTATTTAAGATTTAATAATCTTTTTTCATGTTTTAAAAAGTATTAATTTTGATGTGTTTACTATCATTCTAAAGTAGGCGACTTAATTATAATTTTAAATGTACAAAATTGCAACTTCAGCATTATGAATATTAACAAATGTATAAAACAGATATATTAGCGAACATGAACTAACAATTAGGAATGTGTTTATTACAACATTTATTAATCTCTGTTAATGTGTCAGAAAGTTAAAAAAGTCAACATTTATTCTAAATCAGCAAAAATATAAAACTGGCAAAGAATAAACAAAACATAGGCCACCAGAGCTACAAGGGCGAGACGGCTTTTGACCCGGCACATGAGATAAAGGGCCCTATCATACACTCATTGCAATGCGGCGCCAAGCGCAATGCAAGTGTTTTTGTAGTTTCATTTTCACGTCCTGCGCCGCTTTGTTTAACGAGGTGTACTCAGGCGCATTGTTGGCGCGTTGCTATTTTGAGGCAATTGAAATGGACTGCTGAAACCTGGTCTAAAGTCAATGGCGCAGAATTTTCTTTGGTTATTTAAAGAGCGCATTAGTAATGTGCGCTTATTACACACACAGGGACGCCCAGTAGCACACAAACTAGCCAAATATTAAAAATAAAGGATTACAAGGTAAAATATTAATATTGTACATAAAGATATGGTGGAATCCGGCTTGTCCCGTAGATGGTCTGCTTGTGCACTTTAACCTTGTGCACGAGCCGATTCGTTTGCGCTCTGGAGACGCTTCCAGTCTTTTCACTTGCAAATTCCTGCATGTAAATAGCAATCCGCCATGACGCGAGTGCAACTGGCTTTTAAAGGGAATGGGAAATGACACTCTGATTGGTTAATTGCACGTTACGTTGAACCGCGCTTTGCTGCTCATTGCTGCTTAATCGTTAATTTAATTACACTTAATTTCGATAATTTCATTAAATGTCAGTGATTTTTTATGTATAACTAATGGTGGTTCCATTTCAGTTTGTTCACGTTTGATGTAGTCGGACGTACCGTACTGATGGGGATCACACTTGGGCTTGTCATCTTTGAGTATTGAAAAAATGAGCCAATGCAAATTGGCATGCGGGATTCGCATCTCGTGCTCCGCCCCGCAGCGTGGGTATAAATACGGAAGCAGATGCACACACCACCTGTCTTTCGCTTCGGAGCCGATCAGATGTCGATGTCTCTGAAGAGTGTTGGATTGTGTTCAACGAGCAAGTGTGTTGGTGCTTCTTCTGGAAGTCTCTCCCGGTGCTGGTGTGTTTACAGCGCGAGTGCAGCGGTGACCCCAGGCCTTCTGAGCTCTCAACTGCTGTTTTAACAGCATTCTTTGTATTTGTTTGTTCTGACGGTTGGTTAGAGGATGAAGAAGGTGAGTGCTTCACTGGTACAGAGATCTTCACTGAGAGATCCGTGCGGAAGCAAGACCTGGTCGTCAGGGTCCGGAGGGGAGCGACTATGTTGAACGTGACCTAACTGAAAGGGAACGTCTCGGTTACGTATGTAACCCTCATTCCCTGAAAGAGGGAACGGAGTTGAGTCCAGTCGATCACCACTGACTCCGGTCGCCGCTCGGCTCCTCAGCGAAAAAAAAGGGGTGCGTGCATCCGCTTCCGTATTTATACCTACACTGCAGGATGGAGCACGAGATGCGAATCTCGCACGCCAATGTGGATTGGCTCGTTTTTTCAATACTCGAAGATGACAGGCTCCCTAAGCGAGATCCCAATCATTATGGTACGTCCGACTACGTCTCTGTTCCCTCCTTCAGGGAACCAGGGTAACATACGTAACCAAGACGTTCCCTACATCATTACAGGACAAGACATATACTGTGCACAAACATCCGAAGCTCACGCTCAGACCCTTCAATACTGAATTGAATTCTCTTTCACGTCTTGCGTTTGACGAACTAAAACAAAACTATGTAAACATGTCTGTCTTGACCAGTATCCAAAACATAGCTGGTTATGTCTTAGTTGGATCCGTGGATTCGGTCTTAAAGGGACAGCAGCTTAATAAACCTGCTGCTGTGTTTTTAATGTTAATCAAACAACAATGGACAAAGAAACCACCCACTGCTTTTGGCTGAATGACTTTTGTAACTTCAATAAAAATACATCTATATTTATGCAGTGAAGACTATGCAGTGTTAATTTTCATTTGATTTCCGTGGCCTACTTTATTCAAATTCTGTACCTGAAAACTAATGTTATACCTGAAAACCTTTATTTCATTTGTATCTGTTATTTGTGTTGGATTAATTGTTTTTATTTTATTACTGACTGTTTACTTGTCTCTAATAATGTTTTAAATTTACATTATAAGCTAGTAGTTTTTGCTGTATCAAAATTGTAATAGAGAATTGTGATATTTCACTGGTATCTAAACATTTGAACCAGACGCAACCAGGCCTGTAACTACGTGCTGTGCAATTAAATGAAGGATAAAATATGATAGAGCAATAGAATGAACATTGAAACAGAGGCTAAATACATTTTAAAAGGCATAATTAAGTATGCAGGTAAGATAAAAAAGGACTTAAAGTATACTTATGCAGTAAATAAAAAACACAGAAATGTAATTTATAAATTAACTAATTTAAACATTTAAAATTAATGTTTTAAACGATGTGAAAACATGTAATACGTGTTCCATAAGCAAATGGTAACACACACAACCTTGTTGTAAAGCGTTAGGAATGACAAAATAATAATCCCCACTATACGCCCTAAAATCATCAAATTTTGCCCCACCACTTTTGAAGATATGGTGCCACCCTATATTGTGCAAATATTCACAAATATTAAAAATGTGTTATAAAATGCCAGTTGGTGCTGCATGAAGGAGATGAATAGAGAAGCATTTGATGCAGACCACAGTCACCTGACCAGTGCATGAACTGAGGACATTGGTACATTTTTGTACCCAAGAAGGTACAAACCCTTGTCACTGGGGCAGTACCTTTTACTGGTACAAAACTGTACCTTAATATAAAGGAACAAATTTGTACCATTCCAGTTTGTACCTTAAAAGGACATGATTTGTACCATGGGCAACCAAAATGAACCTTTTATTTTTTTTTTAAAACTTGTTGGTAGGCTACGACAATATTGTACCATTATCAAAGGTACAAATTTGATCCTTTAAGGTACCACCCCAGTGACAAGCCCCTTTGTACCTTAACTGTGTCAAATATGTTCCTTCGAGAACTATTTAAGGCTGTTTATCTATTGAATAACATACACATTCAACAACTGAATCCAAAAGGCATCGATTTAATGAGTACTGTAAATGCATATCAAATACATATGAACATTTGAATACTTTCGTTCCAGCTTACAGTAAAGTATTTCTTTGTGTAAATAAATCAAGAACTTCACAATAAAAACTAACAGAATATCACTTCTTTAAAAAGATTTGAAAGAATTAAAAGCAATTACACTAAAATGTTACAGTACATAAAATATATTTTCTCATCTACAACAAAGCTAGACTTGTTTCCCCCCCCCATTTTCACACAATACCCTTGCATTTATTTAACTTTTTTTTAAACTCCATCCTCTATACCCCAACTGCTCAGCAATTTCAGATCCCTCCATTTTTACACGGCTGAAGATTCTCCTCACTGAAGACACGTCCAGTCAAGACGTTCCCAAAATCTGCACAGAAAAAAAACAACAACTTATCACTTTATTTAGGAAGATACTGACCTGCAATCCTGTAGGGGAGAACTATGACGCATGCTTATGTTGACTCAAGACCAGAATTTGTACCGTGAATGTGCTTTAGATGATATTATTTCTAAATATAGAGGTAAATATGTTGTTGTTTCTCCGCAAAACAAAGAACTTGCATCGCTTCATAAAATTAGGTTAATCCACTGGAGTCACATGGATTACTTTAATGGTGTCTTGACTACCTTTCTGGGGCTTGAATGTATTAGTTGCGAAAGCTCCCAATGGAGGAACAGAAAGCTCTTGGGGTTCATCAAAAATATCTTAATCTGTGTTCCGAAGATAAACAAAGGTCTTACGGTTTTGGATTGACATGAGGCTGAGTAATTAATGACAGAATTTTTAATGTGAACTATACCTTTAAGGAATCCTGGAAACACCTTAAATCAGCCACAGATTTAGCATGCATTCGGTCCATTTCCTGGAAAAACGGAAATGCAGATAACAAAAAAACAGTTTCACAAAAAAGAAAATCCTTTCTGCATTTTTACACACAAAAAAAGAAAAAAAAAAGAATAACAGTTTTAAATGATTCACTTAAAGTTTCAAAAAAAAAAGAAAAGAAAGAGAATATCATAAGATTAAGAAACTCAAATAACTCATTGTACTGATACTTTGCCTCAGCTAAGGATGCAGTCAGACTTTCAGATGTGTGATCAATGAGACCAATACTGACAGTTTACCCCATCATCTTCATGATCTAAAAAACAAAGACACATTTGCTGATTTTCAACAAAATTCTCTGATAAAATGAATAGCATCTATATGACTTACGGTGATCAACTATTTTTTATCTGTGCACTGTTCGGTGGCGTTGTTCAACAACTGCATACAGAATTGTGGACTAATGTAAAGTACACCACCATGGCACCTCTGGTTAAGCATTCATTTACAATAATTACGTATTACATGTGTACTTACGACACAGAAACTCAATTGCTTTGAAATATATTTGCAGACGCTAATAGCACTGACTGATTCGTACCTAATTAAGCTATTTACACGCTAATGTCATGTTGAGTGGCTGTAACGTTTAATATATATATTTTTATTTGGTTAAACATTAACCTCACCTTTGAATTTCCTCTTATAATTCAAGTCCAGCCTCTGAAAGTTCTGTGGTGGTGCTCGTGCCTGCTCCTCGTCGTAATCTGCTTCCCGCTCCGTTCAATTTGAAAACGGCTGCAGCGACCTAGGGCAATCAGTTTCATGTTGTTGTGCCTAATAGCAAAGTTAACAGTTATAATGGACAATGGAGAACAAACGCCATAGTATTTACACGCGATGACTTAATACTAGTCAATAATTGCATTAAAAAGTGCAACGTTATACAAGTCAAAAGGCTAAAAGCATTTGGTGCAAAGCTAATTTAACACGCTAAATTTACGTTAAGTGGCTGAAACATTTATAGTTTCGACTTGTGAACTAAATAAACAAATTATCAGAACTCGCCTTTTAACTTAGTCTTCAAGTTTTATATTTAAAATAAAACGCGCAGTCGTGTAGCCTGCTGCCCGCTGTCAGTTCGGAAAATTCCTTAAGGAGAACTCCGGGCAATTTTTAAGTTAATCTTGATCGTTAGACCTTTGTGAGTACTGACTATAGAAAAAAAAACGAACCGGATTGGTGCTTGCTACTCGGAGCTGCGACCGCGAATGCCCAGAGCTCCCACCCAGCCAAAACGGCAGCTATGGGGGCATGGACATAAAGAGCGTTTTTGAGCCTCTTAACAGACACAAAATGCAATTAAAATGTCTGTCCAACATGAACAGGGACCCTACATGTGAACAAGATACGTTTAGCAACTTAGCCATTGTTTCAACTCACCTAAATAGTCTTTTAGACGGCAAGCTGTAGTCTCGCGCTGCAGTCCCGTGCTGTAGCCGGAAAAGGTAAACAATGTCCAGGTGGGAGGAGCGTTGATCATGTGCGACGAGTTAAGATCAGAGTTGCTTACAAGTGAAGAAGAAATGGTTTGTGTTTGTGCCTTTCCGAATTGTGGCAACAGAATGCGCAAATATAAGATCTTAAATTTTCATCGTCTTCCTTTTCATGACCTCGAGATTCTGCAGTTGTGGCTAGTTGTACTTCAACTTGATGTGCTAACTCCCGTAGAAGTACTACGCGCTAAAGATTACCGCATTTAGTGTGTGGATCCTCCTAAACTGTTGGCGGTTCCTCCATGTCCTGATGAGGGAGTACACAGGGAAGACCATCCGGATCAGTGACTTACTCAAGTCTGAACGCTCCCAAACGCTGGAGGCTGAAATGAAACTGAGAAAGATGCTTGCTTGGAGAAGGACAGCGAGGTGCAGGAGGAAGCGTCAGAGGACGAAGTGGAGGAGGTCCAGGAATTTTAGGAAGAGGAAGGTGAACCCAGTGAAATGGGAGACTCCAAGGCCAAATAAGGCAATTCAGATGATGCCTCTCAGATCGATGAGCTCATGATGAAGCTCTTCTGTGTAGCCTCTACTGACGGCCCCAAGAACGAGACCCAGCACAATGTGAACGTCCAGAAAAAGTGCAAAAGAAAGGGGTCATGTTTCTGTTCACCTGGGCAGAGGAGAATAACGGAAGGAAGGAGAATAAAATAATCAAGGAGAGGGAGCGAAGAGAAAAAGAGTTGCTGCTTGAACGCTACATGAACGATCCGAAACTGAAGCACTTGTGGATGAACAAGCACAACTACAACTCCTAATGCAGATCATCGTCCCTCTTCACCTTTAACCGGTGTAAATAAAAAAAGTGTGCAAACTAAAAGTTGAAAGAGCCATGACTCTTCCTGACAATTAAAACAAGGGTAATATAAAGTGAATCAATCTGAATAACTGTTTAGCTAGAACAGCAGCAGAAAGTGAATCATTCAATGCAGTTTATAACAATGGAGTTCACAGATTATTATATTTTCTCTGATGTGGATCCATCCAAAACATCACCTCTCAACTCAAAAAAAAGGAAATATGGAGGTTGTTGATCCAAATAATGTAACTATGTTCAAATTAAATAATGCTTAAACCGCTGTGCTGACAGAATTAGAAAAAGCAATTTCACAAATTTACACTGAACGAAATGCAGTCGTGTTACCTCTGCAGTACTGCACTTTGGTCAACAGGTGGAGCTAGATTTGCGCATGCGCAAATATTTGAAGGCACGTTCAACATGTCGCTCATCTTTTACAAGGGGGTAATCCCATAGACAGTAAAAGAAATGGACACAGCGACCCCCTTGATTTCAACGGAGAAAACTGAAGCCCGATTAAGGCACTCACTCCCTGATGGCTGAGCGACTGCGCAGACTCAAACTGAGCGTGACGACAGTTGTAAATCTTCTAGTAGCTGTGCCAAGACAAATCTGAATCACCTAATTCCTCAAAAACGTTGTTGAAATATTTTGTCCAGTTGCTTTTATGGACTCTCTATCTACGGGCTTCTCTTGACTTTATGTCTCTATGTCCCCCCGATTGCCTCATAGACAGTAAAAGATTGCCTGCGAGCTTCTCCTCCTGTCTATTTGGTAATTTCTCTATTGTGCGACAGAAAGTCGCGTGGTTGTGACGCAATCGTTAGCCTATTTTTACAAAAACGGCTTCTACGGGGCCATAACATAAGATACAAAGTAATGGAGCCTTTTTGTCGTCTTTCTTTAGAAATAAATAATGGACAAATGAAGTCTTTGGACGCCTCATATGTAAAGTTATTCGCTGTCAAAGTGATGCCAAAATGAATTGGAGTCAAATGGAATTCTAACAGCAGGTGAAGTTCTGCTACAATGGCGGCACCCGCGAGGCTTCAGTTTTTGGCTGATGGATTACCCCCAATGCATTCCATTGACTCCCATTCATTCTGGCGTCACTTTTACATCTGAGGCGTCCAAAGACTGGAATGGATATATTTTAAGTTCTGATGCTTTTATATGAAACATGAACAAGACAGCCAAGTACTTGTTATTTAATTCCATTCCACATAGCCTACGTGTTGTCAATATTTTTTTCTTTTATAGGCTACATAGCCTAAATTTTTATTTATTCATTCATTCATAAAAATGACATCACATAACCCAGATCGCACTGTCACAGCCTAATTTATAAAACATGATATCAGAGTTTTAAAATCAAACATTTTAAAAGAGAACAACAACAGTTGTTTAAACCAATGAGCATTAAGCTGCGTCAGCAAGTCGTTTCCCATTGTGCTTTTGATTTGATCAGCGCAGTCGGTGGATAGCAACTACGCTCGACTACAAAATCTGACAAGTTTGCCTCGCCACCGCGAGAGTTTTTTGACACAGCCTGACGTCAGAGCAAGGGAAGGGGGACCGCACTCGGACACATTTCTGACCGGCATGCATCTCGCGGTGATCGGTTCTTCGCAGATTTTGCTAATCTCAAACAAGCCTAATGTTTACATTTGCAAGCAGCTTTATACACTCACCCGGTATGTTAAAAAAACAAGGCGATTTCACACCATTTCACACCATTTCTTGTTTTTTTACATATGGTTGTCTCATGTTTTCGAATATGTGTTGTTACCATAGGTTACATCACTTCCACATGCCGGTCCGCCATCTCCGCTGGTCTGGTTTTGCGATTTCAAAATTGCAATCATTCGCTATTGTAAAATAAATCATAGTCGTATTTATCCCGCATTTAAAATCCTAAATATCAAACATGTTTGATAAAATAGGGGCGGCACCGATGTGTTTATTTTGTATGTAGGCCGCCGCCTATGTCGTGAAGTTGAGCCGTGGTTGTAAATCTAATGTAGCTATTCGTGCCATGCTGCAATGAAACACCGAATTGTGTGGACGTCATTTTTGGTCAAGGTCATATTCCCAGCCTATAATTACTCACTATTAGGTGTGTTACTTTGAGGGTTTTAGGAAAAATGGCCAGATGGAAGGAGCTGTCCTCTGGCTAAATCTGGTCAAGTTTTTGATATTGCTCATGTGCAAGATGTGAAAGGTCAATGTCCACATAATTATTTCAATTATGCACAGAGAGACCACTACCATGCAGAATGTAAAGTGCTGTCAAGGAAGACTGAGCATTTTGTCAGTGAGGATAAACCCCCCCCCCACCTGAATGTGGACCACCCGTAGGCTAAACAGCTTCTAGAACTGGATGAGACCATATGTTTGCATCTGTTAGCATGATGTGAGCCACTTTCATAATTGTGTCAAATCTCGGCTCATTAGATGTCCCATTTAGTCTCATTTGTAAAGTCATGTTAACCCTTGTAGACATTAAGGTGAAGGTTCTACGGCCACTGTAAGGTTCAGCCTATGCACTGTCATTTAAAGGAACACGCCGACTTTTTTGGACTTTAGCTTATTCACCGTATCCCCCAGAGTTAGATAAGTCCATACATACCTTTTTCATCTCCGTGCGTGCTGTAACTCTGTTTGACGCACCCACCGCTAGCCTAGCTTAGCACAAAGACTTGATGTAAATGGCTACAGCTAGCATACTAATCCCAATAAGTGACAAAATAACACAAACATTTTCCTATTTACATGTTGTGATTTGTAGTCACTCAGTGTATAAATAACAAGGTCATATGAGACAGACATCTTTTTTCCGTATAAATATTGGGAACTTTATTCTCAGAAGGCGAAGCACTGCTACTTGGGCCAAGTGATAACCACAGAGAGTTCGCTCAGAGTTGGAGTAATGGAGTCAGCAATTACTAGATAGTAAAAGCATAGTTTACAATCATGGGTTCTCGCAGTATTGTAAAAAGCTGCGACAATAAACAGGAGAGACCAGGTAATACCATGATGTTTCATAGAATTCCAATCAAAAACGCTGACCTGATGAATCAATAGCTACTTGCTCTGGATATCGATCCAAACACACCTAAAGAGATCATCAAGGACCATCGTGTTTGCTCAGTACATTTCACTGAGGACGACTATTTTGAGAAAATGGAATTTGCCACACGGACCATGAAACGTGTGTTGAAGGATACGGCCATCCCATAGATAGCACAGACGGGACAAAGTGGATCACCTGTGGCTGCGGTAAGTGTTCCGTTATGTTTTTAGATGACTAGCCTACTGTAACAGTGCCATTATCTAGATCTAATGTAACGTTAGTGACACTATTATATGAATAGTTATATGAATAGGGTGGTCACTACTATTGCAGGTGTTCCCGGGCTCCATGTATCCCCTATAATGTTAGTATTGAGTTGTCACAAAAGCGCTCTATCGCCCCAGTAACAAATGAGCGGAGCTAGAGGTAAACTAATGACGCTCTTCCACTGCATGGTACGGCTCGGTACGGCTCAGTACGGTTCGGCACAGCTCGGTTCGCTTTAGCTCGGTTGCTTTTCCACTGCAGTTAGTACCGCTTCAAAGTGGGTGGGATTATGACTGATCGTTATAGTTTATCCGCTCCTCGTCAACCAACAAGAGGAACGTCTGCGCTTCTCTTCCACTGACCACGATTCAGCCATTTCTTTTTTGGAAGTTTTTTTTCTTCAAGCAAGTCAAGAAAGTAGTTTTAAAACAGGTGCTACAGCGGTGTCTGTTACTGGCTATTTAAATCTAGCGGGTTTGATGTCTCGCAAATACAATGACGCTGGTAGTGACGATTCTGTCTGTCTGACCAATCAGTGATCTACAGTGCTTCCACGTCACATTTTAGTATCGGTATGGTACACTTGGAACCTGAACAGAGGTGGTACCATTTAAAGCGAGCCGAAGCGAGCCATACCGTACCATACCATGCAGTGGAAAAGCGCCACAAGTGAGCCGAACCGTACCGTACCATGCAGTGGAAAAGCACCATTAGTCACGTTGGTTTTGTTGACGTTAGAAACAACGGTGCGCCTCTCAGGTGCTGCGGTTATCACTCCGCCCAAGTAGTAGTGCTTCGCCTTCTGAGAATATAGTTCCTAGTATTTATACGGTAAAAGATGTCTGTGTCTCATATGAACTTATTTGTACACTCTGTGACTATACAAATCACAACATGTAAATAGGAAAATGTTTGCGTTATTTTGTTACTTATTGGGATTAGTATGCTAGCTGTAGCCATTTAATCCAGTCTTTGTGCTAAGCTAGGCTAGCGGTGGGTGCGTCAAACAGAGTCACAGCACGCACGGAGATGAAAAAGATATGTATAGACTTATCTAACTCATATATATATATATATATATATATATATATATATGTGTATTTGTGTGTGTATATATAAAAAAAAAAGAGTTCAGATGCAAAAGCCTCTAGGTGCCATCTGAAATTTTCTTCTACAATGATCATTTTTATCAAGCTCATATATTTAAGTTCAGTAATTTCACTTAAATGACAATTAATAGGTAATTTTCATTGACATTTCATTGAAATTAATGGACTTAAATATACGAGCTTGATAAAAATGATCATTCTAGAAGAAATTTTCAGATGGCACTTAGAGGCTTTTGCATCTTAACTCTTTATATATATATATATATATATATATATATATATATATATATATATATATATATATATATATGTGTGTGCCATTTATTTTAAAGGCACAATTGTCAAGCAAACATTTCACAAAAATAACTTTATTACATTTAAAACTATTCAAATTAAAAATAGGTTCAAAGTGAAGATGAGAATAAATATCCCTAGTTATGCAAAGAAAAATATTTTCTTATGAATGACCAATATATTGTTTTTTTAATGTATAGGCCTTTTGAAAATATACACAATAAAAGGCTATATTATGCAATATATTGAATACATAAGGAATTGCTGCTTTACATTTATTGAAAATATGTGAATTTATTTACTTATATATCATAATGTGTGGAATTTTATATTAAATACACTAAATTATTACAGATGTCATAAATTATGGTATTATTTGTGTATAAATAGCCTACATTTTAACACATACATATGCTCAATATGCACAATATATCCAACCCACTCCAAAACAAGTCCATGAGCTCGAGGTCGTCTAAAGCCCCCGGACGACAGCACGACATAAAGTCCCTCACATACCTCTCGATGGATTGGCCCTCCTAAAATATCGAGGCAAAGAAACTTCTGAGGGCCTGGTTGCTGACAACTGCTGGATCCATTTTTGGTGAGTTCTTCTGTAACGATTGTGATTGAAGCAAGAATGCAGGATCCACTTGCAGCACACACTTTATTAAACAAACTCCAAACTTGACAAAGACTCAGAACAGGATTCAGGGAAGGAAGGAACGAACGAACGAACGAACGAACGAACGAACGACCTACATCAACACTACAACATCACACATTCAAGAACTCACAAAGACTGGACTGAAACACAGGGCAACCGAGCTGAACAAGATAACTGGGGGGCGTGGTTAATCGGGGACACCTGGGAAGACTAATAGTGATGATGGGGAACTACTAAACAAGAAACGAGGAGCGGGGAAACAGAAAACAGGACTAAACCAAAAACACAAAGAACGGGGAAACACGGACAGAATTCATAACAAGTATATTCCTATATTTTTTGTTTCATAATGGATAACATTCATAGTGTTAAAAGTGTCATATTCATAATGTGATGGACTACACCTGTGTTTTTCTCTGATGTATATAATCTATAATACAAATACTGTAAAAATTCCTATACTCCTAACTCCTAAACTTTGTGGAAAGCCTTCCCAGAAGAGTTGAAGCTGTTATAGCTGCAAAGGGTTGGCCAACTCAATAATAAACCCTACGGATTAAAAATGGGATGTCATTAAAGTTCTTGTTCATGTAAAGGCAGGCGTCCTAAAACTTTTGGCAATATACTGTATGCCATCTGTAGCATGGATTATCTGAATTGTTTCTGGTTCTTTTTACATTTAATGTTTGAAATGTGAAAGTGATGACTTTCCTGTTCCTTCTGTTTCAGATGTTCCTGGCCTGAAGAGTTGGGCAGTAATCACAGGACTGCAGGAGGAGGCCCAAAGAGCTCTGCACATGCTTATTCTCTGCCATCATATCCCCAGAGATCACCATACATTCATGGACATGCTGTTTACGTCAAGCACTTTACAGATGGAGGTCCGAAGCCTGTTGACAGAACTGTTTTTCAGACCCATCACTGGCCAGACGGATCTCCAGCAACTCTTCAATGAGATTGTCAACCAATAGAATAATGTATATTTATATTATTACATAATCTATGTTATACAATTTGGGAGAGTAGGCCACATCCACACGAAGCCAGAGCTTTCCCTATCCGATGTTTTTTTTTCCCTCGTTCTAAAAAAAATTTCCGTAAACACGGCGGTGTCTCAAGAAATATCTGCGTACACACGAAACCACTCAAACCGACTCAAACCAATGTAGTTTACATGCCAGACCAGTACGAGGCGCTGTAATTCTGACACAGATACACTAAAAATAGAGAAGAAGACTTGCACATAAACCAAACCTTGCGCGCTGGATACAGTAATATACAGTATGTAATATTAGGCACAGTAGCTTCTTTTCTTTTGTTTTTTCTTTTTTACCAAGAACTTTATTGAACAATATGAAAAACCATAAATGGCCAGGTAGGCCTACAAAATAGGGATGAGTCACGATATTCGAGTTAGCTAAAACAGACGCATAAAGCTTGCCACAACCGGCAAATAGCCTAATCCTAACTCTATTGGTAACGACGGAACTTGCGACCATAGTTGGCTTTGGGAAACGCACCCCTGATTGGCTATTGTCTGCTGCTTCTTATTTATTAAATCCAGGCAATTGGTTGATGAAACATTGATTAAAATTATGATACAATTTATACAAAATGAAATTCACTTTAAAGAAAGGCTTTATACAAAATAAAACTTAATGAAGTGATCAGAATGATGTGTCTCGATATTGCGCATCTTATGATTAGGCTACTCACACTGTTCACTTTTCATATAATCAACATATATGAAAAGGAAAAAATAACATAATAATTAAACATAAATATGAAACTAACTTTTCTTTAATGGCTACAACACGTAGTCCTACGTTAGGCCTACAGAGAAATTTAATGTAGGAGCGAACGCCGTGTTACAGGTGAGCATGAGGGACAGAGGTGCTTTTTTTTTAATCAAATAATTCCCAGCGATCGTCGAATATAATTTTTGCTTGAAATGCCCATCCCTACAAAATACGAAATGTCTTAATCAGACAAAATACAAGCATCATAGCAAGAAAGAAATATAAATAAATAAAGAAGTAAAATAAAGAAATAAAATAAAAAATACATTAAAGTAGGCCTAAATAATAAATAAAGAAATAAAAGAGGTTCAGTAGCTTCTGAAGCATGAACTCAAGCAAGTAGTCGCAGTTGTTGATGTTAGGCTACTGATTTAGCGTGTCTGACTAGTCGACAAGTGGGGTGATGACATCATCGTTTCACAAAATATACGGATTGACCGTACACACGAAAACGCAAGGGTGTCAATTTCAGATTTATCCACCCTGGGACCCGGTTTCAAAAAATAGCGATTAGTTTCCCAAAACGCTGGATCCGTCTGGACGAAACGCCGATCCGATAAAAAAATGTGTAGCCTACGTATACAGCCATACGCGTCTCCGTGTGGACAGGGCCTAACACTTGTGTGTCTTTTTTATTAACCTTCATGTATATTAAAACCACAAAGTACGTAATATAAAGAGAGTTGCTGTTGTTTTTGCCCTTTTAAAATCATGAAAAACTAAAATGTGTTTAAAAAATACTTTTTTTTGCATTTTGTAATCCATTCTAATAACTATTATTTGTCTACACTTATTGGTTGTCCCCTGTATTGCACAAGTTGACATGTGCACAGTATGTGGCTGTGTTTGAGATGGAACCTACTATTTGAGAAAAAAAACGGTATGCACATACAACAATAAAGAGTTTGAAACAGTAGGATACTGGTCACATGACCAGCATGTTTGAATGCCGATCTAATTAAGAGCATTCAATTACCCTATCTAGTCTGTCTTCAGGGAATTCTGTGCATACAGAAAATGTGCAAATATCATGTATAGTTTATGAATATATATATATTTTTTGTACAAATAAAATAAATTGCAAATAGTAAAAATAGTCATGTAATATGGTGGTATGCTATTCTGGGATGGACCAGTCCTTTAATATTGATGGATTTCATGTTAAGCCTTCGTCATTGATTTGCAACCTTGACTCAACTCTATCTTTTGGCTCTCATATTTCTTCTCTTGTTAAAAACTCTTTCTTCATCTTCGTAATATTGCTCGTCTACAATCTTCTCTCACTTTAGCTGACGCTGAAACCTTAATTCATGCACTAATCACATCACGTCTAGATAATTGCAATGCTTTGTATCTTGGTCTGCCCAAAAAACTTATTGCAAGATTACAGTATGTTCAAAACTCAGCAGCAAGAGTTCTCACCTCCACCAAGCGTTCTGCTCACATTACTCCTCTTCTTCATGACCTTCACTGGCTACCTGTGGCATCACGTATTCACTTTAAGATATTGCTTCTAACGTTTAAGGCATTAAATGGTCTTGCACCCCCATATTTATCTGATCTACTTTACACTTACCGCTCTGCACGGTCCCTTAGATCAGCTGAACTTGGTTTATTGTCCATCCCTCGTTTCCGGTTGTCTACTGTAGGTGGAAGATCATTTACTGTTAATGCTCAAAAATTATGGAATTCACTATCCCTTACACTTCAAAATATCTCATCTGTGGCTACATTCAAGACTCAGTTAAAAACATATCTATTTAACATGTATTTCGTATAATGTTACTGTATGTATCCTATGCGACTGTAATGTGTGTAAATGTATTGTAATGTACTGTATAATGTAAAACGACCTTGAACTACGGAAAGGCGCTATATAAATAAAACTTCTTCTTCTTTTTCCGTTCATATCTTGTTCTGATTAGAGCACAAAACTTACCACAAAAGTCTGATGGATTGATAACATTTAAAATTGTAATAATTTAGCAGACACTTTTATCCAAAACTGACTTAAAAAATGAGGAGAGCAACAGAAGCAATCAAGCCAACAATAGGCCAACAATATGCAAGTGCTGTGACTAGTCCCAGTTATTTTAGCACAGTACATGTAGCAACCTTTTTATTTTTACATTTCCAATAGATATAGAATAGGAAGTGTTAGTGTAGAGAGGTTAGGGTTCAGGGAATAAGGAGTCGGAAACCTGCAAACGTTCAAACACACTTTAATAAATAAACAAACACAAAACGAAAGTAAAAGCAGCAATGGCTCGATACTCCTTCGCCTCCTGGCGGCCGATGATGGCTCCTCTGCTACGGCCTGGCAGCGAGCTCCCCGTTACCTTGGTCTGCCTGCCCCTCTCCCCATCATGGCGGATGGCAGCAGGCCTGGCACACGGCGGCAACTTCTCCATCCCCTCATGGATGGCAGCCACCCCACCTCGACCCAGGAGCACGGCAGTGACCTCTCTGTTCCACCTGTTCTTCAATCTCTCCAGCACCAACGCCTCGAGCAGCCACAGGTGGTCACTGCTCCTTCATGCTGCCCGACCTCCTCAGCACTGCAATCCACATCAGCAGCGAGGGCTCTCCGACAGCGTGTCCCTCCTTCCTCCCGGGCTTTGGCACCAATATAGAAAGGATTGTGTTCAGGGAAGAAGGAGGCGGGAACCGGCGAACATTCAAACAAACAAACACACAGAAACAAAACATAACGTAAATAGTCCAGGGCTAGTCATCTCTCCTTCTTTTACGTTCCCGGAGCTCGAAGCCAGTATGACGCTTGGGTGATGCTAATTAACTCTTGCTCCACCAGCCTCGCAATGGCTAAAGACTCAGCAGCTCGGGATGAATTAGGCAGGTCATTCCACCAGCTTGGAACAGGTGATTTTGTGCCTCTTCAGGATGGTGACACAAGGCACCATTCACTTACAGAACGCTAGCTCCTGGAGGGCACCTAGGTCTGAATAATGACATTAGGTATACGGGTGCAGATCCAGTGATTGTTCTGTAGGCAAACATCAGTGCCTTTAATTTGATGCGAATGGCATTTGGCAACCAGTGCAATTTTATGAGGAGTATTGTATGTGCAGCATTCTGTATCAGTTGCAGAGGTTTGACAGTGCATGCTGGAAGGCATGCCAAGAGAGCATTACAATAGTCCAGTCTGGATAGAACAAGACCTTGAACAAGGAGTTGTATAACATGCTCTGACATGAAGGGCCTGATCCTCCTAATGTTGTATGGCAAATCTACAGGACCGGGCAGTTGTAGCAATGTGGTCTGTGAAGCTTAACTGATTGTCAATCACAACTCAAAGGTTCCTGGCTGTCCTTGATGGAGTTATGGTTGGCGAATCTAGCTGAATGGAGAAGTTGTAGTAAAGTGTTGGGTTGGCTGAGACCACAAGCAGCTCTGTCTTTCTGTCTTCACAAGGTTGAGTTGAAGGTGGTGGTCCTTCATCCAGCAAGAAATGTCGGTCAGGCAGGCCAAGATGCGAGCAGCTACTGTCGGATTATCTGGCTGGAATGAGAGGAAGAGTTGAAAATTACACATTGTAATTACAAGTTCTGCAAGCATGTGAAGGCTTTTTTCAGTTCAGAACCATTACGGATGACATGGAGTTAACGCACCTTCAGGCTGCGTCAGAAAGCTGAAAAATGTTTCCTTCGGAGGACCATTCCAAGGTAGGAAGGCATCAAGGCACGTCCAAAACCTATGTTAGCTCCACTTCCTGTCTCCTGAGATACCTTCATCTGATATCCTGATACGGTATCCTTCAGTGCCTTTAATATCCCACAATCCTGTGCGTTCCATTCCGTGACAGTTGAGCTTAAAAAATATACATGGCACCTGAAAGTTGTGGTTCATGGTCAGTTTGTGTGTAAATGTTCTTTTTTAACCAACGTTTTCCTCTTTTGATGTAATTTCTATTGATAAATTAATATTGTAGTAATTAAACATTTGCTTAGTTTGCTTGACCAAAGCTCTCTTTATTGTGGTGTAGATCAGTTTCAGCAGGTACCTTTATGCAAGTCAAAAAGTCAGCCGCCTATAAGCTTTCAGATGCAGTCTCAATGCATAATTCCAAATCTGAGGACATGAACAGCTCCGAGTAGATCGTCACGTGTTGTCATCTCGTAATTACGGTTAACTCATTTCTCCATTACTTTATGTAGTGTGGTATATTTAGAATGATTTTTAGAGCTATATCTTTATCGTTATCGTCCTTAGTGTGAACAGGTTTTTGGCTTTGGAAAATGTGAAAAATGACTCCGTGCAGCACCTCCTCTCTATTTAGCACCAATATGAAGGAAGTGTTGTTTTTCCCCATTCATGACAAGAGCTTGTCAAACCTGTTGTGTTTGTTTGCTGTTAGCAGAGCTCTGTTTTATACGAGACGTAAATCATATCTTCAGGCTTATAGTACTGCACAAACACACCTTAATTCAACTAATTAAAATGCTCATTACTTCTTGTATTATTCATGTACATCATTTTTCTCAGATATGGGTATAAATACACAAAAAAAGCATGATGTCTCAGTATTGAACCTGCAGTATCAGGTATGACAAGGTTCAGTAGTTTCGATGGTAGCTAAACCATAGATGATTCATAAAACATCCACAGGAACATCCTGGATATGTTTGACAAACACTCAAATGACACCCGTTTTCCCCTGCCAGACTCCAAAAACCCCTGGAGGAGGCTTCATTAAACAAGGGTGGATTGTTGTTAAACTGATACAGCAGCGACAGTATTCAGGGCAAATACACTCGGTGTTATAAGGAAATATGTCCAAGCCAATAAGATTATAACTAATCACGCCTGAACTTATTTGATATTGAGCCAATGACAGACATAATCAAACACAATAATTTATAAATGATTGACTTTGTGCTCATTTAACATAAGACATAGTTAAATTAAAACCACATACCCAAGACTGTGGTCTATACAGGCAGATCCGTGACCCACACTGACTACAGGGTTATTTAAGGTCATGTGGCTGTGGTTTATGGGCCGCTTGATCAAGGTTAAGAGTCAAGAAAGTGGATGGATTTTCGTGAAAGTGATATAGACACTGCTGTGGTCTCCATGGGTAAGATTTATAGGCCAATGATTAGTGCACAAAACAAAGGAAAATTTGACTACAAATGTCAATAACATATAAACAATAGTTAGTATGAAATCAGTCGTGATGAAAAATATATCATTATAATGCCTTTGCAAATAATACAACAGCATATCTCGCAGCTGGCTTTGCATCTTACGATAAATTCTTAGATAAACACTTTGGTATATCAAACAAGGTGGATGACGTATTAAAACAACTCTTCCGTCACACTGACTGATAGTTCAAATATGTATTGTCGTCTTGCAGTAAACCCCTTTAAAACATTTGACCATATATAACTAAATGCCTGAAGGGTTCATGAATACTAATCCAATTGATCACAGGCAAGCGTGTTTCCAAAATATCAAAACATGACACTTTTAGTGCCATTTAACCTTAAGGCAGAAACTGAAAGTCTAATAAATCAAAAAGTGATTCGGTGAATATGCAATGTATGCCAAATGTTATACAAAGAATCAGTTTCAAGTTTTTGTAGAAGCACTATTCCTCTGCCCTTTCTCCTTAAGCAAATATCACTTTCTGCTTTACAATTTCCTGGTATTCTCTGAGGATTTTATGGTTTTGGTATACGAAGCGTGCTATAGCAGCTTAACTCAAGCATTTCCAAACTGAATGTGACATTGTGTCCTGGTACTGTAACAGCACATGTTGACCTGTTTCCAGCATGCATAAGGGATTTTTTTTATTTATTTGCATACTTTACATGCATTACAGTAGGGTGTGAATGCGAGTACAACTAATTTCTGTGTTGAACACAGTGCATTTACTCAATTCTCATGATGTCAGCTGTCTTCACTGAAGGCACATGCAAATGCAAAATATTTTAATTTAGTTAGCGTACAATTTCTACCACGTTTTTGAGCAAAACAAGCATTCAATGAACTATGAAATCAATTTCTTGTAAAATCCATGTTTATCAAGCAACAACAATTTTTAAAAAAAATTATCATCACTAAAGCAACACTTACATAAGAGAATGATTTTTCCGGACAAATAACTTTTGCAAATGTGACATTCACATTAAGATATACATTGAATTTAAACAAGTAACCAATTAAATGGTATCCTAGACTTCGCATATGGCAAGTGAAGTGCATATAGTTTCTTTGTACATTTAAATAAGCAGGTCCATTTAGCACTCTTCAACATTCATTCATTCATTCCGGCTCAAAGCATTTTGTTTGGTACAACAAACTTCACACAGTCAAACCTTCACTGAAGAGCCAACATCTGAGTAATACATTCCTCAACTTAACAAATAAGCAATAGTTCACTATAAAAACTAAAAAAAAAAAAACATCCTCATGTTGATTCACACCCTTCCTTTCTTCAGTCCACCACGAAAGGAAGGTGAATTTTTGAAGAATATTCTGGCCAATCTTTGGGGACTCATGACTCGTTCCCTATATTACAAGTCTTCAAAGGACATTTTTTCTTGTATGTGTATCATCAACGGCATTGCTTTTTAATGCTTTTCATGTAAGAAGGCAATTTTTGAATGAACTAACTCTTTAAAAGGTGAGTTGGAGAGTAAAATCATGCTACAGTATGCCCATCTGTTGGGTATAAAGAGGTCAGATTGTTTTCTATTCTTCATTCTCAAGAAGTCAAGCAAATTAATTTGTTGGCTTATGTTTTCTGGACAGCAACATTAAGATTTCACACATGCATCACAAGAGACCAAAGAACAAAAATGTGAAGTAGAAGCATAAATACAACTACCTCTTCAGATATGTTAAAATAAAACTGCCCATGACATCACAATTTTCAGGGGTATACTTCTAAAATCATCCACTGACTCCAAGCCAGAGGGCATATCCTTCACAGAGATGAAGTATTCAATGTTTAAGGATGTTTGGAAATAAAAAAAAAGTATGATCTGAAGGAGAACTCTCACGCCCGTATGCTGCTGGGTAGTAAAGGAGTGTCCGATGTGATCCGCACACCAGTTTCCTGGAAACTCGGAGAGAATGCTGTTTAGAAAGAAAGAAAGAAAGAAAGAAAGAGAGATTCAAATTAAAGCAAATAAACATGCAATTTGATCTACAGTAGTCTCTATATGGGAGTCATATCATGAGAAATAGAATTTTCATTGATTTTTAAAAAATAAAAGTTTTCAATCTACCAAAAAAGAATACTATAACTTTCTAAACCCGAAACATCCACTTCATTGGGGAAAAACACACACACACACACACACACACACACACACACACACACACACACACACACACACACACACACACACACACACACACACACACACACACACACACACACACACACACACACACACATTAGCTGTTTTGTTGTTGTTGTTTTTTTAAGACTGTTTATTTTTTGAAGGGGACTGTGATTATGTGATTATAAGCGTCTGGCAAAAGAAAAAAAAGAAAGAAAAAGAAAAACAGCTAAGTGAAACACAGGGAAAGATGATACGATTTAAATGAAAAACAATGACATGGCCCTGCCGGCAGAAAACATAAATTCCGAAGAAATAAATCTTAGAACGACATGCTGAAAGTTATTATATTCTCAACTTCATGTTCCCACAAATGTTTATATAAAGGCAAAAAAATCCAGCTATTGCTTGCCAACAATGTAGAGCATGAAAACAACAAGCAAAGTGAGAGGGAGGGGTAAACCAACCCTGATGAGGAAAAGAGAGACATTCAAATTCAGAGCAGTGGAACCGATCAGATGGCTTCCAGACAAAAGAGCACTGTTTGTGACAATGTGGTTGGTTACATCACAAACCCCTCAAACTTACTAATCACACACCCCTCTCCTTCTCCCAGAGCTGATGCAGACGCTCAACAGCCTTTAATTCAGGCAGGGGAGGCTCACAGCACTGCTACACTAACACACAGAACCGGCTTGAGCTGCTAGCAAACTAAATTAGCATGAGGTTAAAGGGTTAGTTCACCCAAAAATGAAAATTAAGTCATTAATTACTCACCCCCATGCTGTACCAACCCCGTAAGACCTTCGTTCATCTTCGGAACACAAATGAAGATATTTTTGATTAAATCTGAGAGGTGGATCACTGCTACATAGGCTGCCAGAGGGAATGAAACTTGACGGCCCAGAAAGTCATTAAAGAACATGTTTAAATATTCCATGTGCCTACAGTGGCTCAACTATAAGTCTATCAAGCGACGAGACTACTTTTTTCCCGAAAAAAAAAACATAATAACGACTTTATTCGACTATTCCTTTTCATTCCTTGTGGGCCTGAGACGAGAGTTCAAGAGATTTCCACGACGCATGCGCGAGAACTGAACAAGAAGTATTAGAAGAAGAACGTCCTCTTCTCAGTTCTCGCGCATGCGTCGTGGAAATCTCTTGAACTCTCGTCTCAGGCCCACAAGGAAGAAAAGGAATAGTCGAATAAAGTCGTTATTATGTTTTTTTTTTCGGGAAAAAAGTAGTCTCGTCGCTTGATAAACTTATAGTTGAGCCACTGTAGGCACATGGAATATTTAAACATTTTCTTTAATGACTTTCTGGGCCGTCAAGTTTCATTCCCTCTGGCAGCCTATGTAGCAGTGATCCACCTCTCAGATTTAATCAAAAATATCTTCATTTGTGTTCCGAAGATGAACGAAGGTCTTACGGGGTTGGTACAGCATGGGGGTGAGTAATTAATGACTTAATTTTCATTTTTGGGTGAACTAACCCTTTAAGCCAAGGTCTTTGCTTAGTTTTATGCTAAACAAATTGTGGGAGAATCTCATGAAAGACCAGGTCAGATTGCCCCCCAAAATCAAAAGAAAGAAAGAAAGAAAGAAAGAAAGAAAGAAAGAAAGATTTTTCACATTGCAGCATTATTTTAATGATATTTCATTGAAATTTTCACTACTGTTAATAAAATATTCACATTACTGTAATGTGAAAATAAAACAATAATATATTATTAACATTGTAATGTTCACCACCGGTCAAAAGTTTGGGGTTGGTAAGATTTTTTTTAATGTTTTTAATTTAAGTTGTTCATGCTCAACAAGGATGCATTTATTTGATAATAAAAACAGTAATTTTGTGAAATATCATTAAAATTTAAAATAACGGTTTTCTATGTGAATATATTTTACAATGAAATGTATTCCTGTGGTGGCCATCATTACTCCAGTCTTCAGTGTCACATGATCCTTCCAAAATCATTCTAATATGCTGATTTGCTGCTCAAGAAACATTTCCTATTATTATCAATGTTGAAAACAGTTGTGCTGCTTAATATTTTTGTGAAAACAGTGATATATTTTCCACTAGGATTCTTGGAAATAGAAAAGCTTTTGTAACATTATAAGTGTCTTCACTGTCACTTTTTATTAATGTAATGCATCCTTGCAAATAAACGTATTAATATGTTAAAAAAAGCCAAAGCAACAACAACTTTTGAACAGTACTGTATTATTTTAATATCAATACTTAAATTGCTTTTATACATAATGGGGATTTATGCTGTCTTTAAAACTGATTTTGGGGTGAAATGCATTCTAGAGATATTTTCGCATTGCCGTAATCAGGTTTTTGTGTTGAGAAAAGTCTGTGTAAACAGTTCATAAAATCAAATTCACTACTCACACTGGTTACTGTTGTTGCGTAACTTCCTGGCTTCTATGTCATCAGACCTCTCCATGGAAATCTGCAACTCTAAAGAGAGAATAAAATGGTTTATTTACTTAAGTCGACATGAAACGAAAGTTGCAATAATCTTTTCTTCCCTATTGTGATGTATATCTGAGTGAAACAGCTTCTCGGACATGAAAAAATGAAGGGAGGGACTAGAATTTGTCCATCTGGAATTGATTGGATCGTTGTGGTTTGCTATTGCAGTGATCTCATGTGAGTGACATGTTGTCCCGTTCTCGCATCAGTAAACAAATCATCAGAGAAGAGATCATTATTATTTTTATTAAAGATTACGAGGGGACATTAACAATAAAAAAATTAATAATGATGTGCATGGATAAATCATTTATAATTCATTGTGACTTTAAAATTTGCAAGAGGTCACTGAGAATGAGAAGGTGTATATTGCACAAAGTTCAGGACTAGACATTGAGCAAAAGAAAGAGAAATGTTGTTGCCACTCACTTCCATCACTCATGGAATTGAAGCTGCTCTTTTGGCTGTTCTTTTTGCTGTTCCAGGTGTCATTGCCGCTGTCCCGCTGCAGCTCCTGCGGACGAATTTGCGGCTTCTTCTTACTCTTGCGCGTACTGATGCGAACAATCTCTCGCACAAGCCTGCACTCGGCCTCCTTCTCCTCCATGTTGTGTTCCTGCACGATATCCGAGATCAGCTGACTGATCTCCCGGGAACGCCGCAGGAACATGGAGTCCGTGGTGCACTTGGCCAGCTCGTTGATCTCAAACTCAGAGAAGACCTCCATAAGCTTCTGGGTGATGAGTGTGTCCACATCTTCTGTCTCGTTGCCATTGATAAAGTCATCTTCCCGTAAGCTACTGAAGTAGCCTGAAATGCCTGTCGGACTGTCCATCTCTAATTTAGAATTGGAAAACGACACACACTCCTCATCTTCTTCAATGACGGATGTGTCCACCTTGACACCACCAATACAGACGTCAGGGTAGAAGCCATTCTCAACCTGTGGAGGACTTGCCAGGTTCTCCACCTGCGGGTTAGCAGCTGAGCTTTCCTTAGAAATGAGACAAGGCAAGCGCCGACATACGCGGTACAATCCACAAGTCAACACACTACAAAAAAGCTTCCTGCAGCTACCCACGGACACACAAGGTCCGCACATACATGTCCCTGAAACGGGCTCTTCTTTGGCAGGGAGAAAACTTACTGTCTCCGGCCCAGTCGTATTGCCATTAGCATCCTTGTTGACTTTGTGCCTCACTCCAAA
This sequence comes from Siphateles boraxobius, assembly GCF_051911475.1. Lineage (NCBI taxonomy): Eukaryota > Metazoa > Chordata > Actinopteri > Cypriniformes > Leuciscidae > Siphateles > Siphateles boraxobius. The sequence continues at coordinate 4,653,821 of NW_027509064.1, forward strand.
GTGCTGGATCTCAACCTCCACGGGGTCGACAGATCGTTCTCGGTATGGCCCTTCATCAATGGGACCACTGGTCCAGGACGGGGTGCTCTCCATAGGGACAACACTCGGCCCAGACCGTCCTCTGGTGGCTGCTTTTTGCAGTTACCTGATGCTGGACTCTGGGCTCAGAGTCTGTTAAAGAAAAAGAGGGGAAGAAGGTTTTAGCTTACACTTTCAGTAAGTCTCAGTACCAAAACTGCAGCATACTGCCCCAAATTTCCTTTAGGAATGTAAACCAACCAGTTTTAAAGCTGTTTTGTGTTTGTTTTCTAGACTGTTGTTGTCATTGTTAATAAGATAGTGAAAGTAAAACGTTCACCTCAACACCAACACATAGAATCTAAATGTTCTTAGTGTCACCTAAAGCCTTATGAAAGTGAAAAAACTTACAATATAAAGTAAAAAAATATATATATTTTAAAAACATGCAAGTTTACTGTAGACTACAGATTTTTTTTCACTTCTGGAACAATTAAACATTTAAAAACAGTCTTAGACTAAGTAAATATTGAAAACATAATTATTTCCAACTTAAATGTAATACAGATTTAGATCACAGCAGATTGGACAATTGAATCTTTGTGATGCAGAGTAAATTACATCCATGCACTTTAATATTAATATCTAGGCCTCTATTGATTATTTACAAATTCCGAAAAGATACAAAGTTCAAACTGTCACCAAACAAACATCCCGCATTTATCTTTAAAAATTCAGGCAAATGATACGAAGTTTTTAGGAAATAACTATGCTACTGTTAAAACACTTCAACGACAGAACATCTTAATTAGTAATATTAACTATAAAAACTTTATTTTACTCACACCATATGGGGGAAATGTCGAAGTCTGACGAGATTCTTCCGGAAGTCCGGAGAGCTCAAAAAGGTTACTCGACTTAGATTTCACTATTACTCCACAAGTATAGCGTCGGTGCTCATTCAGTCGCCCTCAAACTGTATTAAAAAGACCAAAAAGTGAAGGAGAATGATTTGACCGGAATGCTCGTCGTACCTGCTTCTATAAACACACAGGCAGATCTCGCAGGCTACCTGATTCTACAGGTACATCAGGACATGGACACCAGTGACGTCATTTGAAAAGTCTAACCCATTGTTTCATTGACTGTAAATCAGATCACGTTTGCAACCAAGTGTACACGTATATTTGAATAAAACAAAGTTTTAACCTTCGATATATTTTTAATTCGATAGTTAATCTACATGTTATGATGAGGTAAGTGAACGCAGCGCTGAGCTTTTTTTCAACCAACAGATGGCGTCAATGCTCCTCTACAGCGGAGTGGGTTAACTTTGTCTCCTTCCGAAGTAGGACTGGTTTTTAATTTGGGAATATATAGCTACAGGCCTATCTGCAGCCAATTTCACCACACCAAACTCTTTATTTGCATTTCTGAGGCATCTAGAGCTTCCAACAGCAGCTGTGGTTGTGCTGTCATTAAACAGCAAGGACAAATAACGAGCAATTTCTTCCATTCATTGTAGTGGAGCGCGGGGCACAACGTAACGCGGGGCTAGCCTATAACACACTTGTTTTAAATACTTCCACACAAGCCAGCATGACGAAACTTTGTGTATTTACTAGTTGCCGTATCAGCACTAAATAGAGAAAAAAATTCACCAAAATTCAGAAATCTTTTCAAGATATCACTGAACATTTATTTAACCATAGCAAAAGTACATTTCTTAAGTTAATTTTTCATCTCTATTTTTTGTGTTTATTTAAAATTAGACAAATCTGATACTATTTTAATCTCCAATCTGTTGTTTAACAGTTGATATAGTTCTTTACTGCTTTGCTAACTAGCAGAAGACACTAGCAGAGTTTAAACCAGTTGTGCAGTTGGGTCATGTTGTAACACTGCGTTACAATGTGCCCCTATTAGAAATATGCTATTATATTCTATACTTATGAATTATACTGAGAAAACATGAAAATAACATGTAAATAAAGACAGTCAATGTTCAGAAATTGTTTTGAACTATGCTGCATTTTCCGGTGTGTTTGTCAAACTCAAAAATTCATTTATTTTTAATTAAATGCCATTATTTATATGAATTTTTTTATAATTGTATTAAGAAAATATTTTTGTTGACTTGTATATTTTTTGATTAGATCAGATAACATTTTAGGCTGTCATATGTTACAATGTGCCCCTCAGATGTTACAATGTACCCCAACAATGGTGCATGTTGACATTTCACTTCCATTCTTTCTGGGTAAGTCAAGAAAAAAAAAATACACTATTAATAAAACCAAACCACATAATTGTACTAGACATGTGGGAAAAATACTCACTCTAAACCCTAAGTAGATTTATACAAACTGAGAAAGTAAAAAAGCATTACGTTGTGCCCCGCTCTCCCCTAATACAAGTAGCCTGTCTTATTCTCTGACAGACATATGCTAAGTATTCAACTCCAAACATGCCTTTTCATTTATTAAGTCAAATGTCAGATTTACATAACATTTGGAAAGCATTAAACGGATTTTGTGGGTTTAAAGTTTATTAATATGAAATGTACAGTCTTCGAAAAGGTGGTGAATCAAGAGTCATAAATTGCCAAGACAGTTTCCGGTGTCGACAGTTTCTGTGATCACTGAACAGCAACGCACTGGATCAGTCAGAGCATCCTATAGTCCTTGCAGAGACCAAAGCCTGATGACTGACAGCCTCCTTAACACACCTAATCAAGGCTGCAAGAATATGAAAAAAAACATTAACATTTGTAAAATACTGTGCTAGATTTAAAAAAATAAAATAAAAGTTCACTGGCTTCAATGCTGTAGGCCATGAAAAAAGGTATAGGCTACTAGGTTCTGTACGCATTTTCTACACAGATTTTCTGTAGGCTACACGAATACCCCATTGACCTACTACAGCTGCCAAAAAGTAAAGTATTTTAGTATGCCATGTGGAATACTGTATATTTTATCAATATTGCTGTGGTATTGAGGTGTGAAATTTCAATTACAACTGGACTAAATTGTGACATCCATCTGTAAAGTTGGGAAAATATAGTATTCAGCTGTTTGAAATGTTAATCGCATTATATAGTTATGCAACTTTAAAAATTGATATATATATTTTTTAAAAATAAGGTCATATAGTATACTGCATGTATGAAGTAAACTACAATCATATTCTGAACAAAGCCACAAACATCCTGAATTATGAGACTGCCCACTACATAAAGCAAAGACAGATTGCTGGGATGCTGTAAAAACCATCACACTTTTGGACTACAGTATTGCTTGCAGAATGCAGATCATTTCCTGGTAAACGCCAAAACAGACAGACATAAGCAATTGTACTCACTTTATGGCAGACGTAAAGAACTGCTTCTAGATGGAGAGGTTCACATCCTGGAATTTGACTAGGCCCTGTTGACCAAGACCTGCAGGGCTATTTTGGGTCACCTCACATTTAGGAGCTGTGGAATCCAGCCTGTTAACTTGAGGCTGGTTTTGTTCAGCTGTGGCAGAAGGAACAATGTTATTTTCTGACTGAAAATCGTATTTCAAACATGCAATGAGATTATGATTGCGGTGCACTTGAGCAAACCTTGTCTGTAGTTGCTGGAAAGTGTAGGAAAAATCCTTCGGATGGAACCTTGGCCAAACTCATTTGGAAAGGCAGTTATATGCCTAGTGTAATCTGTATTTCCTTGAGATACAGTGAATTGGCTCTGGACTCCTTTGGAACCATGATATCGACGAGCTGAAGATCCAATAGGCGTATGTACATTTTTACCTGGCTTCTGGCCCAGGGAACATGGAGGGAAGGAACTTTGGAAAACACCACTGCTAACGCCACCAGAAGCCTGTTGGTTCTGAAAATTACCAAAGCTGCTTGTGGGTGGTTTATTAAGCCTAACACGGACTGTATTGATCTTACTAACTCCAGCAATATTGGGGTTAGTGGCACTGAATCCTAATTCACTTCTGGAAGGTTTTGAGGACCTAGAATTTGGCTTGTACGAGGTCCCCTTCACAGAAGAGAAGGAAGAGCTAGGATGAACTTTGGGTTCATTGGATTCTGGTCTACTTTGAACGTTTGTAGGATCCTGCATTATCCTGATAGCTCCAGAACTGGCAATTGAGGACTTTGCCACATCATGTTGAGCCTGACTTTGAGAGGAATACAAGGGCTTATAGTTTTGATGAAGCCGACCATGGAAATTGTAGGTCTTCTGGAATTTGGGGAGAGTAGCTTCATCGTGAGGTATTAACTTGTTTCTATGAGCTCTTTCTGGGGCACTGAGAAGAACCTCACCAGAGCTGGCAATTGAAGATTTATCAACATTGTCTCTACAGTCATTTTTGGAATGTTTTCTTAGCTCAGGACCGGGACTGTATTGAGTACCACTCATTGAATAGAGAAAAGGTTCATTCCATGACTTGCCCCGACTACTGGCAGTCAAATCTCTAGAGGTCTGACTGGTCTGATAGGGGTCAACATGACTGGGAACAGAATCTAGACGCCCACTATAGGCCCCATGACCTTGAGCACTTTCTCCACCTTGAACTACAAAGACTGGCCCCGAGCTAACAATTGAAGACTTGACCTCACTGTACTCAATTCCACTACTAGAGGGTTTTCTTGGTTTTGTACTTGAATACACAGGTGTTCCCTTCAGCAATGGGCCATAACTGCTACTGGCTGTCTGGACTTGGTTAGTACTTTGGCTCCCCTTAGATGAACTATGCTGATGGGACAACTGACTTGAGCTAGAAGTGAATCCATGATTTGGGTCTCTAGTAACTTCAGAGTTGAACTCATTGCCAAATGCACTTTTAGGAGCATTCACTACAAAGATTCTACTAGATCCAGATGTTCTAGTAGAACTAGATTCACCTCTAGAGGGTTTTAAGGGATTAGGTTCAGGTACTTTTAGGGTTCTCATTAAGGTGGACCCACCCTGATATGAAGTAGAAGCAAGTCGGCCACTAGTCTGGACATTTTTGAAAGCATCAGTAGCTGCACGAGACCCATATTGAACAGAGTGTTGTCCAAAACCTGACAAGTCATGTTTTGGAACAGAAGCAGAAGGCTTAAAGTTAATCATATTTTCTTGATTGTCACTTTTAGCTGGAGTCTGACAATCTTTTAAATCAGATTTTATATTTGTGCTTGCTACTGATCTCCCTTTATGATAACTGTAACTTCCATGGGGACCTTGATGGTGGGGCAGGTGAACGGAATGGTAGGCAGGGTTAGTCCAACTTCCCATTTGTTTCCCCTCAGGGACAATCACTGGGAAAGTACGAGTTGAAACTCTTTGTACATTAGCAGTTGGCATGCTCCCTGTTGAAACAAATAAAAAGTACACAAACAGCATGAGACTTCAATGTTTCAGATAAATATCAGAAGTGTGCTAGGCCTACCTTCATAATTCCCCAAACAGGTTACACAAGCAGGAAACAATGCAAAAAGAATTCTGAAAAAAAGCAAGTCAACCATTTGGTAGAGCAATTTACAGGTTCAATAAGCTTCAGACCAAAAAACAAAAAAACAAAACTTAATTTCAGTCAATTTAGAGCTCACCTTAAGCAGTCTCTAGAACCCATTGTTAAAGAAGGCCCCACCAAACTAAGTAACCAGCAACCTCTGTTACAATCCCCTCACTTGATAGCTTAAGACAAGAAACTCAATAGGAATCTCTTATACACCCCACTACTTACCTTCAGCCAATCAGCAATCAAGATACCTGCAAGTTGCAGCTGTTAACAATAAGCACATCACTTTAATTATATGGATGATCATATCCCGGTTTTGACTATGCCTACCAATTAAAATAATAGGAATATATATTTTCTAAAGTTCTGCACATACTCATCTGACCATAATTAGTTTTTCAACACTATGAGCTCACATAAATAAAATACATTGCCTTGCCTTTTCCTTGTGTAGAACTTGGTAAAGAAAGCAGAGTTGATATCATTTATCATATTTATATACAACTAGCATTTTGTGTTAAAGTTCAGATTGCAAAATATTCATTGTGTATAATGTACAGTAAAGGCCAGGCTCCACATCCACTATATTTTGAAGCGAGTGCTTTCGAAGAAGAAGCTTCTAATGCATCAAGTTGAAGTACTGACATGTGTTCGCAGTATGAGGTTTCATACCTTAAGGAGGTATGAAAGCCATTAATGCAATCTAATACATAGCCTTCCCTCATACCCACACGCATACACAAACCACTCTGACAATTTCCCATTCCCACCATTGCACATTTGATAGATAGGGATCATTACTGTCATTCCTGCAGTCAGCAGAAAGGAGAAGCATTCGTCTCCTGATACCAGGTACTTTAAGAGGTGAGGAGATCTGTCACACTGTCCTACTTTTCCTTGGCATGTCATTTCATCCTTTGCATTGTCCCTCATTTATTCTTAAATTTATTAATCATTTATTAATAAATGCCTGATTCCTGTTAAGCTTTGTTTAGAAACAAATGAAAAAGGACAACAGGGTTTTTTTTCTTGCTAGCATCATCAGAAATCATTATAGTGCCACAAATAAAGTGACTCGGTATGGAAACAATGAATAGAAATGAAAAAGTTTTTTTTTTCAATTGCAATGAGCCTCATTAATCAGAAAACATTTATCCAGGAAAACACACTCTATCCGTTCTGCTCTGAATCCTTTGTTTTATCTGGCACTTATGAGGACATTTGTGAGAATAAGCTCCAGTAATGGCCAGCCATACTTGGCAAATTCCATCGTCAGCAGATTCTCCGAGCAGTGACATATACAGGAGAGAATGTCCCATTGTTAGGCGCAGTTTGAATCTATTTATCATCGGACATTCAAGGATTCTTATTATAAAACTTGGACTAGATATTGTATTTCTCATCTTACATTCTACACCACCACCACTATACAGATCTGAATTTTAGACAATTTAATCTTTAAGTTAATCTTACTAAAAGATGTTTAGTTCATATGTCACCCTAACAAATCGTACTAAACATTTTTTCTCCATTTCATTACCAAATATATGTCCAGGTTTTTAAAACCATTTTTTTTATTTCTCATCATTCACTTTGGAGATTTTCACAAAATGTTCACAGTAAGAGCTACTGTAATAGACTGTAACCTATAGTGGGGGAGACTGGGGATGGGTGTAACATTTTTGACATTTCTGTCTGCATCTTGGAGTTCTTTTAAGCCAATGCATTCAAAATGTCATTCAGATTAGTTACAAGTGTCAGCTATTAAATGTCACAAACAGAAAATGAGTGGTTTAGTTTCAAACATGGGGAGTGAAATGTTACAATTCACCCTAAATTCCAAGTTAGTTGTAACCACCATGGGTTGATATGTAACTGTGGCGAGCAGGACAAGGCTGAGGGCCGTGAGAGACATGCGTGGCGTGATTACGGATGAACGACACCTGTGCGGCGCACCGGTCTCGTATCTCTCACTCTCTTTGAAAGCTTTTTATTTAACAAAGGCCTATGTGTTGAGGCAAGTGAACCCTTCAGAACCGAGTTTGGACAACCCTGACCTAGGCATATTGAAATTCAAAGATAACACAAATACAACAAAAATTTACTTGGGGTAGGTTGTAACATGCATAATTGATGTTACAACTAATCCAGCATCCTATTGCCATGACCTAGCTCACCTCAAAGATAACAGCCAAAACATTAGCACTAACAACTTGCATGAAAACTTGCATATCTACATATCTTGCATATCTAACATAGACAAAATAAACATAATCTAACTTTTAAGAGTTTAACTATAGGGAATTGCCATAAAATTAAGTTAAAAAAAGTTACTTGCTTACATGAAAATTAGATTTTCTGCTCTAAATTTGCTGAGTCTGCCACAGGGCTTTACTTTCTCGCATGTGGAATAAAGACTAAACTGAGCTGGAATTGTTACAATTAACCTGTGTTACAACCATCTTCAGTCTCCCATACTACTGTCATTTCATGGAAAAAAGCAGGACATTCTGTGAATATATTATTTTGTGTTCCAAAAAAAAAAGTGTTATCAACATGGAGTAGGCTACTACCAGTAGACTACAAAAAAACTCACTTTGTTACTGTACTCAAAGGGGCAATATTTAAGAATTTTCATGTATTAATAATGTTTTTATATTGCCAATGTGTGAACAGCTTGTAAAGAAACTGAAAAAAATGAGACCTTCCCTCACAGGTTGTCCATGAAAGCGTGTAGACTGATTTGTATGTGAAGGACTCAGGATGTTTGTTCCGAGAAAAACAAAAGGATGTGACGTTTACACACGCTCCCGAGAACCTCTCTTTCGTTCTATGACACATGAAAAACAAATGCTTATACAATGTTCAGGAAAATTCCGAAAGAAACCTTCTGTACTGTAGTGTCAATGTGTCAGGCAAAGAAAAGGGATTCATTCAAACTATAGTCTCACATAGTCTGATCTATATAGTCTATAGTTTCAAATAAACTTTAATCAAACTACCATAATAGTGTAATTTGAATTACCTCATCTGTCGATGCCGGTGAATTGCAGAGCTGGTGCAAACATATCCACATCAGTACAATCAGATGTTTTCTGTTTTCTCATCACTGTCATTTTGGTTGTGTGTATATGTTATTGAGAGGAAAGCATGCAGCACATATTTACATATTCATCTAAACATCACTCTCAGCAGTGTGGACGACATCAGAATGTTCGTTAATCACTGCAAAGGTATTTCCAACTTCTTTTTATTTCTAAGCGAAGAGCGAAAAAGAAATTTGCTGTAAATATATCGAGGCCTTGAATCATGTTCAGTCTCTTGTTACGTGTACACAAGTGCGAGCATGAGCAGCAAGTTGCTGGATGCAGTTCATTTCTCTTCAGAAGCCCTTTTTTTCTAACCCCCGGAGCAGTGTGAAGTTCGTTTATGAAGAAGGATGGATGCACTTTTTTCAACTTCAAACTGATGGTTGTAATCCCCTGCAATTATAAAGGTCGGAAGCGTCAGGGCATTTATTAATATAACTCTGATTGTATTCGTCTGAAAGAAGAATGTTATATACACCTAGGATGGCTAGAGGGTGAGTAAATCATGAGGTCATTCTTATTTTAAAGTGAACTAATAATTTAATCTCCTGATCAAAACACACGTGGAGAAGATGCAGAAACAAGCGATCTCATATGTAATCATATGCATATGTAAAATAACGCGTTCATCAACATTAAACAGCATGTAAATCAAAGCTGCCTAATGTCACTGAATAAAATGTCGCCCCATGAGTTACAGGACCGTGCACTGCAAGCATAAGGGATGTTAATGGACTCGATTTAATCTATATTTAGATCATATTTCTGAATCCCATCCAGAAGTAGTCTTTTACAAAAACTTTATTTTTTTCAGGTTTTTTTCTCTCCAAATTTAGCTTTTTTATGAAATTTACCCATATTCAAGTGTTGATAAAAAAAAAGAATGCATGAAGCTAGAATAAAACTGTTTTTTTTTATTTTTTATCAGAGGGTCTGTTCTTTCTTTTGGTATATTGCATGTTCAGATATCCACACAACAAAATATTCTGGGGGCCATGACATTTTTGTGAAAATTATCAAAAAGGCGGGCGGTGGCTGGCAACTTAAAAAAACCAAAAAAAACCCGAAGAGTTACAAAAACCAATAACCTTTGTACTCTTACTCACGTTAAAAGGAGTACTTGCACTTTTATTACATGCGACCCTGTAAAGAAAGCGGTTTGGCGAATGGATGGATATTTTATTAGGGTAGGCCTATCTTTTACTCAAGTTCTTGATTTGTGTACTTTGTCCACAACTGATATTTGCACCCGAAATGGCTTGGTTCCCTCCTTCACTGTGTCTAAAGGATTTCCTCAATTTGTTCCTGGGGTCTAAATGACCCCAATCAACTTTTCCTTAGTAAACAAAAAATGGTTCCCTTCATCTCAGTGGAATAAGATTTTGTGACTTTTCCTACATTATCTATCTATACACACACACAAAAAAACTGGGCTTGATTCGGTTGTTCTATAGGCATGTAAAAAAAAAAATACACTTCTTGTCTTCGGGGTCAATATGACCCCACATTGAAATGAATGGGAAAATCGAAAAAAAAATTGTTTTTTATTTTTCATTTGTCAAAAAAATCATTTGTCCAGAATAAATCTGAAAATTTCCATTCCTCAATGAAGTCCTGGTACTAGAGCACAAATGCAATGTGGATCGAACATGATCACTGGCACACACACGTGCACGCGCACACAAACACACACACAGGTGTGACTCCAATAGAAAGCATTTTTATTGAAATTGGCAAATAAAATCAATAATTCCTGCATAAATCTGAAAATTGTCACACATAAATGAAGGCCTGGTACTAGATCACCAATACAATGTGGAATGAATATTATCACACACACATGTGCGCCTACACAGACACAGACACGAATACACACACAGATAGAGAGAGGTGTGACTGCAATAGAGAGCATTTTTATAGAAATTGGGAAATAAAACCAATAATTCCAGCATGAATCTAAAAAATTTCACACACAAATGAGGGTATGGTATGAGAGCACAAATGCAATATGGAAAGAACATGACTACACACAGATCACATACACACAGAGAAACACACAAACAAACAAACAAACAGGTGTGACAGCAAAAGAGAGCATTTTTATAGAAATTGGGAAATAAAACCAATAATTCCAGCATGAATCTAAAAATGTTCACACATAAATGAAGGCTTGGCATTAGAGAAAAAAACAATGTGGAATGAGCATGATTACACACACACACACATGCACGTGCGCACACACAAACATACACAGACACAGGTGTGTTTACTCTTCACTCCTGTTTATATCTGCTTATAGCTGTTTGTTTTTTGTTTTTATTTACTTTTAAAAAATTAGTTTCTTATTCTAAAGTTAATAATTTTGTACATTTTGATTATTGAAATAATATGTAATTGCAATCAGGTATTTTCTTTTAGTGGCAACTTGTGTGGCATTATTGCAAATTTATTTGGCATTATTGCAATAACAAGATACTTCAAAAGACCCCAAAAAACAACAAAAATAATTCTAAACTTTGACAAAATACTGATTTAATGTATTTTAAACGTTTAAATATATATATTCATAACAAAAGCTGTTATAAGAGCAGGAAGTCACATCCAGAAAAATGAATGGATCTCTATGGGGCCTCTGCTGGATGTATATGGTAATTACAATTCCAGGCTAAAAGTATATTATCTACAAAAAAACAGCTAACCAGCAGATGGCAGAATTATGCATCTAACACCTAGATCAATATCCAGAAACTAGTCCTATTTAAATTTTATCATCATTAATGTTTTTTTCATCAAAAAAATTAATATTTCATACGTATGCTAATGGTGTTGTGACAAGGTTCAGTTCAGACAGGAAGGAAGAAGACAGGGGTCGGCTTGAGCTGGGACGTTTCACTTTTATTCACGTCACAAAAATAAACAAACAGGTGCGCACAGAGCGCGTTCACCGTGCACAGGCACAGCCAAAATATAATAACTCAGAATTCGTTGCAATCTCTTTCCACAGCAGCACACGCGAGGTCCCAGCTCGTTTCTCTCTCTCCTCTCGCTCTCACACGCCGGCTTATATCCGGTCTCTCCACGCCAATTACTGAAATCAGACACAGGTGTTCATCATCTGCACTTGACCTACTTACGCTCCGCTCTGCTCCGTCCTCCCTCTCCCGCTACAGACTCCGCAAAACCACGCCCCCCTCGCCACATACCCCCACCGCCTGACTCAGGCCGGGGAGCCATCCGGACTGCAGCCTCCCCCCCCCTCCTCCTGGAGAGGAAATCGGCTACAGCCATCTGTACACCCGGCCTGTGGATCACCTGAAATTTAAATGGTTGTAAAGCCAGATACCAACGGGTGATCCGCGCGTTGGTATCTTTCATGCGGTGGAGCCACTGCAGGGGAGCGTGGTCCGAACAGAGGGTGAACTCCCGCCCCAGGAGGTAATAGCGGAGGGTGAGAACAGCCCATCGGATAGCCAAACACTCTTTTTCAATGGTGCTGTACTTCGTCTCTCTCTTAGAGATGTTGCGACTGATGTACAGCACCGGCCGCTCTTCACCCTCCACCTCCTGGGACAGTACGGCGCCCAACCCCCTGTCCGACGCGTCTGTCTGCAGAATAAAGGGGAGAGAAAAGTCAGGAGCATGTAAGAGCGGACCGCCACACAGAGCAGCCTTTATGCGGGTGAAAGCCTGCTGACACTGCTCCGTCCACTGAACCATATCTGGTGCTTCCTTTTTAGTTAGATCAGTCAGCGGGCTGGCGGTGTCCGAAAAATTAGGTACAAACCTTCTGTAATAGCCCGCCAGCCCCAGGAACTGTCTAACCTCCTTTTTGGTCTTGGGTCTTGGACAAGTCGCAACTGCTGCCGTCTTGTCAATTTGTGGACGCACCTGTCCATGACCCAAGTGAAAGCCCAGATATCGTACTTCCACCCGCCCAACTGCACACTTCTTCGAGTTGGCCGTGAGCCCCGCCCCTCTCAGCGTCTCTAGGACAGCTCGCAAATGCTGCATATGTCGCTGCCAATCGCCACTATAAATGATAATATCATCGAGATATGCAGCGGCATATGCAGCATGTGGCCGGAGAAGTCGGTCCATCAACCGCTGAAAGGTGGCTGGAGCCCCGAACAACCCGAACGGAAGAGTAACAAATTGGTGTAATCCAAACGGCGTTGTGAAAGCTGTTTTTTCTTTAGTCATGGGAGACAAGGGGATCTGCCAATAACCCTTGGTTAAGTCCAGTGTCGAATAAAAACGAGCGGTACCTAGTCGATCAAGCAATTCGTCAACTCTAGGCATTGGATATGCGTCGAATTTCGACACTGCATTCACCTTCCTGTAATCCACACAGAACCGAACTGAGCCGTCCGTTTTAGGGACTAAAACTATCGGGCTCGCCCAGTCACTGTTGGTTTCTTCTATCACTCCCATTTCTAGCATTGCCTCTAATTCAGTTTGAACTACCTTTTTCTTGTGTTCCGGTAATCTATACGGCCGGCTGCGAACAACCACTCCCGGCTCAGTCTCAACATGGTGCTGAATGAGATTCGTTCGACCAGGCAGGGGTGAAAACACATCAGCAAAATCTGCTTGTATTGATTTGACATCAGTGAGCTGCGAGGGTGAGAGGTGCTCTCCACCAGGGGCCAGAGCGAGAGATTGAGATTTTGAATTCACTTCTGGCCCAAGATCCTCCTCCCCACTTATTACCGTCGCCAGCATCACTGATTCTGCCTCCGACCATTTTTTGAGCAGGTTGAGGTGGTATATTTGATGTGCTCCACCCCTGTCCGTTCGAGCTACCTCATAGTTGAGATCCCCAACTCGCCGTGTGACCTCAAAGGGCCCTTGCCACTTCGCGAGTAATTTTGAACTAGACGTAGGGAGTAATACAAGCACTTTATCTCCCGGTGTAAATTGACGTAGTCTAGCCCCCCTGTTGTACAACCGACTCTGACTGTCCTGGGCCTGCAACAAATTCTCCCTTGACAGCCGCCCCAAAGTGTGGAGTTTTGTTCTCAGGTCCATGACATATTGAATTTCGTTTTTTCTATCAGAAGGTCCGTCCTCCCAAGCCTCCCTAAGGACATCCAGCACCCCACGGGGCTGACGTCCATAGAGAAGCTCGAAGGGGGAAAACCCCGTGGAGGCTTGTGGGACCTCCCGTACAGCGAACAAGAGGGGTTCTAACCACCTATCCCAATTTTTGGCGTCTTCGTGTACGAACTTTCGAATCATGGATTTTAACGTGCGATTAAACCGTTCGACCAAGCCGTCTGTTTGTGGGTGATAGACGCTGGTTCGAACCGATTTAATGCCCAACAAATCGTAAAGCTCGCGAATAGTACGTGACATAAACGCCGTGCCCTGATCGGTGAGAATTTCCTTCGGAATTCCCACCCGGGAGATTAGTTGAAACAGTGCACTCGCCACGCTCTTAGCGGAAATAGTGCGGAGCGGCACTGCTTCAGGATACCGCGTTGCATAGTCCACCAGGACCAATGCAAAGCGGTGTCCCCATGCTGACCGTTCTAATGGCCCGATGAGGTCCATACCAATTCGTTCGAAGGGGGCCTGCATCAACGGTAGGGGGCACAATGGTGCTTTTGGGGTGGCCGGTGGATTTACCAACTGACATTCACGACATGCCGCGCACCATCTGCGCACATTTTCGTTAATGCCCGGCCAAAAGAACCGGGCCGTGAGACGGTTTAGTGTAGCTGTCTGTCCTAAATGCCCGGCCATAGGATTATAATGAGCCTTCTGGAAAAGCATTTCCCGACGGCTTTTAGGTATCAATAACTGGGTTGTATCTTGTTTTGTCTGGGCATCTTGGGTCACCCGATACAACCTATCTTTTAAAATTGCAAAATAAGGATATGAGAGCGGTTGGCCAGGAGAAAGAAGCTGTCCGTCGATGGTACGAACCTGATCAAATGCATTTTTCAGCGTTTCATCCTGGGACTGTTCCAAGGGAAAATCATCACGCCCAGGGAGGATGGTTCGCTCCTGAGCACTCTGCTCCCCTGAAACAGACCCCAGCGGTTCCAGATCAGCCTCCCCCAGCTGTGCCACCGCGATCCTATCCTTAGGTTTTTTTCCCCAAGAGACATCCGAACACAAATACCCCAACAATTTATTAAACAACGGCCAATTAGTACCCAAAATTATCGGATGCCGGAGGTGCTGGTTAACTGCCACCTCTATTCTATGCTTTTCTCCCCTAAATTGAATATCCACAGGCAAAATAGGATACTTCACCACTTCCCCGTGCACACACCGAACCTTAACCATGCGGCTATTATCCAATGCCCTCGGTTGAATCAGGCTTGGATGAATGGAGGATTGGTTACATCCTGAATCCACCAAAGCCTGATATGTACCCCCCTTGATACTCACTGGTATTTGGTATAGGCCAGCCTGATCGGGGGCAGCTTGTGGCGCATCGGGGACCCGGATCAGTGTCCCCACCTCCATCACTGGACACCGGTCAATGAAGTGTCCCGGGTCCCCACAGCGCCAACAGGCCAGGCCCAGACTTTACCGCCGCCCTGGCGGCAGGAAGCGGGTCAAGCGATTGACGTGGAGAGAGCGGCATTGGATGTTGTGGAGAGACGAATCCAGGGGTCGAGGTCCCTCCCCTGGGAGGAGCCCTGGGCGTGGCTGTTGGCTCCGCCGGATAACCCGACCTCCAGCGGGGCGCTGGCTTTGGCGGGAGCCCTCCACGTGACCTGGGGAAAGGGACAGGTTTGGGAAGAGAGAGAGAAGAAGGAGAGTGAGAGAGAGAGGCAGATGGTAAGGGGTCGCCGACCCCCGGGCACGCCACCATCTGATCCTCCGCCAACTGGATGGCCTGATCCAGCGACGCCGGGCGGTGGCACTGAACCCACTGCGCAGTTCCTTTCGGAAGCCTGGCCACGAACTGCTCCAGCACCACACGATCGATCACCTCCTCGACGTCGCTGTCGTCGGCCATCAACCATTTGCGACAGGAGTCCCGGAGCTGCTGTGCCATCACGAAGGGTCGGCCGGCCTCGTCCAGGGTTAGGGTCCTGAACCGCTGTCGATGTTGCTCCGGGGTCCGACCGACCCGCTGAAGGATGGCACGCTTGAGGTCCTGGTAGACCAGGAGATTCAGGACTGGCAGTTGGTGTGCGGCTATCTGCGCTTCCCCAGACAGCAGAGGGATAAGCCGCATTGGCCAGTCCTCCATGGGCCATCCCCGGTCCTCTGCCGATTTCTCGAATAGGTCCAAGAACGCCTCTGGGTCGTCCTGAGATCCCATCTTGTTGAGAGGCAGAGGAGGTGAATGGTCTTTAGATGCGGGGATGGCCCGAACCTCCCGGTCCACCCAGCTCCGGAGTAGCTTGCGGTCTTCATGCTGAGCTCGGAGGAGCGCCTCGAACCGTTTGTCCTGCTCCTCCTTGATCGTCAGCAGTTGTTGGTGTTGCTCTTGGTGAAGACCGGCGAGCGACTGGATTATGTCTGCGAATGGTGACGCTGGCGGGGTCTGCATGGCGGCGGCGATCTTCTTCCCTCCCGGGTTTTGGCACCAGTGTGACAAGGTTCAGTTCAGACAGGAAGGAAGAAGACAGGGGTCGGCTTGAGCTGGGACGTTTCACTTTTATTCACGTCACAAAAATAAACAAACAGGTGCGCACAGAGCGCGTTCACCGTGCACAGGCACAGCCAAAATATAATAACTCAGAATTCGTTGCAATCTCTTTCCACAGCAGCACACGCGAGGTCCCAGCTCGTTTCTCTCTCTCCTCTCGCTCTCACACGCCGGCTTATATCCGGTCTCTCCACGCCAATTACTGAAATCAGACACAGGTGTTCATCATCTGCACTTGACCTACTTACGCTCCGCTCTGCTCCGTCCTCCCTCTCCCGCTACAGACTCCGCAAAACCACGCCCCCCTCGCCACAGGTGTAAATAGTAAATAGGTAAAAAAGTACTTCATATCCCCTCAAAACACAGCATTAATGAAGAGATGAGAGGTAAACAAAAAAAAATGATATATTATTTGTATGATTAAAAATGTATATTTTTTGTACAATTACTCTATCAATTGTTGGGGTCATATGGACCCCAAAGCCAAGATTTGTAAACAGGAAACGAAGACAATATTAAAAAAAATCTTTTTTAGTCTGATGATTGGTTAGAAAAGTAATGTCACCCCTCTTCTCAGCAAGTCACGAGATTCATGTCAAGTATTACAAACTGCAGGACGATGAGCATTCTAAAGTTTAACACTTAATCATTACACGTTTGTTCAAATCAGTAGGTAAAAATTAGCAATTTTAATAGTGATGCTTTCCGTCATATAAAAAACGATATCTAGTAGATAGAATAAGTATCTAAAGCATATTAAAATGCTCATTACTAGACAGAACACATTAGCAACTTTGCTGTTATTTCTGCATCTTGATGCTCATACTTTTATATTATATTAAGTCTGTGATGGTGCACTGGTATGCTGTTACAATTTATTGATCTCAGTCAATCTGTCATGTTTCTCATTGACAGGAGGGAACACTAAGATCAAAATCCGAGTCGGCCATGAGTCAGAAGTGGGCCAGATGGTGTCTTCCCTTTGGAAGTATCTGCCCTCTGACCTCTAGAATGTTCTCCACATACCAGCCAATCACACACAGCCATCCCTGGCTTGGCACTTAAAACCCCCCTCCTGCTCAGGCATCTGGTCATCTTGAATAATGTACGTAATAACAATAACTTGAGTCATAATGGGCTTAATGCTCAGCGGGAACAAAAGGTCAGATTAACTAAAGAAAGATACGCCCACCTCTCATCATGCTCTTCCGTCAAAAATCATTACCAATTGCTTTCCGTTTGACTAGCACTCCCTGTACAACGGAAGCAATGTTGTTCCATAAAATCTTTAATAACACAGATTGTTAGGAAATGGTCTCCTGTGTTCTCTTAAATGGTCATGTGAGACCTAATTAAACAAGGTTAGTAAATTGGATTCACTGTGCTTGAGCCATTTATCGGTTTTGCAGATTAGTTTTACAGTTTTGCTAGTAGATCCACATCATCTACACTATTAAATATAAAAATATGGTTTTATTATCAATGGACATTCAAAAGAAGCCATGTATTCTGATAAAACAACATTGTATGTAAACATCATATAAATTCCTAAAATTTAATTGTATTATAGATGTTTCGCCAGTGAGTTGTTTTTTTGTTTTTTGTTTTGTATTTTTGTGGGAGGGCTCATTATCATATAGAGTCATCAGTCACATGACTTTTATAGCTCAAGAGACTGGCTCAAGTCAGTTCATGGTGTTACTATATGTATATATTGTAACAATCCTGAGCCAGAACACCCTACATGTGTATCCTCGCTCATGACTCTTCAGGAAGCTTCGTCAATCCTCATTCCTAGCCTCCCCACGATGCAATTAGAGAATTGAGATGTCCTTCAAGATGGCTGAGTTCGATCGGTTTCTGGGTCATGGGCTTGAGGAAGTAGGAGCGGGGAGGTAACAAGGAAGCATTAATTTGAGTGTTGAGAACAACCCATTGTAAACTCAAAGAGTGTTCTATGACAGAGTTTGTTTCAGTCACTGGGTATATGATCAATTAGACATATGTTTTTCCATTTTCAACCCTTTTTTTAGGTTATACAAAATACAACTAGGCAAGATTTTGAAAAGTTCAAATGGGCTTGTACAGCCAATTTAATTATAAAGCAACTGATCTTAAGAGTTTAAAGAAATAGTTAACTGAAAAATGAAAATTCTGTCATCATTTACTCACCCTCAAGTTGTTTTAAACCTTATGAATATCTTTCTTCTGTTGAACACAAAGGAAGATATTTTAAAGAATGTTGGTAACCAGAGAGTTGATGGATTCCATTTACTTCTATAGTAGGAAAAAAATACTATGGAAGTCAATGGGGCCCATCAACTGTTTGGTTACCAACATACTTCAAAATAGCTATTTTCTTTTGTGTTCAGCAGGAGAAAGAAATTCATATGGGTTTGAAACAACTTGAGGGTGAGTAAATGATGACAGAATTTGAATTTTAAGTGAACTATTCCTTAAAGTTGTATTAGGGGGGTAAATGGTGTAATATATATATATGAATTTGAATTATCAATGCGTTGCGAGTGCAGTGCACTTACAGAGAGAGCTCCGCCCACATTCTCTTTTGATTGGCTGTGAATTTTGATTTATTTTGTGACTTCTTATAGGCCTGCCGGGAAAAATTACTTGTCGCTGAAATCTTATTGGATTGCCTCTGATTGGGATGCAGTTTTCGAGCCACTGTCTTCGAGGACGTTTCGACACTCACACTTGTAATTAAATGCAATATTAATAAATTAAAAAATATACAATAGTCGAAAAATGTAATGCTGTGACACTGTGGACACTGCTTCATATCCTGACATGGTGATAAAAGTATCATCAACAGTTACCCACATTTGCTGTATTCATATCCACACAATGTCATACCCCACTAATGGCATTTTTTCTCCCAGAGAACTAAACAACGAGAAGTTTTCCAAGTCCTTCTGGTAGGACACACCAACAGACAGGGAGGCAACACAAGAAACAAACCCACATAACAGCACCCACAGCTGGGCAGAGGGTAGGGGAAACCCAGAGGGATGATATAATTTCTGACTTTACTGCATTAAGGGAATGCAGTATGGATGCATTCAGAGATCAAAGAGCTTTTTATGTTTTATGGCTCTTTTGTTGTTTGGGATGTCAGAGATATTATCCTATTGTTGAACACAAGGTCGCTGAGTTCAACATGCATTTGCTTTTAATTTAAAACCCTGTCCTTCATTATGCCTCTTTGTTTGTGTGAGGGGCCAGGCTTGTGTCGTAGAGGGTTTTGCAAACCTGTCATGGTTATTTATGCTTGCAAGCAATACTCATGATTTATTGGCTTATTGTCTAACAGTTAAATTAACACAATAATCACAATAGAAACTACATTATATTTAGTATAAAATAAACAATAAAATTAAGGCCCCATAAAATCAGTAGTAGAGTTTTAGGTAACACTTTAGAATAATGGTCTGATATTAATAAGTAACTATGCAGGAAGTAATGGAAGACTAATGAGTAGTACTACTATTAACTAATATAGAGACAAGATTGACTAATCAGTAAGTAATATCACATTTAGGAGATAGTTCCGTAATAGGTAATCAATAATTACTTAATGAGATTGGCATCATTAAGTACTATTAATTAACTGACAAATTATAAAGAACATTATAGTGTGTCTGAGACATAATCAGTTATTGTTTTTTATTCTGAATATAGTCATAAATTACATAACTAATTACTCAAGTGTTACCAAGTCACTTTGAAGGAACTACTAGTGATCTGGACCATTATTTTAAAGTGAAAAATTGTAATTTCAATTGACTAAAAATTACAATTGTAACCTTTTTTCCCTGAGAACAGTGAATGAGACAGTGAACCGGTGCCTGAAACGCTTATCTAATCATGCCAATCCTATTGGTCGGTGACAGTCTATGACGTCACTACTAGTGTGACCCGGAAATATATAAGGGGCGCATAGAGAACATGTCATCCACTTATCGTCTGAAGGGACTGTTCAAGCAGGCATCCCTGAGGCATGGCGAAAGACGCAGTGTCTCGTTCCCAGGGAACAAAGGTTACGGTCGTAACCAGAGACGTTCCTTTTCGAAAAAGAACTCACAATGCGTCGATGGCGCTTTGGGGAACGATATACCAACACCACCATGCTGAGGGGATTGCTGCCAAAAAATGGCTGTGACAAAAAACGTCAGAAATGGCAGTTTCACTGAGATGACAAACACTCCCCCTTCGGGTCACATACAGGCTGTTAGTGACAGTATTCCTTACGGCCACTGCCAAAGAGTAGAACTCAGCGTAGTTCTTTCTAACCCTTGCAAACGAGGGGAGTAACTCTACTCGATCCTGAATCTACACAGTGCTTCAAAGCCCTGTGGAGGCTGGACATTCTAAAAGGGACCCTAATAAGGGAAGCGCCTCCAGCTCTAGGGCTGATCTAACAAGGAGGCCTCGTGAGAGTCCTTCGACCTTCAGACCCGACTTAGGGAGTTAAGTATTCATACAGAGCAATCCTCTGATAGATTCTGTAACACTATGCTCAACCTGATAAGTATTGACCAGGTTCTGGGCTAGAATCAGGGAGGCTCCATGGGGGCCTGCAACGTGATACTTAATGTCTTTGCTATGCTAAGCATCCGACTCATTGGGGGGGCCGCCTTCAAGGAGGCCTGTTGGAGAAGACTTGATAGCGGGACTGTTGGCAGAGCTAGCCTCAGAAGCCGGGTGCTCTCACAGACATTTCTGTGGACCTGGTTATACTAATTAAACATTGCCAACAGGCAGTGTACTTAGCAGAATTGCTATTGACCCTTTAAAGCAAGGGGAGTACAATCTTACGCTACCGGACTATCGAGGAGGCCTTTTCGGTAAGATTCGAAAGTCACGGGAGTTATCCTGGGCAGTGCTTTGGCTCTAAGGGAGCATCCTCAACGGTCACCGTGATTTTGCCAAGACAGACATGTTCCTGGATCACCATATTTTGTTGATTCTGGAATAACATTCCTGTCCCAAAAGTTTGTCCTTACCCTATCCCTAACCCCTAAACCTAACCCTACCCATAAATTTCCCCTAAAATCAGAGGGAAATGATATGTGAATAACACTGATGTTTAAGCACCTTACCCTGGTTCTAAGCCTAAACTTGCCATAAACTGTAAACTTGTCCCTCAAATCGGATTGGTTGATCTGGAAGTTGTTCCAGGATCAACACAGATGTTGATCCTGGAACATGTGGTACTTGGTGAAATCATGTTCACACATACTCAACCATCCCAGGGAGGGAGCAACTAATCTGTCTCTACCTGAGCCAGCAAGCTGTCTGTTTCCTAAACATAGTCTTTAACATTATTTTACCTCACCTGTGGAGGTATCCTATAGGGAGGACTGCAGATAGTGCAGATAGTGGCGGTAATCGTTCACAGACCGGATCATAGAGACGGGCATCCTGGAGAGTAGAACTCATCCTAGCGTTTTCTAACCCTTGCAAACGAGGGGAGTAACTAGTAGTGTACTCAGCAGAAGTGCTATCGACTCTTTAAAGCAAGAGGAGTACAATCTTACACTACCGGACTATCAATGAGGCCTACTGTAATGCCTACAGCTTCGACTGTCACAGGCATCATGCTCTAAGGAAGCATACTCAACCATCCCAAAAAGGGAGGGAGTAACTAATCTGTCTCTACCTGAGCCTCAATGTTTGTGATTGGTGCCACGATTTGGCAACCGACGTCGCTCAAATGCCTTTTGAATGTGCTCTTCGCCAGACTAACTTGCAGAGCAAATCTAAATTTGCTGGAAGTTCGTCTGGGTTTTCCCAGGCTACAAGGTGTCATCTTTTTCAGAAAAAAAATTGCTTTAAAAAAATTACAGTTATTGACCAATACTGTGTGTGGTGAGTTTGTAAATAGAATTTAAATAGACAAAAATAAAAAAGCAACTAACAACTAGCATTAACACTTTAAAGTTGAAAAATGAACTATAATATATACAGTATATACAAGTCTTTTTTGTGACATTGGGTTGCACGGTTTTCATTTAGGACACTTTTTTTCATACACGCACACATATACAAATGCATGCATACATAGGCACGCACATATACACATGCACACATCACATGCTAAGATAGGCCATCCGTCTCCCAAGATTCATTAAAAATCATCCCAATCCCCTCTTCTGCTGTCTTCTTGCCCCAACACCTGTGAAGAGACGACTCGACGCCTGTGAAGAGACGACTCAAAGCCAGCGATATGTTATGCCATAAATTACTACTTGATTAACTAACTGTATTTTTCTATGTACATTTCCGAAATGCACTTTCTGTAAAGCTGCTTTGAGACAACGTGTATTGTGAAAAGCGCTATACAAATAAATTTGAATTGAATTGAATTGTCTACCACTTCTTTCGCCATGTATTTGTTTGTTTCTTTTATTATTTCATGCAATCCAAAACATTCTAACTTCGTATCTCTCTGTTCAAATTCTTCCTTCCCGCTCTGCCAGAAAGCTGCTGTCATTTGGTGACGGAAAGCATGAAATTACTAGACTGGGTAAACCTAGCCCGATCTGCCGGCGATTTGATTTCGCCCTGCAGATCAGGCTGGAAACCTGTACATTTTTCTATCCTGCTTCCGTTACAAATCAGCGTGACCAATCACAAACTGGCTTATCCACCTGGCGCACTATTGGCGGGTTTAACACAATGACGATAGAGAAGCGACCGTCAATACAATTCCTTTTACCCTCTTGACGATGCTCAATGGCTTCTTTAGTTTAGCAAACAAATCGCTTGAGTGGGTGTAAATATCACTCACTTTCATGTTTTTTTTGTTGCACAACCTGAAAAAATCGCTGGATGCCATTGCTGCTTCTGCAAAACGCTGATCAATGCTACAAACCAACATGTTTGTTGAACCATTTCCTGCCTGGAGTTTCGCGTCGCTCTGCAAATGCAAGGTACGTCACCCGGATTGTTGGTCTGATTGGTTGAAGTACTATCCAATTGTGTACAGAGTCATTTGACCTATGCCTGTTGATCACGCCTCTTGTGCTGTAGAAAGTACAGAGCAGACTCTCCAGTCTAATGTTCATCTTAAAGATTGAGCTTGGTCTGGTGATAGCCAGACTATAAAATTACCGTAATAAGCCATATATTGCCGAAAAGGGCATATTGTCTACTGTCAGGGGCAATTTGAATGGTTTTGATAGTGCAAACGGTTGAAGAGTTACGGTAAAATGAATACAGCTTGCTGGTATGTGTCGGTGACAACACAGCGGGTTTAAAAGGGTTAAACCCTTGCTGGATATGCCAGCTATATTACTCAGCTCTAAAGGGCTGAGGCCTGAGCATATCTTCTTACTCTCTAGAGAGAAAGACCTAACAACGTCCATGAGATATCTGCACGGGCAGCTTTATTTCATTTTATTTTTTTAAATTTTTTTTTAAGATAGCCTGCTACCTATGCTGCTATCTCCTCGTAACACTACTCGCATTTTACACCTAATGCAAAAGGCGGGCCTTGGCTAGATGACTCTTGTGGTAAGAGGAGGCCAGTATTATGAAAAACTAGATTTACAGGAATAAATCTCCTGATGGCTCTAAGATACCTATACCTAGATACTGAGAGGCTCGAGGCGAAAACGCTTAGCAGACTGCCACCAAATTCGTAGTTACTAAGCCTAAGCCAGATATCAAGGCAGCCCCGTGGGGGCCGACACACACATATTATATGTCTGAAGACTTTGTAGTTCTATCTGGATCGTGATAGAGTGGTGTCCTCAGTAGAATAGATTCCGATTGGGAGGAAGCCATCTCACACAGAAATGTCTGTTCGATGCTCGGATGAACGGTGGCTTCACTAGAGAATATTTTCTTATAATAAAGCCAACCTGTTCACTACCACAGATTGGCACTACCCCCTACATAAGCCTGATGACTCAAACATAAGATGAGTCCTATGGGAAGGGAATGCATAGCCTACCAATATATTATGGAAATTTCAGGGCCCTTTTTTCACCACCCTATAAAAACCCTACCTAATACCCCCCTTAACGCTTTCAAACGGGGAACCGAGGTATACTGTTCAACCTTACTAAAACTCACGTAAAGGGAGGAGACCTACAGAGCTCAACCTGCTGCCCATAGAGCGATGGCCTAAATGACATTCGCAAAATGGAGGCCTATCAGCATTAAGAGCTCGAAAGAGCGCACTTACTACCAAGCCCGATGCCAGACCTACAGTGAGGGTTCAGGGTTCATCAGCCATCTCCTGCTCTCTTGGACTGGGCAGCAGAGCACTCGCTGCAGGATCATAGGATGACAACACATCCTCATCCGGCAGCTCACTTCACAGTTGGCACAAGCAGCTCCCTCAAGAACTGAACTCGTGCGTGCGTGCACCAAACAGTCAACACACAAGTTTTGTGTGTCATCAGGTGTCAAGGCATGATTACCTTTTGAAGTTTTCAGGTTGAAGCATACAGACAAAACAGTCCCTGAAGATGAAAAAGTGGAAGACCTGTTCTCTAGGCATCCCTTATATACTTCCGGGTTGCACTAGTAGTGAAGTCATAGGCTGTCGCCGGCCAATAGGATTGGATTAGATAAGCGCTTCAGGCACCGGTTTAAGCGGAGGCGTTCCCGGAAGCATCATCGACGCAGTGTGAGTTCCCTTTAGAAAGGGAACATCTTTTTCACTTTAAAATAATGGTCCAGATCACTAGTTGTTCCTGCATAGTGACTAGGTAACACTTGAGTGATTAGTGATGCATTTTATGACCATGTTGAGAGTAAAAAAAGACAGTTGTTAACGTCTCAGAAATGTTAATGTGATTAGTAATTTATGAGTAAATCTTTATAATTTGTCATAATTACCTATTAGTTCTTAATGATGCCAGTCTCATTAAGTAATTATTGATTTCCTAATAAGGAACTATCGTAGTTCTAAATTTTATATTACTTACTGATTAGTTAAGCTTTTCCATATTAGTTAATAGTTCTGCATTACTTCCTGCATAGTTACTTATTAATGATGGACCGTTATTCTAAAGTGTTACCGGGTTTTGTATCTTTTAATCCATGTCTGTTTGCTTTGGGATCATCTATATTCTACTGTACTACTACATGTTGATCAAATTCACTTTATATGCATTTAATATGTACAGATTTCTTCTTCTAGGAAAACTTGGCAAAAATATTGATGACTCATCCTGACCTGCACTAAATTTGTGCTCTCTAGAATGAGAATGACCCTCCCCAAACATTACTGGAACTGGTTGGCAAATAGCAAACCTGGGCTGCACTGCATACTTCCCTACTATATAGTAGGCGAAAAGTACATGTGATAAGAGCAACATGGTAAATGTAGAACATCCAGAGTACATTCATAGTATATAAATTCAAACTATATAGAACATACTTTTTTGCGTGAAGGAATTACCTATTCAAAATAAGTACCTACTCACAAAAGTGTGAGATTTCGGACACAACCCACTAACTGTTCATATGCCATAATTACGCTTATTGGCTTTAAAAAACAAAAAATCATTAGTATGTCCCACCTTAACTTTTGTTTCAATAAGAATAAAATGCACTCATCAAGTTATTTCATGGATCTGCTTTAAATTAGTTTTTGCTGATTTTTAAGAAAACAAATCTTTTTAGCTTACTACACTATTTTCACTGCAGTACAATCAAAGATTACTGCGTTACTGTAATGACAATCTTCATTGTAACAAAAACAACACATATTATTTATGCCAGGTATTGATATTTTTTCTTTTGATGTTGGGGTGAAACATGACCTGATCATGTTCTTCATGAGATTCACCCAATGGGCCATGAAATTGTCTCTGCGTCATAGAGAGTTCTGAAAGCCTGTTATGGCTCCTACTTCATGCTAGTGAGCAATAATCATGATTTATTCGCCTTTATTAAACCCTCTGTCTTTCAGCACAGCACATTACTCAATATAGAACGCTGCAATAATACCTTCAAATTTATTTGCTCAGATTATATGATTATACTTGAAAAGGGCACATGAGGAAAAGCATAATTGGTATGTAGCATATAGCAGCACATCCATCATTGTGTATGTGTTTGGCTGGGAGTGTGTGTGTTTGTGTAAGCAGGTGAATACTGGTGTGTGTATGAGTGTGAGTTGATTCATACTCCTAATTGAAAGTGATAAATGGAGCAGACACTGCATTGGCTGTACTTTAAGCTATAACAACCCCTCGTTTATAAAAGCTCTCAAAATACAATCGTTTGCCAAACTCAGCCAACAGTTGGACAATGGGGTACCGCCACTGGGAGTAGGGCCTTAATAGCTGCCTGTTGTCATTGGTTTGGTTGGATAACTGGACAAACCAAACAGATAAACAGCACAAGCTGATAATTAGCTCTGTGGGAGAGAATTAGATACTTTGTGTGTCTTTGTATGCATGTGTGAGAGGCAAAAGGCCAAATCTGTTCAACTACCGGTAACTTGCATGTACATTAAACATCCATTCAAAAGAGAAGAGTACATCATGCAATCTTGCTGAAACCACAAGGAAATCACTTGATTTACAACATCTTAGCATGCAAAGTCTCACAGAAGACATAAAATGAACTAGACTTTTAAATTTTCTGTTTCCCTGAACAAAACTCACTTTAACTTAATGCATTGTTGTTGTGTGTGGTCGCCAGGGCCTTGCTGTTACGGAAATAATTAGAAGATTCAATTGTAAGTAAAATGTCGTCTTTAGAGTAATGGTATGCAAGCGTCAGGAATATCGCTCTTGGTAGCGCAGGGACGCTGAGGAACAACCCAGTCTCAAGGTGGTGATGAGAACGAAGTCCTGTGAAAGCAGAGATGACTAGGGGACCGGAGACCAGGAATGCAGTGGAAGATGAGAAACAAGACGAGAAAGGAGACAGTGAATTCATGAACCGTGACACTTGCTATGTGGTTGTTAAAGTGTTTTTAGGTAATATCCCTTTGTGAAAAGAAGTGCACTTAATTGTAGGCTATTGAATGTGCTCTTGTCGTGTACATTTTAAATATAATGTTAAACAAAAAGCCACTTATAGGCTACTTTAAGATAATTCACATTCATGACTGTTTCTTAACACACGCAGCCTACATACATTAAAGCATATTGTAGTTTACCAAAAATGCTTGTCAGTACATTCTGCAGTACAGTATAACCATATTTCAAAAACAATTGATGTGATTATGAAATTAAGCCTGGTTTCACAGACAGGGCTTAAATTAAGCCAGAATTAGACATTTAAGTAGCTTTTATAAATGTGCCTTAGAAAGAACATTACTGGTGTTCATCTTGAGACAAAACAATGGAACTGACTTATTTTAAGATAAGTTAGTGCAAGTTTCTTTCTGTTAAAACATCTCAAACATGCATTTTAATCTGGGACTAGGTTTAAGCCTTGTCTGTGAAACCGAGGGAATAAGATATAAGATATAGTTAATCGCATTTAATATCAATTTAAACTATGGTACTTTTTATTGCAATTAACATGCAGTTAAGTCCCTGAACACATTGCATTCAGGCAGCACTTTAAAGTATTTATATAAAGTATTGTATGTCTGTAATAAATAAAAGTATGCTGAAGTGTACTTCATTTCTCAAGGGTGCTTACTGGCCCACTACAATTTTCCCCCATCAATATTCTTCTCTCTAGATGTAACTTGAAACCTTCCTTCAGTAGAAGTCTATGGGATTTCTTCTTAATAGAGTTAGGGTTATATATTCAATCCCTCACTGTAAGTTTGTCATAGCAAACACCACTAAACACATATATAAGGGTGATAAAAGGGGTCATATACAGTATCTTAATGAAAATAAAAAGACAAGAAGAGTAACAAAGAGATGTTTACTAAAGAACTAAAACTGAAAGGACAAGCTGGAGGCGGGAATTGAGGTTAAGAAAGAAAGCTGAGGAGAAAAATGCCTTTGTAGACAGTCAGCTGCCATTAAATCGCTGTTGTCATGTGGATGACTGTTGTGGGTTTGCCTTTAATGTATTCAATCCCTCATAGACGTGAGATTCATTACATGAACCCATATATCAATCCACTAAATGTCTCTTAATGGTGCCAGGATGTTTCTAAACCAAAGAGCATAAGAGTCTGCAAATACATGACTAATTGCAAAAGAGCAGCATTTCTCTGTAACATCCTGAGGGCACTTTCCTGTTTAATAGCAAAAACCACAGTGTAGGGACATTGAGAAAGAATAAAACGATGAAAATAAAACAAGTGTCTCATGAACAGCACAGTGGTCACATGAACTTGGATGTCTTTGTTCTTGTTCTTAAAAGGCTAGTTTGCTTGAAAGTCATAGGCAAACAAGATGAAATTTAGAGCCGTGGGATATTTTGTCTTGCCTGCAGGCTTACCATGAGGCCGAGAGAAGATTACATTAATCTTCACTACTATTCTTTGGCACAGCGGTGTCCAGCTAGATGATGCCAGGTAAATAGCGATGTTCGTGGGTCGGAGCCTTAGGACAACCATAAATTCATAACTAATTGGCTAAATTTCTTCTTTGTTTTTAACAAGCCCACCATGGTCTTCTGTTGGAGGTTAGAGGTACTTTGTAAACTCTTCCGTTCTGCTCTCATAATGCATTCACTATCAGCAATACTAACATCATGTCATGACCAGGCACAATAACATTAAGCAATAGCAATAAAAACACTTCAATAGGGGACTTCACACAGAAAAGTTAAATCGCTATAGAGTTTTTACTTGACTGGTAGTAGATCACATGAGCATTTTCTCTTCTCTCATTGGTCAATGTTTAGTTTGCATAAAATTTAACTCACCAAGTCACTTCGAATTGCCAACTCAAATAAAACATGAGACTTTTGGTCGCTTTGTTTTGCTCCAGATCGCTGCCAATGTGAATGACCCTTAATAGTTTTGACCAACTATTCTGATTTACATGGTACAAGGCTGACGTAATCAAAACGTTCATTAAAATATTTTTAAATGTTTTAAATTAGACACAGAGCCTTTCTCTGAACCACAGATGATTTTCAATGAGGCATTACATGCAACTTTATACTGTAGACGATTATCATATACATATGCTGAACTCATGTGTTTCCAATAACGTGTTGCATGGGGAGATTTGCAGCCGTAAAAATGTGACTAAGCCTGCTCAATTATTATCAGTTATGAAACACCTCTGATGCCCTGCAAGCTCGTAGTGAAGGCATTTTTTTATGAGGGAGAATAATATTACAGCATCAACATTATAACGCATAACGCATTTTCAATTTCATTTGGATTGATTTGAAGGATAATATAATGAGAAACTCAAAATGAGGGGAACAGCTTGTGGACTAATTTGTTAGATACTGTGCAAATATGTCCATTGAAAGGATTAGAGTTTATGAATAATTCCTATTGTAAATCCTGTTAGCAAGGAACTAAAGGAATTCTCATTTAAAAAAAGTTACCGCTTTCTGACCAACAAGATGCAAGATTGAGAATAATTTAAATTTAAATTTAAAAATCTTTATTTTTTAGCATGCAAAATAAACTCTACCCTGAAGAAAAAACATTTCTTTATCCACATCCACAGAAGAGTTGTTTTTGCACTTGATACCTGATAAATTCATGAGTAAACATTTTGCTTTTGGCATCCCATTTAAACGGGTTTCCTTACCTCTTTATAGAAAGGTTCATTTGAATATAATGAATAATGCATGAGTACAAAGCTATGAAAGTACAATGGAAGAAGGCCCGATTTCTGTGAGTTTCCATATCATAATTTGTCAAGCAAAGATATGATGTTTTACCATAGATAATGGTTCTCAACACTGTGGCCAACTGGGTGAATCTCACAAAGGAATATATATATATATATATATATATATATATATATATATATATATATATACTATATACATATATATGCATTTGCACTGATTTTCATTTCATTTTGCACTGTGAGATTACGACAGTTAATAAAATATACAATAATTCCATCCAGAACAAATACTACAATGACTAACCACACACACACACACACACACACACACACACACACACACACACACACACACACACACACACACACACACACACACACACACACACACACACACACACACACACACACACACACACACTTAATTGTCATAAAAATGTCACAATGCAAATAAAAAAGTCTTTGTTTATGCAAAAAGAAAAAAAAGAGTTTTGCATAAGAAAATTCTTGTCTTTGTGAGATTCACTCAGAGAATAGTCTTTTGACAAACATATGCTGCAAAAAACATGTTATCCAGACACAAGGGCAGGACACTGGCACAAAACATCAAGGATTTTTGTTTCCAATCTTATACATTTGGAAACAATACTCAAAAAATAGAGCAGGAGACCCTTCAGCACAACAGCCCCAGCTTCATCTGTATCTTATCACCATAACAGTCCCTTAAACAGAAAAAGCTGGGGAACATATGAGGAACTGAGCCAGACTGAGTCTTCAAAGAGCGAACAGGCTTCACGGAGGAGGGGTCTCGCTCAGCGGCCCTCATAAAGGCTGGTTCTCATCATTCTGACAATAAAAATGAGTGGAATAAAAAACAAAGCAAAACGTCTCTTTTAAAAAAAAAAAAAAAAAAAAAAAAGCAGCCGGAGATTTTTGCAAACTGGCTCTCTTTCTTCAAAAGATCCTCCTTCTAGAGCTTATCCTCCTTCTGGAATGCTTTTGGAGAGAAAATCCGGCACATTCTTCGCAGACTCCCTGTGGATAGAGGGACAGAAAGGACCATAGAAGGTTGCTAATTCTGTTGCTCAGGGTCCGACACTACGGCGCACACTTCCATTAAAACAGGGCTGCACAAACATGCAATAAAACAGTCTTCAAAACTTCACAAACTGTACAGTATGCATTTATCTCTCTCTCATATATATATAGTCCCTTTTTGAAGCTGGTCAGCCCCTTAAATCCAATAAACAAGGCACTTGAGCACTTTAGAGGTGGGCAATATACCAGTACAGGACAATGGAGATTGGTGTGGGGTGTGTGTGTGTGGTCAGAGTTACTTTATGGCTTCTGCCTCTTTATTGGGCTAATCCTCAAACATCCCATGATGATTGAGAAGCAAAAGCCAACTCTACAAATGCGATTGAGAAGCAAATGCAAATTCTGTGCAGACTTGAGGGGGAGGTGTGCTTGTTATAAAGGCTTTGACAAGACAGGCATTACATGCTTTTCACAAGAAAATGTGCCTACTTAAATATGTCTACATGTTCGCAACACATACGAGCATTTTCCAAGTATAAATGCAATAGAAAACAAGTTCATTAAAGGAGCTTGGTTTTGGAAGAGTTCATGTCCAATCACACATCAGCTGTTGTAGAAAATTGTGACAATCTGGGATCTGAATCGATCTCATATCGGTAGTGATACCCTTCCCAGACTTCCCGGCATGCATCACGCATGTCATTGATGCGCTTCTTAATACCTTTACGGTTCAGGTAGAGCACAAAGAGAAACATTAGACCAACAAATCCTAGCACGAGACCCAGGAATACGTAGGAGGTCTGCAGTGCTAGGTTGTCGCCCTCTCCAACCTTATGGCAACCCAATTTCAGTTCACCCACAGTCAATAGTGATGTGTTCTGCAATGCGATGGGGAACGCACAAGTCAGGCGCTCAACGTCCTCTACACGCACTTGTGAGCCGTTCAGCCAGGCGGCAAAAGGCTCGATGTCACATGTGCAGGTGTAAGGATTCTCCGCCAAGTGAAGCCTAACCGAACGCAACTGATCCATCTCCTTTAAAGCCTCTTCACGCAAAGTCCTGAGGGCATTATGGGTGAGATCGAGTTCCTGGAGGTGATCCAGTCCTGTGAATGTGCCGTTATGTATGGACACTATAGAGTTGTTGGAAAGCTGAAGGCGCTGCAGGCCGACAAGATGACAAAAGATGCCAGGGGGCAAGTAGACAAGGCCATTACTGGACAGGTCCAGCCCCAACAGGTCACTCAAAGTACTCCAGCGAAGAGAGGTGGCCAAATCGATGACAGACGAGTGGTTGTAGAGAGCCCGACTGAGGTTGAGATCCCTCAGCATACGGCTCTGGACAGTGAACGCCTCAGGATGGATGATGGCCAGCTGGTTGTTGCTGAGGTCCAGCGATTTGAGGCTACGCAGACTAGTAAATGTGTGAGACTTCACCTCAGAGATCCTGGACAGAGAAAAATTAACAATTTTACTCTACACTCTTGAAAATAAAAGTTCCAGAAGGGGGTTTATGTAGTGATGCCTTTGAATAAGCATTTTGGGTTTCCCAAAGAACCTTTCAGTGTTTTTTTTGTGTGTGTCAATAACATTTTAATAATCTAAATTTAATAATCTAGACTTTTTCCTCTATAAAGAACCTTTTGTGTAATGCAACGGTTCCTCATGGGTCCATGATTGTCAAGGCCAATAATTTGTTTTAATCCATGTCAGTTTAGGCTATTTTCATAGCAAGAATGGCAACACTACTTTTTAATGAAAATGCATATAAATTGATAAGCATATTTAAAAGGAGATAACACAAACAGGAGATAAAACATTTTTTTGTTAACACTATTAAACCCTCTTTCGGGGAACTTTCTGAATAAAACAATGTTATGATGATGGAGTGTTCACATCTGATCCTGTGGTCACATCCTTGAATAATAAGATCCTACTTCATTAAACTGTTTTACAAACATTCTTCAGCACAATGTATAGAATATAGTTAATTTATAAAATAAATCACAAGCTAAAATTATCTGAGGGTCTATGAAACCTGTACACACATTAAACATAGAGCTTCTATTTGAGCTTTCTCTTTTGAAAAAAGTACCATTGTTAAGCACAGTTTCTACCAAAATACAGAAACATTTAACTTAGATTTAGTATTTACGGTCTTTAAAATAAGAAATTAAAATGACAGAAATATGCTCCTTACACAGTTTGAAGGAGATCCCATATAAATTCACCATGACTTTACAGTAACAGTGGTTAACATATGGCATTTTAAGGGTCAAGATGAATTAGATGATTGACTTTACCTGTTGTTAGACAGTGATAAATTTGTCACGTTGTTCAGTCCCTGGAAAGATTCGGGTCCGATTTGAGTGATGTGGTTTCCGACGATGAAGAGGTTTCTGGTGTAGCTCGGTATGCCGGTCGGTATGTCCCGCAGATCTTTAGAAACGCATTTGACCGTGAGCGCGGGTTCTGAACACTCGCAGCCGGCTGGACACACCGATGCGCCCGCGGAGAGCGCAGCGCACAGCAGCCCGAAAACAAGCGCGCATCGTCCAAGGGCAAACATGGTGAAATATCAGCAAAACCTCATCAATCTCACTAAAGAAATGCCCTCATTTAGCGTGTGAGCGCGTCCAGGGATCCCCTTCTCCAAAGTCGCTCTCCAAGTCCCGCTTGCTCTTAACTTCATTCAGTAGTGTGTGTGTAGTCTCCCTGCGTGCTCGACTTCTTTGCATTAGAGAAACTCATGTATGAATGAGAGGCAGGCACTTTATTTCCATGAGAAAAAGAGGTTCTCTGTGTGGGGCGTTTGATCCGCTTCTCTCAAACAATGGGACTGAATCACTATACTCTCAACAATCAGCAGGGAGGAGCTTTGGACTCACACCTCTCCCCCTCCGCTTCACCATATAGACCGATACTAAGATCACTCACATCTCACACTCATCCGAGTGATTGATAGGCCTAATTAATAGTGATTAAAGCTCATCAAAATATTACGACATTCCAAGATCTCTCAGTTTAGTTGATCTTTCACTTAACTTAGCTACTATAGCTCAAGGTCTCCAATTTGCTAATGCCAATACACACTTAAAACTGTTCAAAAGTTCCTTGTAGGTTCTGCAAAGGTTTTTGTGGCTTCATGTTCTTGACAAAGTTATAAATGCTACACCAGAGCAGATGTTCTCAATTAGGGGGTGGGTACTCTTTCAAAGGGTACCCAAATATTATTTCCCCATAATATACCATGCAGCCAAAAGTGATGTCTGTGGGGGATTGGCATGAGGATTTGTTTTTAATGATCCTATAAGATCGATTAAACCATATATATATATATATGTATATATTTAATGAGGGAAGAATAAAACACTAAACCTGGTATATTTATCTGACAAAATTTTGGGGCAAAAAGTGGCAAACTAAAGCTTTTTTTTACTACAGCTAAGTTTTATTTCAATATAAAAAAATAATTTATTTGCATCACAGCCTGGCCAATTATGTCGGCACAATTTGGCATGTTTCATACACACAAATTTTCCCAAACAAAACATAAATTGTATTTTTTATAACACGATTCCTTTAAAATACAAAACAAGTTGTAGGTTGACTGAGGATTATAACTTGTATTTTAAAGTTGTATATCCAAAGCAACAAATTCAGCATGTTTTGCAAGACCAAGAAAAAACAGTTATATGTGTGTTTTGATTTCTTTAACCCTAAAAAATCTTGAAATTAATTGTGATTCATTATTTGCATATATGACAGTCTTTGTTCCTTTTATTATTGTAGCTTATGCAGGGGCCTTTGAATACTGACTGGATGAAAAGCACTATAGAGCTTCTTCGGGTCAGTGTATTTGGCTTCAGGTTTTCTGAAGATTAATCTAGTTCAATGTTTTTGCATGGTGAAGTTGGGAACATTGATGTTATATCCCACTCTACAGGACTCCTCATCCTTTGAACTCGGCGGGGGTTTGTTGAAGTGCAGGGGGACAATATTCAGCACATTGTTCTTTTGCCTGCTGAGTCAGTCATTTGTTCTCCAGCGAAATTAAATGTTTCCAGGGCAACGGTGCAAAGGAGCACACAAAAAATAACATTTGAAACATTCTGAAAATGCATGCATGTATCTTAAGTCATGCTATACTGTATATCCTGAGTCAAAACCTTGTTGTCCACTTTTTTTGAATTATATAAAAAAAAATTCAAATAGAACTCATATAGTCTCTAAATTGTTATTGAATAAGGCAGTGCTTGTTGTAAAATATTATGCATAATAGTTGTTCAGAAACCATGAACAGTGTAATGAACTACAATACTTAGATGAACGGTTTAAACTTATTGTTTATTAATTATGTCTTTCATCATGCTGCTATTGAAACAGTTTTATAGAGACAAATGCCGCTTTGCACTTAGAAAGATAAAAAAACATTGTAGAAGTAAACATATTTTATTGAAATCAATGATGCATGGACATTAAATATCATAACTTATGTTGTTGGCAGAATCTGTTTGAAATGTGATGATAATACAAAACTGGGAACTTTGAAAATGATTTGACTGATTTAGAAGATGATGTTTCCATTGGTTTTTGATGACAGGGTATTGGCTTTTGCCATTAGTTTTCTAGGTCACAGACTCAGAGTTAACTTAAAGTGGTTATAATCACAGCAATCAATTTTTTACAGTGCAGAACATGCTAAATAAACACACACACACACACACACACACACACACACACACACACACACACACACACACACACACACACACACACACACACACACACACACACACACACACACACACACACACACACACACACACACACACACACACACACACACACACACACACACACCTGCAGCTGAAGAAGGTTTGAGGTGACAGTTTCTTGAGTATTAAAAGTCTACTTGTTAGTAATTGTGCAAAGGTAATGTAGGTAGCAGCGCTGAAAGGAAAACATTTGCAGCTCCTTTTTATGCATATATAGATAAGTTGTAAATTAGTCAATTATAGCCAATAACAGAAACATGGAATCTGCTAACAAAACTGTTCTAATAACAAAAAACTATCAAATATTTAAGTGGCACTTTCCATATAGGGAAGCCTATAATGTCTCACTGCTTTTTAAAGGCACAGCACAAATCCAATGTTTTTGTAGGGAAAACTTATTATCTAACAAACATGAAAACCTTTTGTTTATTTTTTAATTTTTTATTAGAAGCATACTTTGTAGCTGCGTCACACATTTTACCTAATGATTCCCCCATTACAAAAAGGGGAACATTAATTGTAACTGTGACATCCCAATCATTTGGAAAAGTAAACTTTTATAGAGAATAGTGTTGCCATTGACTATATTTGTCAAGCTCAACCATTCAAACCTCATAGTAATCAAGCCATTTTCAAAAATGTATGAGAAATAAAAGTTTATCAATAATTACAAGTCAACAATTGGTCCCAAACAAGCCAAATTCACAAGCCTGTAATAAATTGTTATAAATATAATATTATTTTTATCTAAAAATCCACACAAATTAGCCTTGTAAACAAGACAATAGCCTTGTCCCCTATTTGTGGAAAGTAGCATGTGAATTTTAACATTTTACATATTGTAACTATAGACAGGATTTCAGTGAATGAATGAATGTATGTTTTATAAAAATATAAACCCCGTGGAATGCCATCATCTTTAGGGATTATAAACAGGAAATGGGAACTACTGGGCTGCGGTGACTATTAAAACAGTCAAATGTGCTTCTGATCCCCTAGTTCACGTCTTTGAAGACAGGAAAGCCTTCGGTAAGAACGTCACACTTCACACAGGCTTTCTAATCTGATCAACTCTAGCCGGTGCCAGCAGGGGCCACACACTCCTCACACACACAGCAGCCCATCTGAAGAGTCTCCAAAGAGCTCAAGACACTTGGCTACCTGCTGCTCTTGGCAATACTTCCAAAGACCGAGAGAGTGTGAAAGGGGGAGAGAAAAGAAAAAAATGTGAGAAGAGAGAAATAGGTATAAGAGGGGAGTTCAGTGATTTTTCCTTAAGAGTCGAAACAGAGAGGGGATTTCATTTACGCACAGGAGCCATGGAAACGGATTTGGTGTCCAGACCAGAGTCTACGATTACATCAGGATTCGATGTGTCTGAAACTAAATCCACAGTTCAATGCGACAGTGGAGAAGAGCTAACAGACCTCTAACAGGATTTCTGTGTTCTAGATTATAGTAATGGAGGTTAGATTCGATCTAGAACACTGAGGGCCCAATTTGACCTCAGGTTTGTTTTTCTAGATTATACACCAATCAGATCCATTCAGATGTACAAGTGAAACATTTTCACCCAAAATCACAAGGAAACTAAAAAAAGATTTTGCATAAAGAAAATAAAGCCTGCTATATTAGGAGAATATCTTATTTTTTCTTCATGACATTTAAAAATGTTCCCCCAATATGTCATTACTGCAAACACAGTATTTACTGTTATTACTGTTATTGTGTGTGTGTGTGTGTGTGTTTGTGTGTAATGATTGTTAGACTAGGCATTATACTATGCCATTATACCCTTTGATATTTCTTTTAAAAACAAAATTTGAAAGCATTAAACGTGTCATTTCATAGTTCATGATTGAAAGAGTAAAGCTTTCAAACAGAACACCCAAAACGGCTGCAATGTGAATTCTCGGGACAACAAAGATTTATTAATGGCAACATGACACAAAATTATGACCTCATTTATTTTCCTTTGCTCCTAGTCTTACTGTGCAGGATTAGATTAGGATCATGTATAGAAAAATAACCCCTGGTGGTTTCACAGACAAGGCTTACGCCTAGTCCCAGACTATAATGCACTTTTGAGCTGTTTTAACTGAAAGAAACTTGCACTGAGATATATTAAAATATGTCATTGCCATAATTTTTTTCTCAAGATGCACACCAGTAATGTTTTTTTTTTGTTCTAAGGCACATTTAAAAAAAGTTGCCCTTATTGAACTATGGCCTAATCCTGGATTTATCTATGCCCCGTCTGTGAAACCGGGCATAAATGTCTGTCTTTGTAATAATTCCTAAAATTAACCGACTAAATTAAGAACCCCTTTAAGCTAGTCACCATTGCCACTTTAATTTAAACCCCTTGCATTCAAGTCTGGCTCTATTGTGCAATGGAACATCAATTCCCAATTGATAAAATCAAGTCCCAGCCTACATTTTTTCCTCCCTGAATATCCTGTTTCACTTAGGAATATGTCAAATTCCACTTTAAGCAAATAGGTTGAGAATGGCATTTCATAAATATGTTATATAACTAGTAAATTAATAAAATATAAATTATGTAATATAATAATAGCTGGTAACAATATAGATTTAAAGCATTCTTTTCATCAAACTAATGAAAACAAGACTCTGCTTTATGCATTAATTATCAGTTTTAGTGTATATATATATATATATATATATATATATATATATATATATATATATATATAATATACACATATACACACACACACACATATATATATATACACGTATACACACACACACACACACATATATATATATATATATAAATATACACACACACATATATATATATATATATATATATATATATATATATATATACACACACACACACACACTCACACACATATAAAACAATTACACTTTAAAGCATGCCAATCTACAATATTAAAAGCAAAAGCTATATTTGTTGATGGTTAGCCTTGCCAATAAATTGACAAAGTGTGTTCTTAATTAAAAACATTATTAAAAGCGATTATTAAAATAAGCTTTCATATGTATGGTAAGAAGGGAAATCCATCTTCCAGTATATCCCAATTAATAATGCACTGATTCTGCAATAAACTATGTTCTCAGAAAGAACAAAGCATCCTTAGAAATATTCAAGTTATATTTAAAATATAAGACAATGTATACAAGACAAAATAAGTAATAGTGTTCCTTTTTCTAAACAGCAGTTATAGTTTGGGGATCAAAATCTCACCAAACAATGAATGAGCACCATAACCCTCAAGAGAGACACCAAAGTCATGCCTTTGGAAGACAGATTTTTGAGAATAGCGTTTCTTACATCACCACAAGATGTTGAAGCCATGGTGTATGTGCTGTCTCTACCCTACGACAAAGAGGTCTAGCATTTGATGTTTGACGTGTAGCTCCTGTACCCATTAAAGAGCCGGACTTCAAGTTGACATTCATTGGAGTCCCCCTTAAGCTGAAGATGGGCACCGGACATTGTGCCCACTCACCCTGAGCCGCCCACCTCTATCTGATCCTGCTCGGTCATCGCAGGTTTAGAGACAGGGCAACAGCCAGGATGATGCTGGTGAAGATGCAGAAAGGAAGCCAGGTCTTCAGCAAGCCAACGCAACTGTAGAAAGACAGAAAAAAAAATGTCAGTGAGAGGGACACAGAAAGCGAGACAAATTTTAAGCGAAGATGAAAGCGCGAAAGAAGCGTTTTCGTATGCTAGTTGTGTTTGTCTGTGCAATGCCGCGATGACGCGAAGGTGTTCCAGGTGGTTTCTGAATGGTTCGTATAGGTTGCCAAGGGATAGATGTGCTGTTGGTGGTTGCTATGGTGTTCTGGTTTCTATGTAGTTAAGAAGGTGTTCTGACTGGTTGTAGGTGGTTTCTAACTGGATTCAAATAAAGAGCCCACCCCAAAGTCTCTGTAATATTCTGGGGCCGGATGCACAGAAATCAGCAAAGAAAGTTAAGATAAATTCAAAGTTCGTAAGAATGTTCCTAAGTGCAATTTCTGATAAATTCTTAAGTTCTCAAATATTTTCTTAAGAACATCTTTTTTTTTTTAGAAGAAGAAAATAACAGGCTTTGGGTGTTATTTGATTAAAAGGCAGATAATGCTGAAGACTCACTAAATGAAAAACACATCAAAAAGCTTGTCTTTTTGCAGATTACCGTAGTTTTAATTTAATTTTTAGAACTAAATCTTTATCGTTTCTGCTCTTCGTGTGAACGGGCCATTAATCACGCAGCACATCGTTTTTTAGTTATTTTAAAAGAACCTGTCCCAAGAATCAGAGGTCTTTCCCATTCATTTGTGCTCCGTGTGTCTTGCGCTCTCTCTAGAGTGAATGTGTCCTGTATGTGTGTGTGCTGCTGCTGACTCGCTAGTTCTAGCTGGAATGAATGCATCATGTATACGCTTTCACTCTAGTGATTTTAATGATCAATCGTGTCACTTCAGAGAACTCGTCCACACTCCTAGTACTAGTAATATGTATTATATGTAGCTAGTGATATTTTGTAATGCTTAATCTTTGAAACAACCCATTAAATTCATTAAACATCTTTACCTTAGGGGACTTAAGGCAGGTTGGTGGTTATAAAATATCAAATTATATGATATCACATTACATTCCCCTGAACAACACATACACCATTTGTTGATTTAAAAATATAAGATTAGAATATGCTGCAAAATTAGAATATGTTGCAAAGTTGACCAGACTTAATGTGAAATTCTGGCTCTGTCTGACTACCAATTACTCTATATTCTGATGCAACCACAACAATGTGCTTCCACAAGTTGGAGGACAAAATAGCTGCATCATGAGTTCATACTGGCAGTTCCTTTTAGTGACTGACAGTAGATTTCTCATAATAAACAGTGATGGATGCACACTGAACACTTTGGGCCAGGAAAAACATGCACTCAGTGCAACGCTTTCAATTACACCTGGGTGCCAGTGAGAGACGCCATGACAGTCTATCCTTGCGTGATTCCCTCTCAGTCCCTTGGGGCCAATGCACATGCATTGTGTTCTCAGAAAGCAACCAGTAGTCTGAAAAAAAAAGAAGTTGTGTCTGAAGCAATCCCTTATTAAACTTGAGTGGACAGCTTCAGGTGCCATGTAGGAGTCTTTTTAGCTGACACCCAAAACGGAGCACTGGGTCCAATCTCAGTCCTATAATTATGCAATAATGCAGCAGATAGGATTTAAAATTGAATTTAGGATATAAAATGGCCACAAACACATATACAGGAGGAGTGATACAAACAATGAAAAGTTCAAAAATCTCTTTATTCTAGCATAGCATATAACAGAAGCATGTGGCACATTATAATAATGATGCAATTTATTTGTTATGACCTCACTTGAATCATGAATCTAGAATCAAATGACATCTGAAAGGCTCAAGGCCTAAATATACCTGAAACAAAATCAAAGAATGAACTGGTGTGGCGTCATTTCAAACAAAATCGGGCCAACTTCGGAAGTTCGAAACAGTTTGCCAAGAAGACATTACTGGAAATGTTTGCTTCAGCTCGAACACCTTCAAACTACCATTGGCTCGTGGCGATTATGTAGGTGTGCTCTGAGGTTCTGCATACTTCTCAAGTTAATTTCTTCATTTCACGACATGAGTAAAACATGAAGACAATTGAGATTGTCTTTATTATAGAAATTTAATTTTGTAATTGTAATTAAAAAATGTAATTCTGCACCTCTGCAACATCGTGTGGCGATCGGGGACAGTACCTTTGGGCTGGCAGACCGGGGTGGTGGTCCCTCTTTTTAAGAAGGGGGACCGGAGGGTGTGTTCCAACTACAGGGGGATCACACTTCTCAGCCTCCCTGGGAAAGTCTATGCCAGGTTACTGGAGAGGAGAATTCGGCCGATAGTAGAATCTCGGATTCAGGAGGAACAATGCGGTTTTCATCCCGGCCGTGGAACACTGGACCAGCTCTATACCCTCTCCAGGGTGCTGAAGGGTTCATGGTAGTTTGCCCAACCAATCCACATGTGCTTTGTGGATTTGGAAAAGGCATTCGACTGTGTCCCTCGCAGCGTCCTGTCGAGGGTGCTCTGGGAGTATGGGGTCCGGGGCCCTTTGCTAAGGAGTGTCAGGTTTGGGTACCACACGATTTCGTCTCTGCTTTTGCGGATGATGTTGTTGTGTTGACCTTATCCGACCAGGACCTTCAGCATGCGCTGGGACGGTTTGCAGCCGAGTGCAAACCGGCTGGGATGAGAATCAGCACCTCCAAATCCGAATCCGTTCTCAGTCGGAAAAGGGTGGCTTGCCCACTTCAGGTTCACTTCAAGTTCCTGCCTCAAGTGGAGGACTTCGAGTATCTTGGGGTTTTGTTCATGAGTGAGGGAAGGATGGAATGGGAGATTGACAGAGGGATCGGTGCAGCTTGTGGTCAATGTACGGTCTGTTGTGGTGAAGAAGGAGCTGAGCTGTAAGGCAAAGCTCTCGATTTACCTGTCAATCTACGTTCCTACTCTCTAGGCGATCCCTTAGAGATAGGTTGAGGATCTCGGTCACTCGGGAGGAGCTAAGAGTAGAGCCGCTGCTCCTCCACATCGAGAGGAGCCAACTGAGGTGGCTTGGGCATCTGTTCCGGATGCCTCCTGGACGACCTTCCCGGGGAGGTGTTCCGGGCGCGTCCCACCGGGAGGAGACCCCGGGGAAGACCTAGGACACGCTGGAGGGATTATGTCTCCCGGCTGGCCTGGGAAGAGCTGGAGGAAGTGTCTAGGGAGAGGGAAGTCTGGACATATCTGCTTAGACTGCTGCCCCTGCGACCCAACCCGGATAAGCGGAGTACATTTAAATAGTTTAATACACAGCTAGCCGTAAATAAACCCGCTTATAACATGGTCGTTTATTATTGATGTTATTGATGTTTGCAGCGCAATATTTGACCGGAAGGGTAAAAACGACAGTTATTTTTGTTAGATGTAGCATACTCCCTCTTTAAATCAGACACAGAGATAAACTAGTGCAGTAAGATTACATTTATTTGAAAGCAATTATATTAATTATCGAGAGAGAGAAAGAGCGAGAGAGAGAGAGAGAGCGAGAGAGAGAGAGAGAGAGATGCGTGTGTGAATTACCTGTATCTGTGTAACGTTTCTCTCTCCTAAAAATAATGTTGTGAGTTTAATTACTTCAAAAACAGCTATGTTACCCCCTCCTTGCTGAGAAATATAATGTAGCTATACACTAGCGAATTTTATTAATAAAAGTTGTGGGGTAGCGGTGATAAGTTTCTGTGCTCTTTCATGAGCTGCGCAATTTCGGTGTGCGAGTGATGTGTGTGTGTGTGCGCACTTCAGTGAAAACAGTGCATTAATGCAGAACGGTGATTAAACTGACTGGAACTACCCGTGTATTAAACAGTTTTGTTCCACACTTTTCATCCAATCAGAATCAAATATTCAGACAGACCATGGTATAATGGTATATGCATAAACATGACGCAATTGGAGTGCCGAATTGCAGAGCTGATGCAAACATATCCACATTAATATGATCAGATGCTTTCTTAACTAATGTTTTCTAACCACAGACATTTTATTGTGATTTTTTTTGTTATTGAGTGGAAAGCAAGCAGCACATATTAACATTCATCTAAGTACCATACTTAGTAGTGTGGGCGACGTAGGGATGTTCATTAATAGTATATCGCTGCTCACGTATTTAAAACTTCTTTTTACACCTAAGCGAAGAGCGAAAAAGAACTTCACCATGAGTATATCAGGGCCTTAAGACCTCATATCCTCACATCTGTTGACACAGTCAGTAATAATAATCAGACCTCAAGATCTGCTTGACAATTACAAGTTACTATGAGGTGCACCTCATCATCTCTATTAAAACATACTACATGTAAACTTAGAGTTGAAATGATAGAATACACTGCAGCTCTACTTTAGATCTGTAGGTTCCTTTTTTGAGAGGCATTACCAGGGAGCATTTACTTTAGCTGTGCTTTACTTGAAAGTGCATGTAGAATGGATGGATTTCAAAAACATACTGCAAAAATGAACCTGTTCACTCAGTTGGATCATTTAAATAAACCATCTGAAAAAAATTATTTACAGATTCATTTGTGTCCACATCTCCTATATAAGATAAACTTATTATAAATAATATATAATTTATTCCTGTGATGGCAAAGCTGCATTTTCAGCATCATTACTCCAGTCCTCTGTGTTACATTATCCTTCAGAGAAATATGTTGATTTGCTGCTCAAGAAACATTTCTTATTATCATTAATGTTGAAAATAGTCCTTCA
Organism: Siphateles boraxobius; assembly: GCF_051911475.1. NCBI lineage: Eukaryota > Metazoa > Chordata > Actinopteri > Cypriniformes > Leuciscidae > Siphateles > Siphateles boraxobius. The sequence goes on from NW_027509064.1 coordinate 4,697,889, forward strand.
TATTTTTGTGCAAACTGTGATTTTTTTTTTGTTGGATTATTTGATGAATAGAAAGTTTAAAAGAACACCATTTATTTGAAATTAATCTTCTGTGACACTATAAGACATTTGTAACAGTCTTTAGTGTCACTTTTGATCAATTTAATGGTTCCTTGCTGAATAAAAGTATTAGTTAAATAAAAAGAAAAATGACCCCAAACTTTTGAAAGGTAGTATAATTACATTTAGTAGCCTGGTGTCTAGCTAACTACTTGTGGAGTTTTTTTTCTCTTGTCCAAGACATACTGAATTTCGTATCCTCGCTAAAAAGGATAACTTGTCATAATTTGAGTCTAGTCAGTTATAATAATGTGTAGCTTGTAATTTGGCAAACTACAGTGTAAATGTTAAAGTATCCTAATCTGGACAACAGCAATTTGAAAACCTATTTGAAAGGTTGCACAAACCAAACAAAAGATTTTCTAATGTAGAAATCTGATCAAAGCTCAAACACATCCACAAACATATATTTGAAAGCAACAGTGTGAATGTGCGCAGCTCTATTAATCTCACCTGACGTGTTTGCCATGAATGAGTGACAGTAGGCAGAGATTCACCATATTCCACGAGGTGCTGTTGTCATAGTGCATCAAGTTCAGTGCCATGGCAACATGTGAGTGACAATTGTCACAACAAAGGTTGTGCTGGAGGGAAAGCAGACATAAATGTCAGGGTATAAACAGCAGTTTTTCTGAATGGATATCAACATAAAATTGCAAAGGAACATTTACTGTTTTTGATTTTCTGACTGTAGTTCATAACTGTACAATATGGATTTCAACACTTTTAATGCGAAATAGGGAAGAAACACATATTACCATTCTCTGTTTATACTCTTCTGATGCATTGTGAACTGCTGTGTCCCAGGCGTTAGATCCACTACTGGCATGCACTTTACTTACATCTAACATCCAGTACCTGGAAATAAAGCAGATAAATACTGCAGCAAATACATGGCCAGTATATATCATGAAGCACATGTATCAGGAAAAGCCTAACCCCACAATGCAGTTGAACAAGCCAAGTCATTTCTTTTATAACCACTTTTGGAGGACCTTAAAAGTGATGTGTAATTTCTTGGATTATAAATACTTTCTTGTTTTCCATCTTAATATACAGAGAGAAATAATAGTAAGCCATTTGTAGGTTGATTCCCAACAAAAAAGTAATGTTTTGAGTATGCTGACCAACTCAACACAGCAACATTGACTCACTTTGTTGGTCTTCCAAACGCCATGTTGTCTTCCTGCAAGAGCAGCAAAATAGACTGTTAAACTCTGTATGTGTGTACAATGTGACAACTAACAACAAAACCCAAAGCCTAGTTGTGCGTATGAATGGATGCATATGTATGGATGCTTGTTTCCACTTAGGATTAAAAAAAATAATAAGTTAACGACTTTTTATCTCAAAATTGTGAGTTTATATATCATAATTCATACTTTTTTTTGTAATGATGAGTCCATGTCTCATAATTCTTAGGAAAAAAGTCAGTATTGCAAGATATGAAATTTAGAATTGCAAGAAATAAAATTCAGAATTGCGAGAAATGAACATGGAATTGCGAGAAATAAAAGTCAGAAATGCAAAATATGAACTCGTAATCGCAACAATTAAAAGTCAGAATTGCGAGAAATGATATCGGAATCGCAAAAGAAATAAAAGTCAGAATTAGGAGAAATGACCTCGGAATCGCAAAATAAAGATCGATTCTTCAGAAATGCAAGATATATGTATATATCATATATATATATATATAAAATCAGATATTAACAGTGACTGACAGTGAATTGTGAGATAAAAAGTCACAAATACCTTATTTTTTTATTCTGTGACAGAAAAAAAGTTCCATACATATCCCACTTTCCTGACAGATATCATTGTGAATTCATACTTCTCCCTGTGGGATCCAGTATTCCAGTGAGATTTATATTACCTGGAGCTATCCGTTAGCATGCCACTCAACTCAAGTATGTTTATTGAAATCAGCCATCTTTGCTCATGGCAGCTCAATTCTCTGCCAGGCCATGTGACTAATGACTGCAGAGCTGCAGCTGACATCATGATGACAGCACTAATTGCCTGACAGCACCACAAGACCAATGGCAACAAAAGCCCCTTCAATAGGAACTGTGACAGTCTATTTCAGTCCATTCAAATCGATTCAATGCTTTAAACAGCACTACACAATAAAACAGCATCTAAAGTAACATAATTAGATATTAGTGTTTTAAATATTGCTTTGTCAAAGTTCATTGGACATTTTGGACTCAGATATTTAGATTTTTTTTTTAAATACTTTATTTTAATACAATAATATTTTGTCTAACTCAATAAGATGGGACCCCAGGACAATCCGGAGGCCTTCCTGGACCAGTTTGAGAGGTCTTCCGAGGCTTGGGGATGGCCCCGCACGGACTGGCCCATGCGGCTCATCCCACTGCTGTCGGGGGAGCCGCAGATAGCCGCCCACCAACTTCCAGTCCAGAATCTCCTGGTCTACGAAGACCTGAGGCGTGCCATTCTTCAGCGGGTCGGCCGGACCCCTGAACAACACCGCCACCGATTCAGGTCCCTGAGCATGGAAGAGTCCGGCCGACCGTCCGTCATGGCGCAACAGCTCTGGGACTCCTGCCACAGATGGCTGATGACCGACGGAGGCGACGTCGAGGACATCATCAGCAAGGTGGTACTGGAGCAGTTCATTGCCAGACTGCCCAAGAAGACCGCGCAGTGGGTCCAGTGCCACTGCCTGACGTCGCTGGACCAGGCCATCCAACTGGCGGAAGATCACATGGTGGCGTGCCCAGGGGTCGGCGAACCCCTTCCATCTGTCTCTCTCTATCCCTCTCTCTCTTTCTCGTCCCCTTCTCTCCCCAAACCTGTTCCCCTTCCCAGGTCTCGTGGGGGGCTGACATCCCGGATGGCGCCGAGTTGGAGAACGGCGTCCCCGGCGGAGCCAGTTCCAGCGCCCAGGACCCCAGCCCGGGGGGCTCTACCTGCTAGCCATTTCTCCCCATTGCCTATAGCCCTGCTCTCTCCATGCCAATCCCTTGACCCAGGACACCTTATTGACCGGTGTCCGGTGATGGAGGTAGGGATGCTGATCCGGGTCCCTGACGCGGCACAGGCTGCCCCCGATCAAGCTGGCCTGTACCAGATACCAGTGAGTATCAAGGGGGGTACGTATCCGGCTTTGGTGGATTCAGGCTGCAACCAAACCTCCATTCATCAAAGCCTGATTCAACCTGGGTCATTGGATAACAGCCGCATGGTTAAGGTACGGTGTGTGCATGGGGTGGTGGTGAGTTATCCTATAATGCCTGTGGTAATTCAATTTAGGGGACAAAAACATAGTGTGGAGGTAGCAGCTAACCCGCACCTCCGGCATCCGCTAATTCTGGGAACGAATTGGCCTGCTTTATTAAATTATTGGGGTCTTTGTGTGAGGATGCCTCTTGGGAAAAAAAAAAAAAAAGGGAAAGACAGCGGTTGTTCAGGTGGGAGCTGCTGAGCCGGGACCTCTGGGTTCTGCTGCAGGGGAACGGAGTACCCTGGAACAGTCCCAGGACGAGACATTAAAACATGCGTTTAACCAGGTCCGCTCTATCGACGGCCAGGTACTCCACCCAGACCAACCGCTCTCTTATCCCTATTTTGCTATTTTAAAAGATAAGTTGTATCTGGTGACCCAAGACGCCCAGTCAAAAGAAGATACAACGCAGTTGTTAGTTCCTAAAAGCCGCCGGGAAATGCTTTTCCAGGCGGCTCACTGTAATCCTTCTGGCCGGGCATTCACGAGAATGTGCGCAAGTGGTGTGCGTCTTGTCGTGAATGTCAGTTGGTGAATCCACCGGCCAATCCAAAAGCACCATTGTGCCCCCTTCCGTTAATGAAGGTCCCCTTCGAATGAATTGGGATGGACCTCATCGGGCCATTAGAACGGTCAGCACGTGGGCACCGCTTTGCATTAGTCCTGGTGGATTACGCAACGCGGTACCAGGAAGCAGCTCCGCAACATTTCTGCCAAGAGCGTTGCGAACGCGCTGTTTTCATTAATCTCCCGGGTGGGAATCCCTAAGGCGATTCTCACAAAATCAAGGCACGCGTTTATGTCACGAACTATTCCGAACTTTACGAATTGTTGGGCATCAAATCAATTCGCACTAGCGTCTACCACCCACAGACAGACGGTCTAGTGGAACGGTTTCATCGCAAGTTGAAATCCATGATTCGTAAGTTTGTTCACGAAAACGCCAACAATTGGGATAAAGGGCTAGAACACCTCTTGTTCGCTGTACGCGAGGTTACCCAAGCCTCCACTGGGTTTTTCCCCTTCGAGCTTCTCTATGGGCGTCAGCCCCACAGGGTGTAGACGTTCTTAGAGAGACTTGGGAAGACGGACCGTCCGCTAGTAAGAACAAAATTCAGTATGTCTTGGACCTGAGAACAAAACTCCACACTTTGGGGCGGCTATCAATGGAGAATTTGTTGCAGGCCCAGGGCAGACAGAGTCGGCTGTACAACAGGGGGGCTAGACTTCGTCACTTGCACCGGGAAATAAAGTGTTACTTCCTACTTCCAGCTCTAAATTGCTCGCAAAGTGGCAAGGATCCTTTGAGGTCACACGGCTTTGGTTTCGCGAAGTCTGTAGAGAGAGAGGAATCAGCGAGCTGTGTGGTAAGTAGCTCAAGTGCAGATGATGAACACCTGTGTCTGATTGCAGGGATTGGCGTGGAGAGGCCGCATATAAGCCGCTGAGAATGAGAGAGCGGCTGAGAGAGAAGGACTTGGGACTCGCACGCGACCCGCGCTGACAGCTGACACATCGAGAAGAGTTTTGTATCAGGTGGACTGAGTTGTGCATCGAATGGACTGAGTTTTGCTGAAGTGGAAAGAGTGTTCGTCTGACTGAACTGAGAGAGCTGGAGACATACAGTGAGAGCTGGTACAGTGGAAAGAGTGGTTTATAAACATTACTGTAGTTGTGACTACGGTGAAGGCGCACGAGCGCACCTTTTTGTTTTCTTTTGATTTAATTGTAAATAAAGTGCGAGTCCCAGTCCCGCCGACCCTGTCTTCTTTTTTCTACACACACACGTTGTTGACATGTTGAGAAGGCGCGTTTTTCTGCGCTGAAAAAGCAAATCCACTTTGCATGTGCTTCCAAAGGATGAATACTTGCGCTCGAATTGATAAAACCGACTCCATCGTTACTGTGCGTATCACTGTGTATACAAATGCTGAGGAAGCCTCTGGAACTGAAATTCAGATATGGTAATGGGTGTTTTGTTTCCGACACTCGATGTAAGCGGTAGACCAATCACAACAGATTGAGACATCTGACCAATCAGAGCAGAGTAGGCTCTCGGAAAAGAAGGAACTGGAAAGTCAAACTTACTTCAAATCAGCATGAATTTAAAAAATTCACCCTTTTTTCTAAATGCATATAGATCATATTGTGAATGATTCATCCATGTATACGCTTCTTTTTTAAATCTTTATAAAATAAAAAAAACAAAATGTTGGTAACCAGACAGTTTTGGTGATCATTGGCTTACATTGTATAGACAAAAAACAATGGAACAAGATATCTAATGTTATGCTTTACTGAAGAAAAAAGTCATATAGGTTTGAAACGACATGGAGATAAATACATTTGGTCTCAATGTTAATTTTTGAGTGAACTATCCTATTTTTTTCTTATTTTTTTTTGCAGTGTACAGACTTGGTACACTCTTTTGACATAGATCAGTAGGCAACTGCTTAACAACACCCTAAAAACCAAATAGCAATGTGGTAAAAGACACAAGCAACAACAAAGCAATGTTTAAGCCACGAACAAAAACACCTAACTCTGGCAACAGATTTTGCATGTGCAAGCGTCATATACATAATCTTCCAAAATGTAATAATCAGTTTAGGAATTTCTAAAACTCCTGTGAACTCACTGTGAACTAAGCTCAACCCACTTCTACCGCTCGTTCCACATGCGAGACGTGTTTTAGTCCCTGTCAGCCACAAGCGGAGTTAAGTGCAGCAGATTGTTGTGCACTTGAATGTGTGCTGGCCCGTATCACCGCAGGTCAAATAACCACATCTTCTCATGTTACTGGCCTTGCTCTACCCAAGACATTTCACTTTTGCTCCATTCTGACAGAGATCTGCTTAAAGGATAAATGTCCAACCCTGAAGAGAACTGCTTTTGTACTATGATAAATGTATCTTTTGTTTGAACAGCTAGTCCAAATTAGTTCAGGATTCTTATGAACAAGCGGTTGAATCTCTTTTGTTGTTCCATTTAATACTAAGTGCATTATGAGATAGAGTTGCCCTGACTGTGAACTCTAAGATACTATCATGTATTTTTTGAACAAGAAGAATCCAGAACTCTGGAAGCGGCCGAGAACATTGCAATTATCAGGATAGAAAACACACGGAGCAGAAGGATGGAGGTGTAGCTTTCACCACATGTCCTATTACAGACAGGATTCCTCCTCTGCTCTGCACCTTTTTCTGCACAGGTATAGATTTTTCTGTTGGAAATAACAGGATGTGCTTGTACAGGGTCAGGAAGCTGGTGGCAAATATTGAACTTTCCAGTGATTTCTAGTGGAAGCTAAAACGATCCACTTAAGTTATGAACGGAACTTATAGGAATTTTGCAGCAAATTATAGAGACCTTTATCAAGAGGAACATTCTTCGCTGAAACCAGGAACAAACTTTATAAGGCCTTTATATGTCAACAAAAGGTTCTTTGACATTGTTGAGGTCAGACGGGAACAAAGTCTACACAGTCTACACAGGTCATTTATAACACAGCAGTAACAAGCCTCCAAGGGTTTCGAACAAGCTCATTGTTGCCATACTGAAAGAGATCCAAACCATCTAGTGAGAGATTTAAACCTGCACAACTTGGAAGTTTTCCCAATTTTATTCTCAATTTATGCAATCTGGCAGCCGTGCGCATGGGTGCTCTCTACACTTGTGAAAAGGTGATGGCAAACATGTTAATTGAAGCTCAAAGAAATGCAGGTGTTTCCCTGCAGGAACTTCTCAATTTAACGGTATACTCTTTTTGGAAATACTTTAAATTAAATTTTATCATGATGACTACTGTCACAACAATCAGTGTTCATTGAGGAAGTGTTAATCATTCAGGGTTGCCAGGTCTGCACAACAAAACCCAAGTGCTAATAAAAAAATAGCCCAATCATGGAAAAAACTAGCCCAATCGCATTCCGGAGGACTTTCAATAGATGGATGAAAATGATGAGAGAAAATTAAAAGTAGGCTTGGGTATCGAGTATCGATTGGAACCGGGACTAGCTTTGCGATTTTCCCGGTATCATTCAAAAGTTTAAATTTCGATTCCTAGTTTCGATTCACAGTCCGCCGACCGGAAGAAGAAACCGCTGAACACCAACAAAGAAGCGTCCACTGGAAGTGTTGGCATAACCTAGCGAAGCAACTCGAGAGTCGTCCTAATGCTGCTAATAGCGCGTCAAATTCCCGCCTACCGCGCGCCTACCGCGTCTAGCTATACGCTTGAACACTTTGAATCCATTTGCGCGTCAAGAGCGAAATTGACGCACGTAAAAAAGGAGTATACGCATCTATATAAACATAGACATTATAAACTGAAAAGCGGGCCTGTCCCCATTCGCGTCTGTCCCCATTTTTTAGGCGCGTAACGGGTCTTTGCATTGAAATCACTCGCGCCAGACCCTCTATTCGCGTCTGGTGTGAACGCAGCATCAAACCAAGGCATGGATGTTCCAAAAGTGCTCTCGACGCCGTTCGGAGCACAGGTTATTTCGCTGGTTGCTCTCTCCTCGCCAGATGACGAAGGTTTTACAAGTTGTTTCTTATTGTTCATTTGCTATTCTGCACTAGGTTAGCCCATCAGTGGGAGCACGGTAACATGTTTAAGTACCTGCAGCATCATACACTCATGTGTAAATGTGTTTTCATGAGGTTTTCAAAAATAAAGCTCTCTTGAGGAAAGTGTACCCCTGTGAAAATATATTCATAATTTATAATATTTATATTCAAGTTCATTGATTTGATATTTATATTGTAGTTGAAAACAACCCTGTGAGAAATTCATAGTAAAGTTCATAAAAAGTAAAAAATTGATGGAGAAGGTTAGACTATTTCCTTCAGAAAGATTGTTGGTTGGCTAGCTTATTTAAAATATACTAAACTTTTTTGACCCTGCCTCTTAAAAGAATCAGAATCGAGAATCGTTAGGAACCGGAACCGGAATCGAAATAAGGAATCGAAATCGGAATCGCTCAAATTCAAATGATACCCAACCCTAATTAAAAATATATTAATTTATGTTTCGAAGATAAACAGAAGTTAACAACATGAGTTAATGACAAAATTTAAATTTTGGGGTGAACTATCCCTTTAAAACCCAAAGTATATTTATAGAAAGTGTGCATAAAGAGTGATACAAAACAGTAAACAAAGCGGCATATCCTTCTCAATCTTTTTTCTAAACTTTGCATGAAATGGCAGATCCACTACTTTTCTTCTTCAATTCTTCAGAGCGAATACCCTATGAATAACACGACTCAGTGTTTCCCTCTCATGTCTGGTAGAGTATAAAAACAATTGTACTGCGCATGTGTCGAACACGTCCAACCACGGTTGAGTAGGCTATACTTTGAAAGCAGTGTGGACAAGACGGAACGAAGCAAAATGCGGAAAATTAATACTTGGGCCTTAGGAATGTGCATCTAAAAAGCTTACAACAGACAAACATGAAACAATATATTTATATCTTTCTAATGTTAACCGATAAAAGATGTATTACGGAAGTAAATTAAAAATGTTAATTTCATTTGGACTATTTTAGTAATTTCTTGTAGCCTACTATTTTAATGTGTTTTAATTTTTCAAGAGGCTTGAACAAAAACAGGTCTGACAGACCTTAGATCATGTTATTATATCTAGGCATTGTCCTGCATTTATTCCTTTTAATTGGAAAATAGAATTGGCATTGTGCGGTTTCTGGTGATGTGCAACTTGTATTTAAAATGTCCAATCATGCACTTTCTCATGTATTCTTAGTAAGACAAACCATGCATGTAAACATACTTACTGAGACAAAGTATGGACCAGCAAAATCACGGATCACTCCAGTGGAAGTGCAAATGCCCATATGGCCAATGAATGGAAAAAGCCATCTGAAAGGGTAAAAACAAACAATGGGATAAATTAAAGCAATGAAAACACGTTAAATTCTGTTTTATTGGAAAAACATTTGTTTTTGCCCCACAGGACAAAAAATGTTAAATGCTTATGTTTATTTGCATTTTAATATTTTTTTGGTTTTTCATAACTATATTATTTTTGTTTTAAATGTTTTTATTTTATTAAAATATTTATATTTTATTTAAAACGGAAAACCTTTTATTGGTTTTGGTCGTTTATTCACACAACTTTCACAAAATTCAATCAATAAATACAGTTTTGTGGCTCTTTAATGTGCCGCTGTAGCAGCTCAGTTCAAGCGGCATGTGAACTGATCATCTCTTCCCACTAGCTATAGCACAAAATAAACATGAACGAGCATCAGAAGGTATGTTTTTTCAACCACCGAAAGACGTCAATACTACAAACCATTTATCAAGTTCAAGTCCACTCTCCAGTCTGGTTTGTTTGTTGGACAAAATGGCAGATTCGGAGTGATGATTGGTCAGATCGCCTGTCAATCAAACGAATGGTGAATTTCATGGGGTCTAATAAATAAAATGATGAAAAATGAACAAAAAACAAAAATCCTTGCATTGAACATTTTCTGCAGTGTCTGTAATGACTGCTGTTCTTTCTGTTATTTCTTTTTTCTCATATAATAAAGAAGAAAGACTAAGGTTAAGAATTAAAATTAAGTGGGACAAATGTATACTTAAGGTCTGTGGTTAACTAGCTCAATATATTTTCACATTTTATTTATAAACATAAAAAACATCAGAAATACCCCTTGTAATTTTTAAAGCTGTTGCTGTTGTCAGGAACATTAAACGTTGGCATGACGTAAAATAAACACTTTCGGGGTTCTACAAGACTTGCATGTCAAGAGCAACAAAAAAAAAAAAGGTAATTGCCTAAAAAAAACTAAAATTGTTCACAAGGGGTGGCCTTACACATACACTTGTGTGTGTTTTGAGAAGACAGCTAAGTGAGCACAAGGCTTGATGTTGGAGAGTGCCCTTTTCAATATCATACACCTGGCCAAAATCCAGCTTCCCCTGCTGATTCATATTCATGTTATTTTGGCTTTGGAATTCAAACAAGCAGGGCAACAGAACCGGCAATCCAAAGGACAACCAGATAAGGAAGCGGATTTTACACTAGACCAAAATTCCTATCAAAGTAATTCAAAAAAGGAATTATCAACAGAGCTCTCCGGGGTGTAATATGAATAACGGTATGAATATCCTGGATAAAACAGCCCCAGTGGAGTTTCTGAAGTGAAGTAGGGCATGCGTCGGCACCCCAGATACGGTCCTGTCCATGTGCCTATTTATCACAGAGTGTCCTACAGAGCAAGCCGCTGACCCAAATACAGGAGACAAACAAAACATGAGGCAAGGAACTCTCACATTGAGATAATCTGCAGTGGAAGACACCAGGGGACAGGTCTAAGATCAGCTGTAATCAGTCTAATCTCAGCAAATATGATTATTAGAAGGAGTTTGGATTCTGATCCCAGATGAGAACATAATGGGTGCCTCCTGTTGATGTTAGTGAACTTAAGTTCCATCCAGACCAATGCATCAAAGATTCAGCAAAGGTGTCGTCTTTGCAACCAATGGTCATAAATTATAATGCATGTTATTGAATTACTGAGATATGCATTACAAAATGGTGTCCAATCACTTTAAAATAATATGAACCATTTGAAACAAACAAAAAAAGTATTAAAAGACACCATGGTACTGCACTTATCAACGTATTACTATGGTATTCATTAAAATAACCAGGTGTAAATACCACAATACTTCAATATGGTAATCATTCAGCGCCATATTATCTAAAAGGCATGGTATGAACATCTGATACATCACCAGGGAACTACACTGCGACCAAAATGGTCGCATATGCGACCTTTTGAAATGCCATTGCGACCCTAATTTTTAATGGGTCGCAAATGTATCACCGTTTGATTATTTTTGTACCTACCTAATGTTTTAGGCAATATGCTATGATTTACTATGAGCATTTATTAAAACAGAAATGTGTATTTTAAGAATACGTTTTATAACGCGCTCTGAGCATTCAACACATCAAGTTGGCTTCGCGGATTCGCGCTTGTTTAACTGAGAGAACGAGCAGAGAGAGTGAAAGCCCCAGTCGCGCGCGCGCTCTCTCTCCCTCCCTCGCTCATAATAATGAATTGAGTTGACTGAATATCTTTGAGAATACACGATGGTAAAAGGTCGGAAGACCGAAGTTTTTTTTTTCTGAACTACCACTGGTTGTGAATTGTGCTAAAATAACGTTGCCTCATCTTCTCTGAAAAGATTTCCACACCTTCAGATGGCATAAACCACTCTTTCAATAAACAAAACAAAAAATCTATCTGGTGATGAAATGTTTTCTGTGTTGAGACAAATCTTGTGCGATGTCCTAAACTGCCTGGATAATCACACAACGTGTGCCGTGGTCCGTTAATGACACGTCCGATTCGCGAACTGACTCCTTTGAACCGATTCACTTTAATGAATGGTTAAAATAACAACTGATCTGTCCAACACTGAACTCAAGAGTCATTCTAGAATGATTCATTCTTTCCAAGTAGAGCTATTCAAGTCATCTGGTGAAATTGTTTTTATATCGCAATATATATCGCAGAAAAATCAAATATCGCAATGTCATTTTTTTACCAATATCGTGCAGCCCTACTGTAAATTCTGTGGGCCTTCAATTGCAGGACTGTCCAAATTTGTAACTGTGTCAAAACAATTCAAACACGAATCATTGAAGCTTCACAATGACATATTATATTTATTTTACTTTTCCTTAAGAGTTCAGAAGTCTGCCCATCTGTGCCAACCATGGTGAAATCCAAAAGAAATTAATTTAGCACTTTATTGTGTAGGCTACTGTATTTTCTATTGCAGTAAATCTATCCCAACCATTTTTAAAGAAAACAAGAAGGCATGTGTTTTAAAAGATGGAGAGTAAAATAAAAAGCACATCTGTATGCAATACAGTTTCACTATTGGTCATTATTATCCAGAGCGGCTTACTATATAAATAATTTGTGCGACCAAATCATGTTTTGCGCTAGTAACTGAAAAAGTTAGTAGCGCAAGTGCCACCAGTGGAAAATGTTAGTGTAGTTCCCTGATCACTGTACCATGGTACTTCTACAACACACACACACACACACACACACACACACACACACACACACACACACACACACACACACACACACACACACACACACACACACACACACACACACACACATATATATATTCAAATATTTAAGCATTTTGAGAGCCTAGGGAGACTGACTCGATTACACTATTTGCTGTGTTTTAGGTGAGTGAGTGGAGCTAAAGATCTTTTGGCACGTTTTGTTTGTTTCAACTGTTTAGATTAGGGGCATTTTCTGTACAGCATCATGGGTAATGTAGTTTTAAAATGTAGAATTCACCCGACTTGAAAAAGCTCAAGCATTTAAAGTGGCAGACAATGTAACTGCAGCGCATACTTATAGACAGTATGTGATTGTGCATTGCCGTGCATATCGTTAGTTATCTTTATAGTATCATACATGGTGTGAACCAACCATAACCTTCATAAACAGCTTTTTATGATTCCTGGATCAGGATTAAGGATAGGGATAGAGTTTGCATGCACAAACAATTTTTTTTGCTAATTAAATATTTACTGAAATTTCCATTACTTTTGCAGGCTTGGAAATCTCAATGTAAGCATGTCCTCTTATTTTCAGGTTTTCCATGACAATGGGAACCCTGGTACATTCAAAAAGTCAGCTTAAAGGTGCATTACAGCATGTTGTTTGTTAAATAGAGGCCTGCAAACTACTCTAACTCAAAACTTTCAGAGATTTTTTTTAATTTTTTATAATGATTGAAAGAGTTGATGGAAGCTTAATGGTGGTGACGTTTAAGTCTACAACCGTGGTGTAGTAGAAGCTTTTTTACTTCTGCAGATTGTATTTATTAATAAAAGTTGTGTACATTTGATTATTGATTGATCATTAGCTTATTATGATTAACAAAAAAAAAAAAGAATCATAAACTTTTGTTGGTCACAGAACTTATTTCTGTAAAAATCAAAAGGTCAATAGAAAAATCATATTAGGTTTTTGTTGAGAAAGTAAGTGCGAGGCTAACTTACAGGTTGGCCTACAAAAAATATGTAATCACTGAAGCACTAAATGATGATAATAAAGTTTCATTTAACTGAAAATTATTTTTTTGACCTTCACATTCCATACTTTTATTACAAACACATAGTATTTTAGGAAATAACAATCTAAAGTTATGTCTGTTCCTCACACAATGCTATATTCAGAATATAAAGCATGAGTTGTATGGACTGCTTTTTGTCATTTTTGGAGCAGCTCCAGTCTCCATCCACTCACAATAGCGCCAGTCCCCATCCACTCTTATTGTTTCAAACTCAAAGAGTGTGATAATTCTTTAAAGTACTTCCAAGAACGCGTGCTCTGTGTTAGAATTAGAATGTTGTGTCCCGGAGAAGAATCGCATGTATGGAGCAACATTTTTATTTAATTCTAGGAACTACTCCTTTAAACACAGCGAGCAGGTTTTTCTTGTCAGGAAAACTACCGTAGTTCAAATGCCAAATCAGTTAATGTTTAACAACACACGATTTAGCCTACACTGCTGTCAACGCTACGCTACGCGACGCGACGCTGCCATATCAACAGATCGGTCCACAACGCAATTGCTCAATGACGCTTTCTGGTGTAATGTTTGGTGTGTAATGTATCCATTATAAACACAAACCTCTTTTATACGGGACTGAATCGCTTTCAAAACATTAACATGAAGCAAAAGCAACAGTGGAGGCGAGAATCACTCACGATAACACGGGGATCGGCGTCCATACAATACAGTAGGGATAGCGGCTTATGCTCGGGTCTATCCTCTCAAACGCTATGTTATAATTCTTCATGGTCTCTATTTCGACAGCATCCGCCATCACCAGCTGTGAGAAATGAACTAACTTCATTCGTTACGCTTCCTGGAAGCTGCAGCGCGCTGGCGACACGCGGGGCGCGTTTCCGGGGTCCCTTCGGCCACTGCAGACCACACACTTTATCTATGGTAAATATCAAGTGAAAACACTTTAAGTAGCCTACAAACCATTATGTGAGGACCTATTTGACAATAATATATAGATATATGAGTAAAATAAGTAATTTAACAAAGTGTGGCTGAGGATCTGAGCATTATGTAGGCTATATAGCCTTTAGACATCAGTAGCTACAAAGATAATATCAAATAAAGCAATGACCACATGTATCAAGATAAATTAGAAGATTAAAGAAACATTAATACTGTTGCAAAATTATGAACTATAAATAATGTATAAGATTTTCTACTGCTTTCTTCTTTATATAAACTATAAAAATTATTTTCATTATTTGTTATCACAACTTTTTATCTTTTGTCAAATCAGCTTAGATAATTATTGTGGTTCAGATAACATAATATTGAGTTTCTATTTAATAAACCAATCTCCTTATAAACCAAACTTAATTTTTTTAATTTCAATGAACTCAAAATTTTAAGGCAGGTAACTTACTTTTTTTTTAAGTTAAACCAACAATAACTTTTTTTAAAACAAATTTGATTTTTCAGAGTTGGTTTGTTTGCACTTCATTTTGTAAATGAATCTTCCATACATAATAAAAAAAAATCACCATGCGAGTATATTGTGTTATCTTGTTATGTATTCCCTTTAATAAAGAGAGATATGATGATATGACAGAAGCTCAATTCTAAAAGCCCGTAACGTAATTTACTGTGTGAAAAATGTTTGATTACTTACTAGAATATGTATACGTGAATATTTAAACAATGCAATTCAATATAGCCCACTTAAACTTTAGCATTTGCAGTGTCTGATCCTTTTCTAAGTTATAGATCAATTAACCTCAAGTTTTCCCTCAGTGCTGTATATGGATTGCATTGTAAGAGAATCCATCTGTACTCGGGCTAGAGGAGAAGAGTGGCCCATTAGACCTGACAGGTGATATATGGTGCGCATGGCAAAAACAAACTACTCAGCAAAAGCAAGCGGACAATGATAAACGAAGGCATGGTGACACAGATACTGTAGGCTCATCATGACCGAGCTAAGGGAGTTCTCCTGCAAAATGCCACTTCAATTTCTGCCCACATCAAACCCAATTAAGCTAGAAGATGCAGGTATAGTGTCTACACATCAGCTTCATAAAGTCCACTTCCAAGATGTTTCAACTATTTTTCCCTTAGAGATTATTCCTTTCCAAGGTCATTTGTATGCATGCAATTGCAATGATCTCCAAATATTTGCTAAATACAAATACTAGCCTACCATAGGATAATATTTAATATTTTTTCTGTATTATAATTAGAAGGAGATTTTATTTTTTGCATTAGATCAATGAGACATTATTATTATATTTAACATATTAATAATGAAAAATAAAAATAAGTTTACACTTTATTTTAAGGTGATTTATTACATAGTATTTACTCAAATAACTACTTATAAGTAATATTAATAACTAGCCTACATGTACTTATAGAGTTACGGTTAGGGATTGGTTTAGTTAGTTACTTGTAATTATGCATAATTACATAATGCAGTAACAATTAACAAACTACGCCAACTGCTTAATAGTCCAAATAAGGCTTTATTTTCATTAAGAAAAATAAAATTCCTATTTTTTTTCTTTGGTTTGGAGCGAAATAACCCAGACATGGACTTGACTAGTTTTGTGAGATAATTTTTCACCTGAGCAGTCAACGTTAATTAGCATATTGTTGTATGTTTTTATACAATTGAAAGGAAAAAAAAAAACCTTTTTTTGTAGAAACTATCATATTTTTATAGTTTGTTGTATTTTTGTCATGCTGAAAATAAAGTTGAGAATAATTGCAAATAGGATCATTCTGTTTCACGTCCGGCAGAACGAGTCCCTGGAGCTGCTGCTGCCCTTTGCTTTGAGTGATTTGGTACATAGCATTTGTTCCTTGGTGAGCGACACACATATATCTCAAGGGGAACATCCATATTTCTATGGCTTAAAATAATAAGCTTCAGCTCCAAAAGTATGACATCTGGACCATATGTAACAGAGGTTAATTTGGTCTCCCTGCTGGCTGTGGAGCAATGCTGTTTCACACTGATGTCTGTAATGAGTGGGGTGATCTATTATAATTACATTCCTTCAGTGAGAAACAACGAGTAACATAAATGAAGTCCCTTGAGAAGTGGAAGGACATTTTTTTATAAGAAAACTTCAGAATATTATCAGTGTGAGGGCTCATTCTTACATGAAATTAATTTAACCAGGCTTTTAGTTTTAATTTAGCAGTTTATTATTTGGTGTATAATAATTGTAAAGTATGCTAATGCAACAATTACAAGGCAATCATTACATTTATATAAACTTTTCGTTTAAATAGTACTGGATTGTAGTAATGATTGTTGTTTTATACCATTGTGTTATACCTATGTATAGGCTACATATCACACACACACACACACACACACACACACACACACACACACACACACACACACACACACACACACAGTTTAGGTGTGCCACTTATCCCGCGATTGTCATAAAAAACTGCACTGTCCCAGAATCAATATGTGAAGCGATTTGTTCCGTATTTTTGTTCACAGAGCTGATGATTGGTTTCGGAGGAACTTTGCCACTTCTCACAACCAAATTAAACAACAGCCTCTCACAAGTTAGAAACAAAAAGCAAAGCCAATCGGATTAGCGATGCGCGTTCGTGGGGCGGGTCTTAGTTATAATAGAGAACCATGTAGCTACCAGGAATTGTGAGTTTTTCACAGAACGCTCTTATAAGAGTGGTTTTATATATAAATATATTTTATTTTTTGATCGAAATTATTGCAAGTGACAAATCAGTGCTCATTGGATATTGGTAGGGACACGTCTCATAGCGTTTCTACTATATTCTACGCCCCTGCACACACACACACACACACACACACGTGGTGGGTACTCTTGTTGTGCTTGTTGTTGCTTCTATACACTGGGAGCTTCTATCACTAAAACAAATTCATTGCGTGCATAAACATAGGTAGTTGGCAATAATTCATAATCTTTCTGACTTTGTAGCCTACTGTTATATTGCAATTTCATACTATTATGGTGTCAATAAATTGCTTAGTCTCATGTCTTCGGGTCGGGTGACCGTAACTTATTACAAATAATGTTTAACCTCTCGGTAAAAAAATTAAAAGTAAACATTTAAAAATTAATTGATCAGCATGATGAAAACCACCTCGCTGTGATCAGGTTTTACAGTAAAGTGGCGACCTCTAGCGGATCAAATTCTCTCTCTCTCTCTCTCTCTCTCTCTCTCTCTCTCTCTCTCTCTCTCTCTCTCTCTCTCTCTTTTACAATCGCTAGGACACATCTCTCAATACTTTCAAAACTCTTCACACCGTTCTCCTTATAGCAACTTTCAGCTTGGCTCAGCAGGAAATTTCAAACCCAAAACGCGCTAAAACTACCAAAACACTTAATGGACGACTCTAATCAAGTCATTCATCCCTAATACTAACAAAAGTTGTCGCCCAAACACACTTTGTCACTCATAAAAAACACTTACAGAAAAAAAACCCGCAACTAATAACAGGTCAAACAGGAAACATAACACATTTTTTTCTTTTGCAAGATGTCTTAACAAAACAAGAATGACACTCTCTACTGTTTAGAATTCACTGCAGTATAAGGTCCATGTTTACATTACAGTACAAACTTATTCCTAAGTTTCTCCTTTTGTAGCCTATAGTTGGTGATAAAATTGAAACACTAACACCTGTGTAGGATTTCAGACATCTAATTGTTTTGATAGTGTTTAATTTTTTAGATTTGTAGCCTAATATATTTTAATATAGAAATGTAGCAAATTGCTGTCTTATTCAGAATTTACGTTTTTTCTCATTTGCTGACACGCACTAAATTAAACTGGGATCCGCTTGATCTTCATCATCACATTATTAGCACAGCAGAAGTCTTTTCTTGCAAATGTTTTAAAACTTTTTCCATTTGTTTCACACATTTTTCAAACCCTTTGTCAAAACAGTTACCTCAGATCTCATTGAAACACCCTGAACTCTGTTGAATTCACTGTGTTGAACAAAAGGAAAACATCTATTCACAGCTGATAGAAAGTACTTGCATAATTATAAATCTCTATGCACCTGTGTGAAACTCATTTGCACAACTCTTCAATCAGCAATCAGTCCTCATCCATCTATTAAAGATGCCACCTCTGTGTTGTTATTTGCAAGAGGCCATAGGCACGGAAGGAGAGCAAGAGGCCACGGCAGAGGGGCCCGAGGAAGAGGAGTTTATATGTGTGGTGAAGGAGCTGCAGCAGCAAGAAGATGAAATCAAGCTCAAGTTTCAAATGAAATTCAGGCAACAATTATTGACCATGTCATCAATCATGGCTTGTCCTTTAGAGAAGCTGGACAAAGAGTCCAGCCCATTCTGAGTCGGAGCACTGTGGCATCTATTGTCAGGCTTTTTCGGAATGAGAACAGGTAATTCACAGTGTTACTGTAATGTATACCACTGTGTATTTCAGCTTTACTGTTTTGCCCTGTTAGCAGAACAAACTGTGTCTACAGTAATGCAGATGTTTTATCAATCCCGTATGTGACTGTCATACAGTAATGTCATTTTTGGACATGCTTTTTGCTTTTACTTTATAGAATCCACACATTACTACACACTGGTGGTGTGTACTACTAATGGCGCTTTTCCACTACACAGTACCAGCTCGCCTCGGCTCGGCTCGACTCGACTCGACTCGCCTTTGTTTGGTTTTCCACTGTGTAAAAGTTGTACCTGTATCTGCTTTCGGGTACTTTTTTTCGTACCACCTCCGGCGAGGTTCTAAGCGAGCTGAGGCGAGCTAAGGCGATACTAAAATGTGACGTGAAAACAATGCCGACTGCTGATTGGTCAGAGAGAATCGTCACTATTCACTGCGTCATCATTGCACGCGCCAGATTGAGTATCCAGAATAACCCCGCCTTTTTAAAATAGTTTAGCCAGAGATAGTTACTAAACTTACTACTATTATTATGGCAACTCGGAAGAAGTCAAACGAGGAGGTGCAGACATTCCTTTGTTTGGTTGCCGAAGAGAGGATCCAGCGAGAGCTTGATGGGGCAACGAGGAACGAAAGGCGTCGCTATGACGACCGGGTACTATTTGTGGCGATACTTTCTGCAATGGAAAACGGAACAAAAAGCGAGCCGAGTCGAGGCGAGCCAAGGCGAGTCGAGTCGAGTCGGTACTGGTAATGGAAAAGCGCCATAAATGTAGTACATTTAGTAATGTACAACACACATTACTACACAGAGGAAAGATATTTAGTATTGAACAGGAATCTGCCATTGTAGATATCGTAGTGGCAAATGTAAGGCCGTCTAACTCGATCCAATGGCGGTAATCAAATTAGCGGTGAAGGTCTTAGTGTGTTACTGTATTTTCTCGTGCCAAAGTATTTTTGGTTAAATGCAATACATTTTCTCGTTATTTCATCTGACTCCATAAATGAAAATGCTTCAATGATATTTGTGCATCATTAAATGTGAGCGACTGTTTTACTATTCTTTTAAACTCTTGAATGAAAATAATGTCAAAGTCAATTAGAATAATCAAATGTCACAATTTAATATGTCAGGTAAATGTATCATTATAATTTCATAATCAATTCAAGGATAATCAATGCAAAACAACAAATGCTCTAGAACAAAGAGGAAAAAGTTTACCCGACAAGAAATGCGTGAGGCTGAGAGTCTCGCAACTCACAGCCTCACGGGCCGATATCAGATATAAAAAAGGCCCAGAGGTCTCCCTACGTTTCATTATATACCCAGACCTCATTTCAAATCTAAACATCATCCACAGGGTAAGTCACCATTTGCTAGCAGTGTAAAATTAGCATTCAGTCAAATGGTCAGAAGGTATTAACTCAAAGACACACCCTCCATTGTGGAAGATGTTTCTAAACTTCCTAAGAACTTTATTACCTTTTGGTTTATTTCTTTGGGAATGAGACATTTGTACCAGTCGCACCGAGACATTTCAAATAATACCAAACATGTATAAACCTTGATGATAATCATTCACATTAAACCATTTAGATTCTTGTGTGAGTTTGGGAGATCTCTGCAAGGATGAAGAATGGGGGATAGAAATGTAGATTAGGATGAGGGAGGTGAGACCTTTGTCTCAATAGTGCATGAGGGGGAGTTCAAATGTTAAATTCCTTTGTTTTCTCAGAGAGTGGTCCGCTCTTAAAGTCCTTCCAGTCGTTCCAGTCTTACACAAACAATGCAATCAGACAGTTCCATTTCAAAGAAACTCTGACATCGTAAAGGAGGCACGATTCCAGTATGTGCAGGTACAGATTTTTTATTGTAACACCTTATTTACCATAGTTACATGGGACTGGAATAATTTGCTTTATGAATTTGCTCTTATTCTAAGAGAATAATGTAGCTTGAAGCTGAAGGGGCACATAACACATTCATTTTTGTGGATGAAGCCGGCTTCAACCTCTGTAAAGTGATGAGACGCGGGAGGAACATCATTGGGCAGAGGGCCACTGTCACAGTGTCAGGTCAGAGGGGTGCCAATATCACCATGTGTGCTGCCATCTCCAATGGTGGGGTCCTTTGCCACATACCAACTATTGGCCCAAACAATACAGAACGCCTCATCACATTTCTTGATGCATTGAAAGAAATACTGATTCTACCCGAAGAGAGAGGGCTGTTGAGGCATGGCATGACTGTATGTCATAATTTGGGACAATGTGGCTTTCCACCACTCTCGCCTTGTGAATGAATGGTTTGCAGCACAGCCTCGTATTATGATGCAATTCCTCCCTGCATACTCGCCTTTTCTGAACCCAATCGAGGAGTTCTTCTCTGCTTGGAGGCGGAAGGTGTATGATCACCGGCCATATGAGCAGATGCCTCTCCTGGAGGCAATGAATGCTGGTTGCCTGGCAATAGGTGAGGACTGCCACTGATGGATATGCCATGCAAGGAGGTATTTCCCTTGGTGCATTGCAAGGGAAAACATTCAATGCGATGTTGATGAGAACCTGTGGCATAATCGTCAAGAACGAATGGACTAAATGTGTTGCATTTTTTTATTTTTTTGTGAGTGTTAGAGCATTTTGGCCATTGAGCTTCAGTTTTATCCTGTGTGTTAACTGTTTTTAAAATGTGATGTAACAGTTTTTAAAAACAAGTATGTAAACATTTGCAATTTGGCCTGTAGGTTGATTGTGTCTGAGTAAGAAAGGAATTCATATAATTTAGTCATTTAATTGAATTTTGTGCTAAAGCAATGGAAAATTTTCCTCAGTTTAGCTCACTGATGTTGTGCTCACTGTGGGAAGAGTTTTGAAAAGATGATCTAAATATTGTGAAATGGGACCTAGTGATTGTATAATAAAAGCTGTAATGGAGCCCTTTCTAATATTTCTGTATATCTAATCTACAGTAGATACAAACGCTATAATCAGCTCAATCACAAAGGAGAGGCACGTGGGTTTATCTAGCAAGCCTTTGAGCTTGTGCCATGATGGTAGTTGAACAAACTCAGGGTTACAGGATTAGTTTTGAGTTGACAAAACCATACCAATCCAACCAGGCTTTGTTGGTACCATTATGCTGATCATCAACTTTCTCTGTCAACTCAGGCTTTGATCTTGAGTTTAGGTGTGACATCAGTAGCAAACAGCCAATCACATGCTGAGAAAGAGTAAACTGAGATTCATTTCTCGTGAGAGAAGCAACACGATTCACTTCTGTCTTTTGCAGAATATTACGAGATTGAAAAATATAAAGAATTTAAACAAATTTACACAGCAAGAAGAAAATAGCTGTCTATGAAAGAGTACAACTAAAAGAAAAAGACTTGCTTTCTCAGTTCGAGTAAAAGTTGTGAAGTTAGTTTATTGATATGGGTATAGAGAGAATCGAACATTTAAGCTCTCATGTAGTCATTTTATAGCTTTATCTATTGGTTCTAAAGCATATTTATATTACCTTTGTATATTTATTCATTTAAACTGTGCGTAATAAAACTAAACTATAATTGTTCATGTGTGATTGATTAAAGGTATATCTAATATCTAAATCATACAAAATTATTATATTAAATAAGCATTAGTAAAAGCCAGACGATTTTGTCTTTAAGAATCATTTGCTATGTAGGGACCTTTAATTTGAAGTAGAAACAGGTGGAGTGACTTTATCCTTTGCTCACAGCTGATTGGTCCAAGTTCGGTTTGCCACCATTTACCTGGAACATAACCTGCCCCGGACCAGGTTAGTCGTGGAGCGCAAGTTACTATGGTGATGAACACTGCTAAAAGCCAAACCACTTCCATGGTGCCTAAAACCCAGGGTTGGCACAAACTAAACTGAAACATAGCTGGCTAGCCACCTAAACCGGTTTCATGGTACAGTATAGGCCCCAGGTGTCGAGGTCATGGACACAGAGATAGGTGATGGTGCGTTTGGTAGCCAAAGCTTGGAATACATATAATAATAATAAAAACATCAAAATAATACAATAATAAAAATTTTAACTTAAATTCAAATAAACAGTGTAACAAATTAGAACATGTGTAAACATTTGATACCACAGTGTTTTAACATACACACCCACACATACATTACTGAGGGTCACTGTGGTGAACAGTAGGGAAACACAGACACAATACTAGGGCTGGGTACCGAGTTCGGTACTTTTTAGGTACCGACCGAATTGCCTCGATTAGGGTTGTAACGGTATGAGATTTTCACGGTATGATAATAGTCTCAGAAAATATCACGGTTTCACGGTTTACGGTATTAAACAATGATTATTATTATCAGCTGCAATGAACCTTAAATTAATGAAAACTGATAGGGTTTTTTGGTTGAACATATGGTTTATTAAAACAAACTTTTTTAATCTACCTTTTGAAAAAATAAGAAAGAAAAAATAAAGCCGCAGATCTCCCATTTGAACAAACATGTTTGATCAATTGAATTAATAAAATTCTTAATTTATTAATTATTATTTAAGATAATTTTTATTTTGACAGGTTGTACTAAACTCCTATCAGTTTCAGTCAGAGTGTATTTGACAATGATTATTTTCAACAAAATTATGAAATGCTCATTTAGTTCTCTCAGAGCAGCTCTGGATATGTTCATGTGTTCACGTCCTTATATAGTGAGTGAGACGGCAGACGCTTTAAACACCATGAGCGTCCCACATACTTGAGTATATACTAGGTGAAACGGTGCTGCTCATTCACACAGACACGCTGAACAAGCAGAATATAGATTTACAGTTTTTTGCGCTGTTTAATAGTCACACTCATATAGCGATTTTATTTATTGCACAGCTATATTTTAGATTTATTCATCCATCTATCAAATCGCGCATTTTACGTGACATCTGCGTTATATTGTAAATTCCCTCAGCAACACGTAAATAATATGGACTTAAGTTATAAATGGAACTTTATCTGCAGGGAGGGAAGGTGTTCGTGAATATGGGAGAACATATTTGACATATTTCCTCCTTTTGCAGCCACTCTTCGTCCATATTTCTGGACACAATATCAATAGATATTGGATATCAATCTTCAAGGAAAAACCCACGTTCGTTTTTCGGATACCCAAAGTATTCCCACACTGCAGATTTTAACTTTTTTTTCCGAAGAATTCGCAGCCTCAGTCTCAGACATTTTCTCCAGTGCACATGTATAGGTGGAGTAGTCAAGTGGAAATAAGTTGCATATGCGCATTTGAGATCTGCTTTAATTTTTTTTCCAAAACCGTGGATAAGCAAATGTTCACGATATGATAATCGTACAAGTCAATATCGCGATAAACCGCCATACCGGTATACCGTTACAACCCTAGCCTCGATACTACCGAGTATCGAAACATGTCTTGTTTTTCGGTACCAAGTTTCGGTACCTAAGTGGTTAATCTCGTCAACGTCAGTGAAACAATAAGCATGCAGCATGATTGGCTGTGGCGGAAAAACACTAGTTTACGCGGCTGCCTAGAGTAGAGACGTGGTTTGTCGCACGTGAGGCTGTAGTGTGTGTGTGTGTGTGTAAGCGTCCCAACCCAGATAGATAGAAAATATGTGGAAATTATTAAAAGTGTACCTACCTATGTCAGAAGGCAACACGGTAAATCACAAGGCACTTAAAAGCGCACAGAATACACTTGAGTAGAAATTTTTTCCGTCTTCGACTGCAAGAACTGGACCGCGTCATAAATGAACCGAAATTCAGCGTATAGGATACTTGCCTCACAGACATGAGGAATAGTCCTATATACGGTCAAAATATATCTATTTTTAAACGATACAATTTGAAATAAATAGTTTGATTACCTAATCCATATAGGCGCGCGCACGCGTTCACTACTGCAGGAATGACGAGTCAGCATCACAATAATCATCTTTGCCGCCAACACACTGTAAACACTTGTTCACTAATAAACAATTCAAATATCTCCTTGCTATCGTTTCCCGACACATCCATAATCATTAGGCTACTTTCACCAGTGCTTTGCGGCCAGCTTCATGTGTGCTGAGCGCGAGGCATATATCCCGCCGCCCAGTAGCCTATATTTAACTCATTTCACATTTATTATAGCATTTTTCACAATACATATGGTTTCAAAGTAGCTTACAGAAAATGCATGTGTCTAAATTACAATTTAGAGTGATCTGTTATCAGAGGTGACTGTGTGTAATGCATTTCAATTCATTTTCATTCAGTTTCATTGTTAAACAATGCATTAAGAAAAATGAGCTAATTGAAGTAAAGAATAAATGTTGTTAAATGATTAGGAAACAGAAAACTTTAGCATTGGTGCTTTTTTACATTTTGTACATGTACATTTTTTTATTTACTTTTTTACATTTACAAAATATGTGTAAAAAAAGTCAACAAACTGACTGAAAAAATAAAAGTTTTTTTTTAGGTAATGTAATATTGTTAAAACTGGTTTCATAAAATTGGTATCGAAAAAAGTATCGATCAGGAACCGGTATCGAAGTCAAGGTATTGGTATCGGTATCGAGCATTTTGTTACGATACCCAGCCCTACACAATACACACATTACACACACATTTACCTGCTGTCTCTCAGGTTGTGGCACATCCACATATATCTGGCAGCCAGTGCTGCTGTCTGTCCCTCTCCTAATATGATCTTATCTGTTCTACTTCAGTCATGGCAGTAAAGTTCTTTATTAAGTTAGTGAATTTGTTTAAGTAGAGGTCACTGATTAAAACGTATTTGAGTAAAGGAGGAAGTGCGTCTCTGTCTCGATCTCTCCTGTCTTATAGTGAACACACACCCTTTGCTCTCTGGGTAACCAGTTGTTTCTGTGTCTGCCAGCCTCCCTGAGCCTGTACTTGCTCAGGATCCGTCTCTACTTTGTGTCTCTGACACTCTGGAGATACTCCTCCAATTCATAATTTAATTTCAGAGTTTTAATTTCAGAGTTTGATAGAAATGTAATTTACTTTGTGTTTTAGTTTCCTGACCCCAATGTTCCAGATATGTATATTTAGACTGTTTGATCATTTGGTTTATTTTGATGTTTGTGTGAGAAGCAGTGCTGGTCTGAGACAAGTTAGTGTTAGTAGAGTTAGCCAGGTTAGTAAGTCTCAGAACCAGCTGACTGAGGGGACTTTTTTCGGGGGGCAGTTCTTGGGTTTGTAGTGCTTTAAAATGTAGCTATTCTGTGGGACTTGATTTTAGTTGCATCCAGAATTTGAGGGATCTTTTTTGCATATTTGTTGTTTGAATACATTGATTTTATAATGTCATAAACTTTACCCCCTACCACTTTGTAAAAGTTTGTAATATAATCCGTTATGGTTAACACTTTAGAATAATGGTCCGTCATTAATAAGTAACTATGCAGGAAGTAATGCAGGACTAGTACTACATTATCACTTCAGCTAACTACTATTAACTAATATAGACACAAGCTTAACTAATCAGTAAATAATATCAAATTTAGGACTTAGATAGTTCCTTATTAGGTAATTAATAATTAATGAGATTGGCATCATTAAGAACTAATAGGTAATTATGAAAAATTATTTACTAATCACAACATTAACGTGTCTGAGACGTTAGCAATTTAGTTTTTTTACTCTCAACGTGGTCATAAAATGCATCACTAATTATTCAAGTGTTACCTAATCACGATCTGGAGCATTATTTTAAAGTGAAAAGATCTTTTTCACTTTAAAATAATGGTCCAGATCACTAGTAGTTCCTGCATAGTGACTAAGTAACACTTGAGTAATTAGTGATGCATTTTATGACTATATTCAGAGTAAAAATGGTGACTGATTACGTCTCGGATACTGAAGATACACAATAATGTTCTTTATACCCAATTTGTCAGTTATTTGTTATTAACTCTGGGGTCCTTCGTTTCAGAGTCACACTCAGGACCTTCGGGTCCAAATGGGCCGGAGGGGTGGGATTCATATTTATTAAAAGAAAATCATCATTTTTTTTTTTTACTTGTTTTTTATAATATTTTTTCTTTTCTTTTTTGGTGTTTTGAGATAATTTTATGATTTATAATTAATATTTATGCAATAAATATGACCCATTTTCCCCCGATTTCCCCCCCATTGAATATAATAGAAAATTATTTTAAAAAAAAATCTTTTTTTTTATTTTTTTTAAAGCTGTATTTCATTTTAGAGTCAAGCCTAGACCTCATGAAAGCAATTTTTGAAATGAGATGGATGCCATCTGGTGGACAAACTGAGCATTTTAAAAATGCAAAACACGTATGAAATCTGAATTTTTTAGTTTGTTTATGTATAAAAGTGTGTTTGTGTGTGTGTGTGTGTGTGTGTGTGTGTGTGTGTGTGTGGATGTGTCTGTTCTGCACTCTTGATGTTTTATAGATTCACCCCTTCACTGTTGTGTGCTTTTTTTCTGGATCGTGGCTGATTTGTAGATTGTACGGACAAAAAAACTCGGTATTTTCACATTTTTGCCAATTTCCCATTCATTTCCTATCCGGGTCCATTTGGGCCGAAGGTCCTGAGTGTGACACATTTTTTTACAACCACTTAGATTATTCAAATCCTGTCCCCAATTTTTTTGGATGTTCATATACCAAGTACCAAAAAAGTCACCAAATTTCAGACCATTTCGATGAAGCTATGATTTAAATATATATATATATTTAAATGCGTCGGGTCCATTTGGACCGAAGGACCCCAGAGGGTTGAGGCTAATCTCATTAAGTATTTATTGATAGAAACTATCTCCGAAATTTGATATTATTTGCGATATAAAACCGAAATCGATCCACGAACCTGTGTCACGGTGTGTGAAGGGAGAATTTCAACTCCCAGTGTTATCCTTCCCGTCCAGATCAAATAGGCTATAGCATCTTTAAATTACTATTAGTAGCGTATTATTTGAATTTAACATTATACAATACAATACCACAAAAAATGCATTTAATATATTAAAACTTCTGTTTATATATCATACTCCATTAATAAAGGAGTTCAGACATTAGAAAAATATAACACATGCATTTTATATTTAATATGAGGGAAATACACATGCGTTACGGACGTGACACCAAAAAATCTTAAATTTTTAGGTGGCAATTTTTTTTTTGTGTGTAATTCTGTGAAATGTGTGAATTACACTGCGCAACCTAAAGTAATACCACCCACTGGATGAAGAAGGGTTGGCTCTCCATAGAAAATAAAATATTCATTTTATTTTATTTTTTGTGTTCGCATTTATGAGGAAAAAACAATGTTACGGACGTGAGAGTTCCCTGAAAGCGTTAGCCTACTAAAAGACTGCTTTAAAACTTTTACAGACCTCAAACAGAAAGCACTAAGCCTTTCTTTCAAGTTAATTTTGTTTTGTATTAATAGTATCTTCATTTTAATCAATGTTTCATCCACAAATTACCTGGATTTAATAAATAATAAGTAAATATAGCAGACAATAATATCACCACACGGAGGCGCCGGCGCCTGAACTGCAGCTCGTTTCATAAATGAACCGAAACTCAGCAAAGTCTACTTGCCTTACAGACCTGAGAAATATATATTATCTACGGAACGCTTGAAATGTCTTAAACGGAACAATTCAAAACGAAAGAAAACTATGTAATCCGTATGAAATGTGCATTTTTCTACGGCGCGTTCACTACTGTGAAGATCGCGAGTTGATCAGCATCGACACAGAAAACACTTGTTTATTAATAAATAGCCTAATTAAAATGTATCATTGCTATATTTTACATATTCATAATCATTACTTTTGCCGGTTCTTTGTGACAGCTTTTAGGTGTTTTATTGGCAGCGCCACCCTTACATGTTACATGAACACGTCTGCATCAGCACAGAAAACATGGAGATGTATAATGGGATAATTGTAGGCTATAATAAAATTGGCCACTGAATTAGCAAATGTTGTCCATGAGCTCCGTAACGACATCTCTCATAAAGGTTTGCGACTTAGTTTAAATAGTAAAAAAATGATCTGAAAAAATAAATAAAACACCTAACGTTAGCCTCTTCGCTAAATATAACACAAAATACCATTGGTATGCTACTTCCGCCGCCTGACCGGAAGTTGCACCCACTTTATCCTTTACAGTAGCGCCCCCCCTATACAGGTGGATAGGGCATCTAGTCTCTATATGATGTCTATGGATACATCTGTCCATAGACATAATACATTTTTGGTGCCTCCCAATTCGCCTACTTATACTACGCCCTAAAAGTATGTACTCTTTTTGTGAAGAAAAAGTACATACTTTTAAGTGTGTAGCAAAAGAGTAGGCAAGCTTTGGGACATACTCGTCATCTTTAACGGACAGCTCTGTCACGTGCATCACCGTAAACTGCCTTGTCAATCATCTCGTCACAGTTAAAATCCAAAAGTTATATTCATTGTCAATCATCTCGTCACAGTTAAAATCCAAAAGTTATATTCAATCTAATATAATTTCTTACCGTTTCGGAGAGAAATGTAGTAGCTCGTTCATCTGCCAGTCGTGGGTCTTTCATGCGGAGACTCTCAATCTCCTCATGTGTTTGCAATTTGAATGTAGATGCATTTAAAATGTAATGGCTAAACGTATCTTTATAAAAGTTCGCAATGCTCCTGCAGATGCAATATAACGTAGCCAACATTGAATAAATACATTTTCGTCGGGTTAGATACTGATAATTAATCGCTTAAACCCCTTCTACTATCTAAACCTCTACCCAACCGCCGGACTCGCGCGTCCTCCATGTAAGTAGTTTTTTTTTAAACACTTTTCACTCGTGTTTGTAGTTCTAACCGAATCCTCGTCCAACGCGCGATTGGTTGTAGGCAATATCACCCACTGGAGCGTACGTCAACGGCGCCGCCATATTGCGGAGGGCAACTTTCCCATACCTCTCATACCGGGAATAGAGAAAAAAGCACTTTTCTGTGCTGCACAAATCGCCAAACAACTGAAAACAGGTCTCGAGGAATTACCTTTCACAAGCAAGACTGAACATTTGTTTCTGGTTGTATTTGGTCATGATATAATTAGTAATAGTAACAGGGCTCTCAAGTTTTATCAAAAGTTTAGAGTGAGATTTAGGGGAGGAGCCACCCAAATATTTGCAGCAGCGGTCCCTCGACCCAACCAAATTCGCTTCAATTGTTGCTAGCAGTTCAATTTTGCCTATTGTTCATAATTGACCAGCACAAATGGAAATTATAACAATTGTTAAATCTGATAAAAAGACAAATTCATCCAAATAAAATAAATAGTTATATTTAAAAAATACAAATTTATTGAAAAATAAAAATAAATTTGACCCCAAACAAGCCAGCTGAACATCAGTGCTCAATGTACATAACATTGTGTCATAACAACTTGCCCTGAGCATGTATGTCAAGACCCAAACCGGTCACCTTTACAGGGGTCATCGGATGCCCATTTTCCACAAGTTGGTATGATTATTTTGGGTCTTAATGTAAAGTTTGTAACATACTTTGGTTAAAATTTCTCAATGGTTGTGTAAAACAACACCCTTTTTACCTCTTCAAAAACAGCTCTGTTCACAGTGACCCGTTTCGGTGCATGTCTCTTTAAATGATAATGAGCAACAACTTTTTGGCTTTTTGAGGATTAAAAAAAAGTGAATGGATTTTTTTCATTGCATGGTGATTGTGTCCACACACTGCAAAGACACATTTATTTGCAAATACCATATAAAAGTGTATTTTGCATACGATGACCCCTTTAAAAGCAGTTGGAGAGTTTTTGAATGCATCATAAATAATTTAGCGCGAATTTGGCTATACTCCTCAACATCAGCTCTCACTGACTTTGATCACAGGCAAGAGATATCGTCCAGGAATCGTAAAATCAAAATGCTAAAAAAAAAATAAAAAATTTAAATGAAGATGTCCGCAAACAGCATTCATCAGATCGTGCTCTTTCAACTTCCACTCCGTGTGTGAGCATGTTGTCTGGTAACGAACGAACTTGCAGGGGGAAAACATTTACCCGGAAACAACTAATTCTAATTTCTGATTGGCTGGTAGCTAGCATTTAACTCTGTATAACTCGAGACAGATGCTATGATGAACTCGGCAGAGAACTTCCACCCGTTTGCCTGCGTCTCGTCCATTAATTGTATAGCGGGACAAGTTCCCTTACTCCTCAGCGTGAGAAATACAAGGTGTGGCGTGTGAGCGTGTGAACGGGTTGAAATGCGAGACTTGAGAGCCCTGTAGTAACGTTCAGAGGAGAAAGGCCGCGAAATTTAAAAATACTACTGTTATTGTGTCACGAAATGTGGTCTTAAAAGTTTTTCAGTCGACAATGTAGTTGTTTAAACCTCAGATCTGTGGTTTATTTAAAAATATAGCGCCTATTTAAAAATTTTATCGGACGTTTTCGGAGTTGTGAGATACAGGCGATCACCGGGCGCTCATCGCTCATGTACCCCGCCTGGAACAGCCTTACCTCGGCTAGTGCTTCTGACGTTCTAAAGTTTCATAACTTTATATTTAGGCTATTTAACGTTGTATCCTGCTGTGTGTTTGACTGAATCGTTTACTTTATTTCTTGTCTTGTATAGCTTTTTATACCTTTTAGGCTACTTATACTGTTATGATGGCTATACTGATCAATAAAACTGAAATTTAACAAAAAAGAGACAGGGTTGTGTCATTTTATTTTATATAGCCTATGTAGGAATATTTTAAAATTTATAAATTATATTTGCATATTTATACATTATCTTCACTGTATGTAGGCCTACATAAAATAAAATGACAAATCTAATGTCAGTTTAATGATCAATATTATAATGTTTCATATTTTTTTCATATTGTCTATATTATTCTGCAATTGACATTACATTGTATTTGCTGTTCTTATTATTATTGTTATTATAATATTATACCACTTGCGACTATCAATCTATTATAGTTATGCTATCATAGTCACTAACTTATTATTTTTACTGTCTATATTCTGTAATTGATGTTTCTTATTATATTGCTATTATTATAGTATTATACATAAACTATATGCTATTATCAATATTTGTATGATTGTTTTATTGTACTTATATTATATAGCTATACTATCCATTACTATTTTATTTGCATAGCCTACTGTTTGTTTATTTTATTGACTAAACAATTTACTATTACTTCTCACTTTATCTTATATTTACTATTTGCATTTCACTGTAGTTGTACCATATCATATGTTACCATAAATAATCCATCCGTTATCTTTGTTATTGCTAAAATCGGGTCAATCACAGAAAATGTTTTTTCCACAATAAGAAAACTTTATTTCATTTAATGTGAACATTAAATTAAATCTCAGTATGGGGGTCTTCACAATTCTTATCCAAGAATAAAAAGCCAAATAGCCTAACGTTACATGACAAGCCTGAGCTTTGACAATTCCTAATACATTTTTTTTATAAGTCTATCGAGATTTTAAATAACTGGAGATGAAACTTTTTGTACACCACATACAAAGCACTGAAATCGGCTGATAAATGTTAGAACATTTTTTGTTTTTAACCAGGAAAACCGCAGCTCACCCATTTACTTGTATTTGTTTACTGCGCAGTCTTGCCCTCCGCAAAATGGCGGACACGTTGACGTATCGCAGCAACGTTCCAAAGCGGCCAATGGGGCGTCTATGTAGGTCTATGGATCTGCACATCGGATTCTGACCGGATATAGTAGACCATGCGGGTCTCTTTGGAACACCAGAGACTATTTATGCCCCGTCAGTCATTTCATCCATATACACTTCATCCTGCAGTCGGGCCTGGTTTGATCAGATTGTAATTGCCATTGAGTTGGTTTGGTAGGATTTCTTTCTATAAGTTTTCAAAATTGTATTGGTAGGTCTTGTGGTTTTGTTGTGCTCAGATTATTCCACATATCCCAGAACAGTTTTTGTTTATTGAATCTTCTAATTCTTGTATTTGGTCAGATACCTGTATGGTGTTGCTTTTTCACTCTAATTGTGTCTTTGTATATCTTTAGTTTTGAAAAATATTCCAGTCAGTGTTGTTTGGTTCTTTATGTTTCAGATTTTGATAATTATCTAAGTTGTTTTTTTAATGTTTTGCTGTTTGAGTCAAACCATTTTTCATCTTTTGCAGTATTTTTAGTGTATTTGTTTTTTTGCTTTTCTTTTTCAATTCACCTCAATGTGCTGCTTTTTAAATATGTAATTGATTTCATTTGTAGCCAAATTAACACCATTGTTTCAAATTTCTTATTAATAAATGTATTTATCATTTTTATAATTTATCATTAATCATTTTGACAACAGGTTTCAGTGAGGATTATAATATCAACATCTTTGATATGTTTCAGAAATTCTGGGTCTGTGAACGCATTAGTATTTTTAAATGTAAACCTATTTGGTAAGACAGAGAGAAAATAACGTGAAGCTAGTGTACATGTGAAAACGTACCAGGCCAAACAATTTACATTAGTCTACTTCTTTTTTTCCCAATAGAGCACTGTGTGTGTTCTTATCTGTTCAGGAGTTCAGGAGCTGGTTGCACAGTGTGTGCAGCATCTCTCAGATCTGGGTCAATTCGCTGGCAGGTGTGGAGGTGGAGGGTGTAGCGGGAGGCGTAGCTCTGTGCTCTCGGTTGTAGGGATTTCTCTAGGTGTGAGGGGTTTTTTGGTTTCTTCTTCCTAATTGGGGCTTGATGGCCAGCAGGTGGATGTGAAGTTGGTGACTGCAGGTTTACAGGTGTGTAGTGAGCTATAGGTGGGTGTAGATGTGGTGGATGATGTGAGATGCTTGTACAGCCGACGTCTCTCCTCCCAGGGGTCGGAGGGGTGTATCTGGGCATGTAGGGGTGAATGGGCCGGTAGTGTTCTGGAGTCTCATGACGATGGGGTGCGGCCCAGGGCTGCATCTTTAAGGGTCCTTGCCAAAATGCGCTCTGCATCTTTGTGCAGGTGGAGTCCATCGTACAGGTGTTAGAGGCCGATGTGGTGGTGGCGGACCAGGTGCACGTTTGGGAGTGCAGAACATCTACGGGAAATTTCAGTGTTGATGTTGTGGATGATGTGTGATGGTGTGTCATGTCGTGGGAGAAGTGTGGTGATAATAATCCTGGATTCCGGGAACTTTTTGCTGGTGATTTCTGCCATTTTTCTGACAGCATCAGCAGTATTATTGCGAAGTGAGTGAAGGTAATTTGTCCCGGTGTGGATTATGACATATGAGGGGTGCCCTTTGAAGTCTCTAATAACCTGGTGGGCGTGGCCAATTGTGCTGCATCATTTTGCAGAGACTTGGAATGTGGGAAGAGTTTCTGTGGGTCCAAGAATTTTCCATTAGATTCCATGAGGAGGAGATCATCTGGATCAGGTTCTGGAGAGTGGACAGGTGAGGTTTGTGTTTCTGCAGTTGTCTGTGTGTTTGTGGCAGGCTCGCTGTCTGTGTTTGCATAGTCTGTAGTAGGAGCTGTACTGTAGTGAAGAGTGTTGTCTTTTGTGTTTTTCTGTAACCGCTTTCTCATTTCTTACAGTTGTCTGGAAAAGTTCTCTTCTTTTCTCTCTTTGTCCTCCTCTAGCTTGCATATCTGTAAGCGGAGAGTTTGGTTTTCTCCTTGCAGTTCTCTGAGAGCTCTGTTGAGTTCAGTGATGGAGGAGTTGGTGTCTTTTTTCAGCTGCCGGAGCTTATCTTTGAGCTCTTAGATGTAAATGCTTGTGTTGCGTGTGTCTGAGAGTTTGACTTGAGTGTGTTCTCTGAATTCAGTGAAGTTCAGTTCCAGCAAACCTAAACTGTCTCTCAGTCGACGGTCCAATGGTGAAGGTGAAAGAATCGCTTGGGCTTCCTCCTCAAAGTCTGTGCCGTTTGCATGAGGCTCGTCTCTCTCCTCGCCTTATCTGGCCTTCAGCAGGGGGAAAATCGTAGTATAGTAGGTTAAGGTGAGAATTGGGTTGTCTGAGTCCAGCATTTCATCTTTGCATATAGTTAGTCTTCCACCTTGACCGATTCTTTCTTTGAAGATGTGCTTGTATTCCTCACAGATGGCTGATTTCCATGCAGTAATCAGAGTGGTGTAGAATATGAGGTTGTTCTTGATCCTTCTCCCACTGAGTTGAATGTAGTCAGCATACAGAAGAACAGGGTTGTCTCTGAGAGCTTTCTCTTAGTGTTTTTTTCTGGGCCTGTACACTTCTGCACTTCTCTGGGTAAAGCACCTCCCTGCACTCTGTCTGCACCAGGGTTGCCATGGTGATCAGACTGGGCACAGAGCCAAAACTGCAGCTTTTATCTTGTAATAATGATAAATGTTACCAGAATAAAGTCAAAATATACAGTTTTTGTTCAAGTTCTCTGTTTAGTAACTGAAGATCAAAAATTGTGTGATGTTTTTCAGCTATAGTTCCTTTAAAAAAGCCTTTAGCATTTTGGAGGGGAAACTCCTGTTAGCTGCTATAGTGGTTGTAAGGCGGGTGCCAGAAAGTCTGGGCTACCCCTCGAGGAAGCAAAAGGCTCTCCTGAGAATTAAAATTTGAACCCTCCCTTGCATAATTATGTAACAGCAACACCTGAGACACAGCACACAGTGCAACTCACACCTCACACCTCATTTTGACAAACTCCCCCTTCGCCTCCTCACCTGAAACTCACTGAAAACCCATGAAATGTCAAGTGTGTACAAAAAAGTAACATGTTTGGTATCTCAGTATGCCTGGTAAAATGGTATCATTATCCCAACCACAACGAAAAGCTAAAAGAAGTTATAAAATATGAGAAAAGTGATGTGTCGCTTAAAGGTGTTCCCTCCCCCAGATCCTTCATTCTGATCTCAGTTGTGACCCTCACTAAGGGGACCAAAATCTAATTATAATGACAGACACCACCATTTGGTAAGAAAATTGAATTATCTGGGTTTATAAGGAAAAACGTTGACAAAAGGGTTCGGGGAGTCTGTAGGTAGACTTCCCACACGATCGCTGTGTGTAGTTTTTCGTTGCCCGTTAAACTTTTCTTGAATTCCTTGATTTCCGAATTGTTGTTACTATATTTGATTGATAAATTGGATTTTGAATTATTGTTCTATTACCTGGTCAATAAATTGTACACATTTGATTTTATTCTGATTGAAATTGTTCTCCCAAGTAGATTAACTGAATTCGTATGTTCCCGCAAGTTTGCGTCAGATTAGTGACAAAAATATATTGGGCACTAATTCAAGTGTACTTGTTTTGCAGAGACGAGTTATTGCCGTTTAGGGCAGCAAATGCGCTGCTTGACCAACCTAAATCTGTATGCGTCTGTTTTACCTCTGTTTTAATTTAAAGGGGTGGTAAAACGCATTTTTTCGGAGGCTTGATTGTGTTTGTGGGGTGCACTGTAACATGTGTTCATGCTTCGTTTTTTAAAAATTGCATTATTTTTCATATATTTTACCTTTATTCTACACTGCTCTGCCCCTCCTTGTAAAAACGGTCTGATGGTTTCCTGGTTCTATGAAGCCAGTCCCTCAAAACTACGCAATGGGCTCAGATTGGTTAGCTGGCCCAGTGTGTTGTGATTCGCTAACCATCTAGTGTACGTTTTCCGGAAACGTCACGCCCCTTACCTTTTCCGGTAGTTTGTGCTTTGGTGTATAATATACAATGGCGTCAATAAAACCAATCGAACCCGGGGAAACGTTAGTGAAGATGATCGAGCAGAACCTGTTCAAGAACGGCTGTTAAACGACGTTTCAGAAAGGTTTGTTTTTTGTTGTTCTCTCATTACTTTTTAGATACGCTGTTATTTAATTGTACTAATTATTATAGAATTACAAAAAAATAAGCTTCATAAACAAGAGTTTCATATAATCGTTCTAACAAATTATACTACAGTCCTCAAAAGGGATTTTTTTGAGTAAAGACTGCGGATCTATAGTGATCGTTTCTGACTGCATGGCATGGTTACTTTTGTATTTTTAGAACGATTGTAGACAAATATCTGTCGACAGAACTATTAACCCAAAACGAACACTAAACATCGGCTGCCAAATCAAACAGAGAGCATTGTTTAGCATGTCTGTAGATAAACAAGCATGTAGATAAACATAAAAGCTCTAATCAAAGAATAATTTAACATTACACTAATTCCAAGTTCGCTGTTGAGATTAAAACAAAGTTTGTAACGTTAGGTGTTTGTCGGATAACGTTAAGTATGAATGAGCATTTAACAAACCAGCAGAGCCCCAAACAGCGTTGTCATTTGTTTACTTCCTTGCTACAACGTACAATTAACAATATGAACTATTACAGGAAAACACATCGACGAAAAATAAATCATACTTACAGGTTGTGGCCCGTAAACAAAAGCTTCTGTTCTTAAAGTTGGAATTGCTCCATCTTTCAGGACAAGCCGTTGTGCAAATCATGCATTGAACTCGCGAAGATTGTGAAAGCTTTCCTCCGTGTGCAGCACAGAGAGCGAGATTTGGGTCATAATTATGAGGGACCGAGTTAAAAATAAATTTTAACCATTGATCCCTAACTCCATCGTCCCTAGGAAGGCTGAACAAAGTGGACCTGCAACCGGGATGAAAATAACAGCAGCGTTTCGACGGCATTGCGACAACTCATCTCCAAAACAGCAATATAAAATGGCCTCGCCCCGCGTATTAAGTATTCTCGGAGTGTTGTGTAGTCCAAAACCGGTCGTTTGCTGTAGTCCTTAGAAATTGAATTTTTTAAAAGCAAATATCTCCCTTTGCTTTGAACTTTGAGCGCTGTAACTTTGCAGATGTTGTTTATACTCAAACAGCAACATT
Source organism: Siphateles boraxobius (assembly GCF_051911475.1). Taxonomy (NCBI): domain Eukaryota; kingdom Metazoa; phylum Chordata; class Actinopteri; order Cypriniformes; family Leuciscidae; genus Siphateles; species Siphateles boraxobius. The sequence goes on from NW_027509064.1 coordinate 4,735,620, forward strand.
ACACACTAGCTAAAGTTAGAAAAGTGAAATCGTGTTTTACCACCCCTTTAATGTTACTTTAGATCAGTATACGTAGCAAACCCCGGGATGGCAATCCAATATATAGCAGTGGCCATACCCCTGTCTGAAGTAAACGTTACATTAAATTCAAGTGTATGCAAATTCAAGGGGGCTATATAAAAAAGTATCTTGGATTGTGTAAGGGTGAATCTGACCCTCTAAGATATTAGCCAATTACCTCTGTTTGGTGACTGAAACTGGCGAGATTGCGAGCGTGAGACCTGCGGAAGACGCGAGGACCTCTGAGTGACATAGCTTCCTAATCTGAGAGGGTAAAACATATTTAAAGAGTTAAAAAAGAATATCAAATATTTGTTCACTTTTAATGATGCCCAGATATCATTAAAACCTTTTTCTTTATGGAGTCAGATGAAATAACGAGTTGATACATATGAGAAAATGTATTCCATTTAATCTTGAATGTTGCGAAAAAGGAAAGACAGTAACAAGCAGAGCCATTGGGCCGATCGAGCCGGGCTTACAAAAGTGATCCAGTAGCCAGATGCTAATCCGCAGGTTCAAGTCTTCTTTCTTTTATTAAAATGTATTTTCTAGGGATAAAATCAGTCTTTACCTCAGAGGTCTTCAATCCTGCTCCTGGAGGGCCGCTGTCCTGCAGTTTAGTTCCAACCCTAATCAAACACACCTGAATCAGCTCGTCAAGCTCTTCAGGATTGCTTGAATATACAAAGGCAGGTGTGCTGAAGCAGGTTGGACCTCTGCTTTACCTGAATCCAAGTTGATCCTCTGTTGTTTTTTCTTGTTTGTCATCGTTATCTCACTCTGTCTCACTTTTTGGCTTAATCTTTTATCATTTTTCAGGAGCTCATCCTTAGAGTGGCTGATCAGTGGAGCCTGCCTCTCTTAGTATATATACTGTATGTATATGTGTGTAACTTTGTAACTTCATGTCAACTGACTATCATTAGAGTATTAGTAGACTGTCTGCTTAAAGGGATAGTTCGGCCAAAAATGATATTTAACCCATGCATTACTCACCCTCAAGCCGTTCGAGATGCATATGTCAATCTTGTTTCAGACGAACACATTTTCAGTTATTTTAGAAAATGTCTTAGACCCTTCAGTGGATATAATGTGAAGCAACGGGGTCCACCTCCTTCAAGTCCCAAAATGTGCATACATCCTTCACAAAAGTAATCCATCCGGCTCCAGGGGGATAAACGAAGGCCTTCTGAGGGTAATCCCGTGCGGTTTTGTCGTAAAAATATACATATTTAAAACTTTATAAATAAAAAATATCTGACTTCCGGCAACGATCGACGCGCGTTCACGGGTGATGGAAGTCGGCGTACGAGGTATGACGTAGCGTAGGAACCATTGTGACGTAGCACGAACGCGCCAGCGCAGCCAGAGAGCAGAGCAAAACAAAACTACGTCATACCTCGTACGCCGACTTCCATATGTGAAGCGCTTTGAGTACACAGACAAGCGCTAAATAAATGTAACAAATTATTATTATTATTATTATTGTTATTATTATTACTAACCCTAACCCAACCTAACAGTCTACAGTTACTCTAATGGGAGTTAAGCCGGGGTTCACACTGGACAATTTTGGCCACAATTTGGCCATCTGAGACAAAGTTCGTGAATCCTAAAAGACTCCTCTGATCCTAGGCCAAAATCTGAAGTCATCAGCCGAATAATGACTTATTTTCGATCAAATTTTACCCCTGATAAAATTCTGGCAGACAGAAGATTTGACGCACAGTCCTGCAGTGTCACTTTGCCTAGGACAACTGTCAAAACAAAAACCAATAGGAGCGCAGAACCAGCTCACGCAATTAGTGAAAAAAACCACACAAAAAAAACACTTGTTCCACATGCGCCTCATCGTTTTTTCCCAGTTTTCTTTTTAAGAAAAGAGATGATCAAAATTAATGCTAGAGATTGTTTTTGTTTGCTTAATTGCCATTGTTGAAAGTTGACCATCGAAATACAGTGTAACCACGCAGGCTCTTAGTTACGCAATCTGTATTTTGTGTGGCGTTGTGTAATGAAATGTGAAACTACAACTCATTACAATTCATTCTCAGCATTTCCGCAAGTGTTTGTGTCTGCATATACTTGCCCATGTAGGCAGCAGACATCAAGTCAAAAGTTTTGAATCAGAGCTAATGTATTTGAATGTTTATTTATTTATTTTGGCTTATTCTAATAATAAGCAGTGTATTTCATCGGAACTATGAGGTGTATCTGGAATAAGATGGGTTAAGAAATCTTCTTTTTAATTTTAACCAAACTATTTACAATCCGCTCACCAGCATCTCACTTTTGCATTTAGGGCTTCCAGTCCAACGGATAGGTTCATGTTTTGTATTGTAAGACTGGGAAAACTGGAAAAACTGGAAGATAGCGCAACTCTCTGAGAGAACAAAGCAAATGAACATTTGAATTTCTCTCTTGTGCACCATTCGAGATGCAAGTCTCACCTAAGCAATCCTAATCTACATCTTTTCCCTTGACCCCCCATTCTCCCCCCACTCCTTCTCCCTCATGATGAGATCATCTGAAATTCACCCAAGAATCTATATAGTTTAATGTGAATAATTATCATTCAGTATCACACATGTTTGATATCATTTGAAATGTCTCAGAGCGACTGGTACAAAGGTCTGATTCTCAAAGAAGTAAACCAGAAGGTAATAAGTTTGTAACAAGGTTCATGTGTTATGGGAAGAAGGAGGCGGGAACCGGCGAACAGTTAAACATTTTAATAATAAAATAAAACAAATACAAAAACTAAAGTCTGCCAGCAGCCCCTCGCGGACATCTGCTGGCCACACAAAACAGAAACAAAACACAACATAAAATCAGGCCTGTTCCTCTCTCGATCATCCACATCGTCACTCCTCCTTTGTGCTTCCGCTCCTCCGTGACAAATGTGAGACCGGTGTGCCTCACAGGTGTCGCTCATTAACACTCGCACCACCGGCCTCGCACCGTTCTCTCACGTCCCTCGGCCTCGTCCTGTTCACTACAAAGGTATTTAAGAGTTTAGAAATAATTCACATACATAGGAGGTGTGTCTTCCAGGCATATGGCCTCATGTTCTCAGAAGGTGTTAACTCAATGCAAATTCCCACTGTTAACAAATGGTTCCATGTAAATCAACTTCTGCCCCCAGTAAGTCTGGGACGGTGATTAATGTGAATTCCCACTGTGAACTCATGCTTACATTTGAAATGAGGTCTGTCTATATAATGAAATTCAACCAGAGCTCAGGGCATTTTGTAACTCAAAATTAGCCCGTGATGCACTCCGCATCATGTATTTCTAAATCTTGGGTTTAACCTATATCTTTTAGTCATTTGATGTTTGTATCTATTATCTTTGAACTGATTATGCAACTGGCGTGATACATTTACCTGACATAATGATTTCCATTACACGAGAGTAGATGTTAAAACTTCATGCTGATTTGTACTCGGCTTTCGCCAAGATAAGCACCAACTAAGACGTAGCTTTACAGTAACCTATGCTTCTCCATCCATTTACGCTTCTTTCCATCTGGTGACGTGAATCTCCTTCTGTCTGGTGTTAATAGCTGCAGTGTATTTTCAGCACACACAACGGCTGCAACCACAGTGCGGTCCCCCCATAACAACCCTCTGGATTGAGCGGAGTAGGGAACATCTCTAGGGTCTTCAAGTGGGCACCTTCCATCCTCAGTGTTTCGTCGACTAGCCCACGACACCTCGAGAGGGCTCGACAGTGTCTCTGGCGTCCCAGAGTCACCCCCCTCCGTCCCCCACTCAACTCAGCCCAGCTTACTGACCTCTACTTCCCTCTTACTGCTGAGACCTAACCACAATCTAACAATCTCTCAGCAACCCAACCATACGCGCCAACCCGTTTGACTAAGGCTGTCGAGCCCCATTGGTGCGTTAATATGCAGTTTCAGTGGCAACGGTTCCGTATGGCATACCACCTACCGCAAAACACAATATCTGCCCAACCACCCGTCATTCACGCAATATACACAGGAACGTAATGACTGTAAATACTATACAACCTATTCAAATAAACCAACAAACTCTTCAAGTTTTCAAGAATCCTACGAAACCGTAGCATGGCGGCCTGTACACAGCCAGCTAGAATCTTTCCATCTCAACCACAGCCAGTTGCTGCTCCTTTCTGCTGCTTCAGATAAGTTCTTTACTGTGCAACGCAACATTTTATTTTATTCTAATCGACTCAGACATTATTTTAAGTAAAGAGTTAAAAAAGAATAGTCAAACATTCACACACACTTAATGATGTAGATATATCATTAAAACCCTTTTCATTTATGGAGTCAGATGAAATAACGAGTTAATACATAAGAGAAAATGTATTTTATTTAATCAAATTACTTTGTCACTGGGAAGACGGGAACGCACAGAGACCTTCACCCGTTGATCGGAAAACCATCTTTTGGCCGATCCAGCCGGGTTTTACAGTATTACTGTAGGCATTCTTCTCAATGAAAGTCTTTCTGATATGATTGGCAGTGCCCAGTTCAGATCTGTGGCCTCATCCAAACTAGGTAGAAAAACAAAACATTTATAGGTTAACTGATGAAAAATTGTAAGCCATGACTGACGCCTTATGTTTTACAGGTATCTATTAACAAGCACAAAGCATCCTGAATATGAATTTAGGTTAAATGTGCACTCAGTAATCCTAAAGGAACTGTTGGATGCTGGGATGCGTGAAGCAGTGTTTTCGTTAAACCCATCAGGTTCTGTTTTCTGAAAAACAAGGGCCAGTCTTCAGAGAGTTTGATAGGAAGTAGAGGATCAGTATTGGTCTCTCTCTGGTCCTTATCCATAAACGTGTCCTTTTCCAGCATATGCCAAGCTAAATAGTTTACCCAACTTCAGGATATCCTGTGCTTTAGTAGACTTTTCCACTTGTGTCTTCATATGAATTAGCAGAAAATGTAAAATTTTCTCTCAGGGTGAACGGAGGATCTTTGTTGCAACTGCACTGTAAAACATTTTTTGTTGGTTTAACTTTAAAAAGTATAAATAACCTGGTTGCCTTAAAATCGTAAGTTCATGGAAATTACAAAATTGAGTTAATACAATGAAGGAGATTGGTTTAATCAATAGAAACTCAAAATATGATGTTATCCGAGCATAAATCATCTAAGCTGATTTGACAAATGAAAAAAATGTTGTGATAAATCATTTATATATTGTTTACAGTGTATTACTAAAAAGCATTTTCAAAACAGTGGAAGCCATCTGACAAAAGGTCGACAAGGAGCACATGATGTGCAAGGTTCTGGATGATTTCACATAGTCAAGCTTGCTGCAACACTTTGGTTATGCACTTCACTTTTGACATGTTCCTCTTTTTGTAAGTCAAACCCATAAAGTTCAACCACCCTCTGCACATATTCTGGAGTAATGTAGCGTCTGGACACACACAAATTCACACACACAAATTATTCATTATATTTAATGAATAGTCCGGCAAACTCACTCTCCCAACAAAGATATGTGTAACTTCCCCCGAAACTAACATCACAATGAAGCTAACACCACTGGCAGAACTCAGTGTCCGGTTACATTGATAAGAATTCATCGACTCCGGAATTCCTGAGAGATGTGAGTCTTCTGAGAAGGAGAAATAAACCCTGTTAATCCTATATATTCTAAATATATAACCACTTGAGAAAGGTTTAAACATGTATCTAATTTTCCCATCTCATGATTTTCCTTTTATGTTGTTTTTTTCTTGTAAACTCTAATGGGTTAATGTTTCAGACTTTGCATACTACGGTCAACCAAAATCATATGTGTGGCATATTTGGTCTCTATAACTTGGCACTTTGAAGATCGAAATGACTGTGTACATGATATGTCGATAACAACAACATATTATAATTACAAGAATCTTTCATAGTTTCTTCATCGGCTACCACCCCTCCAGCGTGCACATGCAAATGAGCACCCTTGAAACAAAGAGCCATAAACCAAATTCTCCCGCTTGGAACTACCACCTTTCTTATTGGCCGAGCCAACCCTGAGAGGTGGCACCTTTCTCAGGCTTTATATTGTATCTACACCCAACATTTGCTCCATTGGCTTCTCAGAACGTTCAGGGTGTTGTGCTGTCCTGCGGGGCCACAGAGCCCCTGGCCTTGACCAAACCAGCCATGTGCTCATTCAGGAGAGAGAGGACTCTATCAAGCACGACAAAATCAAGGACAACCTCAGGAGTTGGTCAAAACGTCTTCATTCAACGCAGAAGAAGTCCATCTCAACTCCCACCATCTGCTCTGCATGTTCTATCAGGCCCAGGACCGGCAGGCCACAGGCTGCACTCCGGGCATGAGAACAGAGTCGAACTAACCACGCAAGTTCATCATATCTTCTTCAATCCAACTTAGAAGAAAATGATTGTAACTTCAACATTTGACACTCACGGAATCATCAACAACTTCAATTTTCAACAACTTCAAGAATTGTGTCCATTGCAAAAGGCAAATCGCAAGTATACTTTTAATGAGGTGCATTGAAAATGATAAACTGATGGTACTTTTCATAGTTAAATGGATCTTTTCCATAGTTCCATTTCCTACCTCTGGTTTCATTTTGTCACTTTAACCATCTCCCTTTGAATGCATGAATGAATGTGTAATTGTTTGTATGTTAGTTATGTTTTCGTGTTTTTGTTAATAAAACTTGTGCACAATATGTATTTGGTTCTGATTCTCTGCTTGCATACAAAGTTTATCTTACGATCTAGATTGTGACTACATGCTCTTAATAGTACTGTACAGTAAGAAAGACATTTCCCTTCCCCGGAAATGAATATTTCTTAGAACTAATAAACAATTAACGCTGAGTGTCCACGGGACAAACAGGTGGGTTGAAGTCAAAATTAATTTTACTACATTAAGTTAATTACATTAACTGATCCAAATATTCATAATCAGTTATAACCAGTTATTATTGTTTATTAATATTTCATTGAGCTGATTTGCTACATTAAAGGTATAGCGGAGGATTTTCTTTTTCCCGTGTGGGTAGCCTATACTATTGGTCCACCTAAGTGTCAATCATTCTGGTGCTATGTTTATGTAAGGCCGTCGTAAGTGATCGTCCCTTCTGCGCATGCGCACTTTCAGGTGTATTATGTGTGATGAGTTAAGGTTTCAGCCATTCCTTTGAAAATAGCTGAGGGTCGAAAGAGAAAAAATGTATACGAAGTGTATGATGAGAAGAGAAAGGCCGCAGAATATAGAAACAAGACCAGAGTGATTTTGGGTGAATATTTCACACGCTGGCATGCGCTAAAAGCACAGGTTGGGCTTTCCACTGATGCCGCAGTCGCGAAGATTCTACTAGACAGGTAAAGTTTGTCATACTATTTGGAGAAATCCATTTAATATCACAGCTAGTAAAAGTTAATGTAAGCTATGATTAGCGACGCTAGCCCTGGCACAAGTCATGCACTGCGTAGACACGTTAAACATCTCAATTTGTCAAAAGTAGCCTTGTGACCAAATGGTATATGGTATCACGCTGAAATATTCTAAAACCTTGTGTGTTCATTTTCGATAATTACAATGTGTTCACCATAGTATTTATTACACAAATGCAACAAGCTATTTCTCCATTGCATATCATGTCTTGAGTCCTCGGTCACTCAACACGTTTAATAGGCGTTTCCTCTCGGGAGAAAATAGAGTGTTGCGCATGTGCATTTTTAAAAAAATTGGAGAGGGCGGGTCTTCTCTAAAATTCAGAAAGATCCTCCTAGTTAGAGTTGCATCATTTAACATTGAAGTGACCATGATCTGAGCAGGGGAATGAAACCTTCATAACCTTCAGAATACCCTTTAGAAAGGTTCAGCATTCAGTCTACAGAAACTTGGATGAGCGCATGTCTTGGTGTGCCTGAAATTAAAAGGGAATCTAAACACATTCAGTCCATCCCATATAAAAAGGATTTGAGATTGTTTGAGGGTCTCTGGGTTCAGTTTGGAAAGAGCAAATATAGGAGCTGCAACAGGCTGAATCTCTTGAAAATGTTGAAGGTGAAAAGGAAACAATATATATATATATATATATATATATATATATATATATATATATATATATATATATATATATATATATAGCCTATATGCATGTGATACGCCATAATTTGAAGTGATCTTCTGAAGAGACAGGCATACAGAGGTGAAATTCTGCATTAAAACAAGAGCACAAAATGGGACAGCTAATAAACAACAATCTAATCGGTAATTCTAAGTTAAGATTTTATTGCTTTAGTTCTTTTTATATTAAGAGTCATCAAAACAAACGTTTAAGGATAGATTATCGCAGCAATGTGAAGAAATAGACTATTTTCTCTGACTGACAGGGTTTTTGTTACGTCCCATAGTTCGCAGTGCCGCCGACACAAAAGGCGTGGCTAGAGAGAAACATATGAGGAAGAGAACAGCAAGTCACTTAATATCCAGTCAGTTTCCACTCGGGAATTATTTGCGGTGCCAGATTTGCGGAAGACACCAAAGAAGGTAAATAGCCTACAGACATCTGTGCTTTTCTATTCTCTGTTCGTGTTAGGAGCTGCTCTGGCGCATCTATTGTGCTTGTTTGTGATTAGCCTACACTCACCGAGTTGTGTCTTAAGATTTCATTTGATTGTAATTTAGAACATAGTATAACACCGCTTGTGACAATAAGTTCGGCCTTTTTTCACGCATGAATGAAATGCTGGACACCCTATTTACGGGTGTCAAATTGTTTAGTTTAGTTGGTTTTTTTACCGCAAGAACCCATGATTACAGACTACTAAATGATTTCCATCAATATGAAGAGACTCTAGTCAACTTTGTTGACTACCTGTTGCTAATGTTTAGAAAATGGCATGCCAGGTCCTATCTAATGGTTAGATATAGGCTATGGAAATGTAATTTACCTCCAAATGTTTTTTTTTCAAACGCTTGTTATTTTCTTAGTAACACTTTACAAGATGCTTAAACATTAGTTGATGCAAACTTAAAGTTTGGATCTACTCTTTAGAATTTTCTTCAGCAGCAAGTGAAGAGCTGGAAATGTGTTCAATGACAAGTTACAGACAAGACCATGTGGACTTATTATTAATTTTAGTTTGGCCTTGATGGCCATTTTCTTTTAGTTGCACTACCATTTACTGCAAATCACATACTCTATTTAAATGAATCCATGGGTTCTGTAAAGTTTCTACAATACTACACATAAAATGTCCACGCATGAGGTATTATGAACTAGGATTTATATATTTTTCGTTGTAAGGTGATGATACCTAATAACTAATATTAATTAATTTAATCTTATTGTAAAGTGTTCGGTCTATGTTTATTCTTCTTCCTTCAGTGGAACAGAAAATATGTTTTGTATAGCTCTTTTCCACTCTGAGAACTTACAGATATAGGAAAAAAATTAAAGTCTGAAGCCATACATACAGTATATGGGCAAGAGCAAACACTTTGTGTGTGTGTGTGTGTGTGTGTGTGTGTGTGTGTGTGTGTGTGTGTGTGTGTGTGTTTGTGTGTGTGAAAGACATTTTAGAGTTGTGGCAGATGAAAAGGTTTTCAGTAACAATTTTTGTTGTTACAATGTTGACATCAAAAGACATGGAATAAAGTATCCAAATCAAATGTTCTATCTTTTTCGCAGCTTATTCAGTTATGGATGAATTTGAACCGTCATTAACTCATAATAAGAGCTTTAAACTCTAATTCAAGTTACTCTGAACAATTATTTAGGTGACTTAAATTAGATGTTTCCTTTCACCAAACCCCTTAGATCTTCGACTACGAAAACTGAGAGGGATTGAGTGTCACAATTGTGGTTTCCTGTGTGTCTTTATTTCACCATGACAACTGTCAAAATATTGTTATCACGTTAATGGATATGACCGTATTAATGTATTTGGTCTTGGTGGACTATCTACTATGCAGGCTGCAGCTGCAGACAAGGGAGGTCCAGGAGGTCAGAGGACCAGCGAACACTGAACCACACTATTTAAATGCAACAAGCAATCTCATTGGCTGCAGAACCAGCTGAGTGCCATGTAGTAAATGATTTGTTTGCTAACAGATTGTATGTAAAGGACCTATAAGCCTATCTAGAGTTTCATAATAACTATGTATATTTGACAGTTATAACATCCTTGTATGAAGAAAGTGTAAAGCCTCCGTCCTTAGGTAATATATATATTTTTTTGTAAATTAATTAAGGTGATATTAATTGAGAGAAATCTTTTGTCATTTTTTCACTGCAGGAGTTTTGCAAACTGCAAGAAAGTTACTAATTGTACATTTTAACTCAAAATCATGATGTTGATCATCGAAAAATCATGAAAAAAAATGATAATATTATTTGGAGATATTATTGGTCTACTATCCATTTAATATACTTACCAAGGTCTGTTATTACCCGATAATGACCGTCGTCAATAACAACACTGTATGACTGCTTATCCAGGTATTTGAAGCCAGCAATTCTTTCATGTTTTTCTCATCACATTGCAAATTCGTGCTGTCTTGCTTCATTCGAACGCAGATGGTGCCATCTCGCATTTCTGTTACAGTTAACTTCAGTATTAATAGTACTGTGTAATATTGCAGTTTTTATATTTTTGGCAGAACAATTGTTTTAAACACGGTAATGGTGTAAATATTTTTTCCCCTTCACAGATATATCTTTTATTGATTTCCCAGATACGCCAGTGTGTCATCAGTTCTGGCCTGGACTATTGTGTGGCTGTCGGTATCTGGAATGTAAATTTCTATTCCCCGGTACTCCAGAGATTACCATGGCAACAATCGTTATGGAGCAGATTGGCCGACTCTTCATTAATCTGCAGCAGTTGAGGAGAGTTCCCCAGATGCTCTCCGAGGCTCTGCCTTCCAAGACCGACACCCTGTGTGACACGGAGGTGCCCCAATTTTTCCGTGAGCGCTACATTTACTCTGGCTACAGGGCGCTCCACCAGAACTGGCGCTTCTACTTCCTGTCCCTCTTACAGCGGCACAACGAGACGATAAATGTTTGGACGCACCTAGTCGGAGCATTAGTGGTCCTCATAAAAACTGTCCAGTTATCGGAGACCGTAGATTTCATGAACGATCCTCATTCCTGGCCACTTCTCATCCTTCTCTTGTCGTCAACAGTCTACATGACCTTTAGCGCCGTGGCCCACCTGTTGGCAGGAAAATCGGAACTCTGCCATTACGCCTTCTTTTACCTGGATTATGTAGGTGTGTCGCTGTATCAGTATGGAAGCGCAGTGGCACACTACTACTATGCTATTGAAGAAAGTTGGCATGCATGTGTCCGAGGATTTTTCATGCCTATTGCTAGCTTCTTGTGTTGCCTGTCTTGCTTTGGCTGCTGTTACGGGAAGTATCGCAATTACAGCCTTCCTCCCTGGGTTCGTAAAGTAGGCCAAGTGGTGCCTTCAGCCGTAGCTTACAGTTGGGATACCAGTCCTGTGTTCCATCGTTTTATCGCCTGGTTTCCTTCCTGGGCTAGAGGCGATTCCAGAGGCAGCCCTGCTCTGCTCTTTCACTTTGGCCAAGTGGCTTTCTTTCTTTCCAGTGCTTTTTTCTTCACTCAGCCTGTTCCCGAGCGCTGGTTCCCAGGTCACTGTGACTTCTTGGGTCAGGGTCATCAATTGTTTCATGTGCTGCTTGCTCTGTGTACAGTCTGCCAGATCCACGCTTCATTTTTGGACTACCTCAACCGCAGAGACTTCTATGTGAATCTCCATGTTGATGGCGAGGCATCGTTCTTTTTTGTGCTCTTTATTTTAACATTCATCATGTCTGCTCTAATAGCCTTGTTTATGCTGGTGAAAGTAAAAAAATTGGTTGACTACAGGGGAAAAACTAAGTAAAGAATAGGAATAGTTAGGTTTAGAATAGGGCATTCTTTGGGCGCTGTCAAGGAGCATTACTGTTGTGATGGAAACAAGGGCATTTTCTGATGACAAGGTTTATGTAAGAAAGAACATATAGCTATTAGGTAACAGTGATTCTGCACCTGCCTGGATCAATATTTTTGTTGGCTCTGTAACAACATTCCTATCAACTAATCAGAAGTGTTAAAGTTAGGGATCATGCTTTCATGACCGATGCCAGACAGTGCGGACAATCACCAGATTTACAGTATGTCACTTTTCAGATGTTCCACGACCAGACAAACAACAATTAAACTTGTTCAATTGGCGAAAACAAGTGCCAACCAATGCCAACAGGTGGCGACAGGGGTAACACGCTTCTCTGACAACACCTGACAAAGTGTTGCCATTTATTTGGAATCTTTCGGTGCAGTGTGAATTGGCCTTTAATATTCTTGAATGTATTTTGAAATAAGTGTTTTTTTTTAAAGGGATATTTCACCCAAAAGTAAAAATTCTGTCATCCTTTTTTCTCCTTCATGTGGTTCTAAACCTGTATGGCTATCTTTGGCTTTCTTCTGTGAAACATAAAAGAAGATATTTTGAAGAATGTTGGTAACCAAACAGTTTTGGTGATAAGTGACTTCCATTTCACATACAAAAAGAAAGTCATACAGGTTTGGAAGAACATGAGGATGAGTAAACTATATCAGGATATATATATATATATATATATATATTATTTTTGGTGAACTAACCCTTTAATAACGATTTTGTGGTGTAACTTACTTCTGTTACACACCAGCCAGCAAGTAAACGCCAATAAAGCCAGCATTCAGTATTTGAAGAAAATATGTAAATATTTGTTATAATTGTAGACTTGGTATTGGTCTGATTTGCTTGATGTCTGATTTTACTTGAGGCATGTTGATTCTAAATTGAAAATTTTGAGTAAGGTCTTTTTTAACGACAGCAAAGAATGTTATAATATCAATCATCATATTGGTTATCGGGTGGTATAAAAATAACAATTTGTCTAAATGTTGATATCAGTGATAATGAGATTTTTCTACAGTGCATGTCCTATAAATATGGACAGTATTCCCAATGCATTCCCAATGCAATTATGATCACTGCTGTGCCTTAATGAGCATTTTAGATGAACCTCAGTGAACCTCTTATCACACACGTCTATAGTAGATAACAGTAGTACTGTATTATTGAGATTGCTTGTGTTTGTTTTGAATGGCCAGTGCACTGATTTTCTTGATAGCATTAATGCACTTACTGGTCCGTTATTTTATTGCATTTAAGTCAAACAAACCAGAGCCTAATTACAGCATAAACCAGTATACTTAAAGGGATAGTTCAAAATTCTGTCAGTAATTACTCGCCCTCATGTTGTTTCAACCCCGTAAGACTTTCGTTTATCTTCGGAACACAAAATAAGATATTTTTGATGAAATCTGAGAGCTGGCTCACTCCTTCATAGGCTGCTAGGTAATTTCATCTGCCAGCCCAGAAAAGTTAGTAAAAACATCGTTAAAATAGTCCAAGTAACTACAATGGCTCAACCTTACGTTTATCAAGCGACAAGAATACTTTTTGTGCTAAAAAAAACAACAAAAATAGCGACTTTATTCAACTATTAATTTTCTACTGTTTGGGCCTCTGACATGACTTCACGAGAGCGCCATGGCGCATGCGCAAAAACTGAGAAGATGAGGCAGATGGGTCTCGATGTAGGACATTTAAGTAGCTTTTGTAAACGTGCCTTAGAAAAAAACATTACTGGTGTGCATCTTGAGGCAAAACAATGACAATGACATATTTTAAGATATCTTAGTGCAAGTTGTTTTCAGTTAAAACAGCTCAAACATGCATTTTAGTCTGGGACTAGTTTAAACCTTGTCTGTGAAACCGGGGGCTAGAGTATCAAGTCTGAGTTAAGCTCAAGTACTCAAAAAGGGAATAAGTAAACCAATATTCTTCAAAAAGGTCTCTTCAATATAACCAGAAAGAGCTTTAGAAAGAGCTTTATTGCCAAGTGTGCTTGCACACACAAGGAATTTGTTTTGGTACTGAGGCTTCCAGTGGACATATACAAATACAAATACAACATGAAACATAATACTACAAATTATAAGAATAAAAAATAAAAATATATGAGAATAAAACTATCACAGTTGGGTTTAGTCAGAATAGACATTTTCAGATTTACAGATTATGAACCTATTTACAGTGTTTTGGATATTATAAATAAATAAATCTACATATAAGTATCACCTGAGTTGTAGGATATTGCACTAAACAGTGGGAGTATTGCACTTAACAGTGGGAGTATTGCACTTAATACTGGATGAAATCATGTTAAGTGAAATGAAATAGTCAAAGCCTGCTTGAACTGGACACTGATTTCGGGCTTGTCACTGGCTGCAGGCACGGTCTCATATCGTATATGTAACCCCTTGAAATTCAGCAACTAACTGCTAATGCAGTTGCGAAAAGTAGCCTTGTTAAGTAGTTTGGGAGAGTAAGGGCAAAATGCACTAGATGTAGTATCTTCAATGTCCTGTAGATGGCAATATCGCTTCTTTTGTAACAGAAATAAACTGCTGCAGAAAAAGTTAGATGCCAAGCAAAATGGAATGAGTAAGGCCCTGTCCCAAATGGCGCACTTCATGCGGACTTTCGGTCTCGTGGACTTAAATTGCGCGTGCTCGCCGAGTCTACGAGTCCGTAGGCCGTTCCATTTAGCATTTTAACGCTCTGAAGTGTGCTCAGCAGCCCCCTTTGTACCCTTGAAGCGGTCTTCCGCGAAGCCCGCATAGATGCACTTTAACTACCCAGGAATCCTTGCGAAATGCCAATCAGAAAACGGATGGGAGGAGATTTCGCTCACGGACTGTTAACATGGTGGCTTTATGATATAGGCGTACATTTTACCAGTTGTTACTTACAGTTTATACAAACATTATCGGCCAGTGGTTGATATCTCAAACATAATAATAGCGTGTTAAATAATACGATCGCATTATGTCATGGCTTTACTGAGTCATATAAACGTAATATGAATATTGAAACCTATAAATTTTTCTTAAACTCATTTACATTTTAATTTTGTGTTAAAATTGAACATTATGTATTATTATGTACAACTGTATTGATCATTTACATAACCATGACATCTATTCTAATGCCCAGGTGGCATATACAATTATAGAACTGTAAAAGCAGGCTGTGTAGTTCACATGGACATAAGATTTGGGAAAATAAAATAAATCCTGTTCTTGATGCTAAAGACTGTAATTTTTTTAATGATATTTGTGATATTTTTCTAATAAAGGGACTGATGAGATGACCTTTAAGTTTATTCAGCTTCGACATCTGAGCTGAGACCTTCTTCCTGTTTCCGGCGTGACGATCGAGTCTGTCACAAAAATACCTCTCAATACGCCCTCGCGGACTTTCGCTAAGGGCCCTATAGGTCTGCACTACATGACGTCACCGAAGTGTGGACTCTGAGGAAGTCCACAAGTCCGGAGTGTGCCATTTGGGACAGGGCGTAACTAAATTACTCATCACAAATGTATTGGAGTAAAGAGTATATATATATTTATGTGTGTGTGTGTGTGTGTGTGTGACCCTGGACCACAAAATCAGTCACATGGGTAAAACATTTTTTTGTGGAATTTATACATCACCTCAAAAGCCGAATAAATAAGCTTTCCATTGATGTATGGTTTGTTAGGACAGGGCAATATGTTGCCGAGATACAACTATTTGAAAATCTGGAATCTGAGGCTGCAAAAAAAATCAAAACATTGAGAAAATCGCCTTTAAAGTTGTCCCTTTATGTTCGCGATTGTGCTGCATTCACTCACAAAACGGTAGAAAATTTACAAAATATCTTCATGGAACATGATCTTTACTTAATATCCTAACGATTTTTGCCATAAAAGAAAAATCCATCATTTTGACCCATACAATGTATTTTTGGCTATTGACGCAAATATACCCGTGCGACTTGTGACTGGTTTTGTGATCCAGGGTCACATATCTTCAAAAATGTAGTCAAGTAGAGAGAAAAGTTGCTAATTGCCAAAAAGATACAGTACAGTAACTGATTACATTTAGGCCTACTCAAATACTTTACACCACTGCTTTTAACAGTATAGAGTATGCAAATTCTTAAAAAGAAGAATCAAATCTATTGTTTATGCCTCCCAAATCTGTGTATAAAAAAATGCAGTCTGGTCAAATAATGGTGGCAACGTTCCTGAATGGTGTTGTAGTGCACAGTATACACTTCTTGTGTTTGGGTTTCCCAAATTGAGGTTCATGAACAAAACAACATAAGGATTTATGAGGGAACTACAGGAGGTTTGTGATTTGAAAAAGTTAGTTACATTAAAAAAAAACAAAAAAACAATCAAAATAAAACAGTAAAACAAACTATTTTAATTGCTTGTCATGTGACCACTATCCTAGTAGTTCAATAACTGTGAACATGAAAATATTTTGTTAAATGATTGAATTACTATTAAATACTGAATTATTTGGGAATCCGTGCACTCTAGAAAAATGGGCCCTATGTACCGTGTTAATATGAAGAGATTTTCTTTCTATATTGATTTTTCACCAGTGTTTTACTAGTAAATTGTATTACGTATTGTATTAAGTTGTGTTTTAGGGTTAAAGGAAACTTAAACTTAACGGAACATGTCCTGTTTTCTTACAGCATGGTAAACACTTTTGCTGTTACTGTTTAAAAAAAATATATGTATTATAAAACAATGCACATTTTAAATAGAAGTATCCTACATACTACTGCACATTCTTAACCTGGCTATTTCTATCAAAAGTTCTGTAAGTGCTTTCATATTTTTCCAAACTCTTTGGGCCTGACTAGAACATTTTATGAAACGTTGGCCACCTTGTTTGGAGATGGTCATGTGGTTAGATTAAACATTCAAAGTGATGCTGTACTGCCCTCTTGTGTTTTCATTTGAACTGTCATCTTTATGTTAGTTTAAAATAGTTGTGTTAGCACAAATGTGGAAAGTTCAGAAAACAGGCAGATCTATGCATTACTTGTATGTCCCATGTGGACTGTAAAACAGGAAACCGTTGACAGTTTCCTGGAAAATTTCTGCAGGGCTGCATCTGGATTGGAGCAAACTCCACTGCAAACACACTGATAAACTTTATCTGAGGGAGGAACTTCCTCTTTTAGAATTGTTACTTGGGGTATTTTCGTCATTTTACCATACAGGTGCTGGTCATATAATTAGAATATCATCAAAAAGTTTATTCATTTCAAGAATACAACTTAACAGGTGATTTCCATTACACGAGAGTAGATGTTAAAACTTCATGCTGATTTGTACTCGGCTTTCGCCAAGATAATCACCAAATAAGACGTAGCTTTACAGTAACCTATGCTTCTCCATCCATTTACACTTCTTTCCATCTGGTGACGTGAATCTCCTTCTGTCTGGTGTTAATAGCTGCAGTGTATTGCACATCAGCACACACAACGGCTGCAACCACAGTGCGGTCCCCCCATAACAACCCTCTGGATTGAGCGGAGTAGGGGACATCTCTAGGGTCTTCAAGTGGGCACCTTCCATCCTCAGTGTTTCGTCGACTAGCCCACGACACCTCAAGAGGGCTCGACAGTGTCTCTGGCGTCCCAGAGTCACCCCCTCCGTCCCCCACTCAACTCAGCCCAGCTTACTGACCTCTACTTCCCTCTTGCTGCTGAGACCTAACCACAATCTCACAATCTCTCAGCAACCCAACCATACGCGCCAACCCGTTTGACTAAGGCTGTCGAGCCCCACTGGTGCGTTAATATGCAGTTTCAGTGGCAACGGTTCCGTATGGCATACCACCTACCACAAAACACAATATCTGCCCAACCACCCGTCATTCACGCAATATACACAGGAACGTAATGACTGTAAATACTATACAGCCTATACAAATAAACCAACAGTTAATTTTCCAGCAGGATTTGCACCTGCCCACATTGCCAAAATAACCAAAACCTGGTTCAATGACCATGGTATTCCTGTGTAATTACTGTGTGATTTCATTTAATATTCTAATTTTCTGGGATTTTGATTTTGTGGGTTTCATAAGCTGTAAGCCATAATCATCAAACTTATAACAAATAAAGTCTTGAAATATCTCAATTTGCATGTTATGAGTCTATTTAATATATTAGTTTCACCTGTTAAGTTTAAATTCTTGAAATAAATCAACTTTTTGATGATATTCTCATTATATGACCAGCACCTGTACGGTAGGCCTACAATGAAGGGTTTATTGGTTTAAAAAATCAAACTCTATAATCACACATTAATGTACTATTATAAATGATTTGATGATCTATTTTTTACTCAATTTCATACAAGGCCATTCTAAATATCTGCAAGCTGCTTACCTACAGAAGTTGATTGTTCACCTTTTTTCTTGAATATTTATGATGTATTTTGACAGATTATATCTAGGAATTTTGTAGTTTTCAATAATCAGTTGCTTTTCAGTTGGCTATTTAAAATTGCTCCCCATTAACAAAACTAACAAAATATAAAATTAAGTGATAAATAAGAGGAGACTTTAACTTCACATCCATTATGGCAGATATGTTGTTTATGGAATTGGAATGGAATTCATTTGAATAAGGGGGAGGGGGATATATAGGCTAACAGAGAATATTGTAAATTACAAAATACAAGTCTTTATTGTCCACAACACAGCAAAGTTGGAAACACAGGGTTTGAGAATATAATTATCTCCCATACACTCTAAAAAAATCGCTGAGTTTTTTCATTTTTCATTATGTTCACGAGGAAGCCAAAATGAGACAGCATTTCCTTATGTGAATAAGGCGCTGTCTCTTTAAATGAGTGACTAGCGGGTGTCAGTGGTGAAACCTGGGTGAAACGCCGTCTGTAGAGCAAAAGAACGGGAACTGATCGCCTCCAGAAACACAAAGGGACATTACGATTCAGCATCAGCAACTATGGGTATCAAACTGTATTACACCACCGTCACTGCATCAAGAGAGGTGAGAATAAACTTGTGGCCATGTGTATTCAGAAATTAAGCATTATATCTGAAGAATGCTAAGGTAAATACTTTTGAAATGGAGGATTAGGTTTCTAGACACACCCAACTGCTACGTTTACATGCATCTTGACACATTTAAAGGCTATTGCGACATAAGAACGCTTAAATGCCTTACTAAGACATTATTGTAGCACTCAAACGTTTTAAGTAATTGCAAAACGTAGTTATTTGTAGATTCCGGATGTGTAGCGACTGAAGGAAAGATGTGCATTGCATTGAGAGCGGAAGTCATGTCTGTCTGTGTTGAATGTAGTTGGTCTCGCACTAATGGTGCATGAAGTTGGACCTGTAAACTTGTTTTGCACGAGCGCCCAATAGCTTAGATGTTGCTCGTAAATAAAATTTTCGCTTTAAATCGTCACGTCATTATGGCAAAGCAGATTGAAACGATGCATTGAGCTTCTACAAGTTACATTTATGCTTTGAGTCTGCACATCTGTTATGAATAAAGAAAGAAAGCCAATGATTTACGGCTGATTTTACTGCATTTGTATATTCGCAGGCCTTCAAATCACGTGAAAAGCTGAAAATATTATTTAAGTTTTACAATCTATTAAATGAGCAGCACTTTTGAAAAATGTTATTAAAATGATTTAGTCTACATGGAGTGGATCGCCCCTCATGGGTATCACTATGTTGGGATCACATGACCTGCCATGTCATGCAAATTACTTGCTTGTTACATATTGCATGCAAGATACTACTAATGACAAAAAAATAATGACATGTTAGCACTTTGCAGCCAGTGCTTAATGTGCTTTACAAAACACAAGTAAATAAAAAAAAAAGCAAATTAAGCTATAAAGCAACAAGACAGCAGAGAGTTTGCGGCAGACCGGTGTGTAAATGTGGGGTCAGTGAAAGGATTGCTGGAAACATGTTTAATTTATGAGAAATGCATTAAAGTCCCCTAATCAGACCTAATAGTATTTTTCCATTTTAATGTAGGTTAATGTTTATTTTTTAACCAGTGAATTGCCTAAGGTGTGGTTTCTGCAGATATGACCCAACTTCCTGAATACAGCCTCATTACAGAGTGTTTCATAATTAATAATCAACTCAGAATTTTGTAGTGAAACCACTGGCTGTTAAAAGCAAAGTACACTTTTTCTACACCTATTCATGCAATGTATGATTTGATTTGGCTGGTAAAAAGAACTGATGAGAAGAGTTTTTACTGTCCCATTTTAATGCATTTCCTGAATTGGTACAGTAAATTAACTTCCCCAATGTTCTCACATGATCATGTGACTTTTCAGGAAGTGTCTAGATACATTCACATTTTTATTACTGTTGGCCTTTTTTATGTTTTAATGGGCTTGTAAATGATTTTTATTGAAGATACATTATATTAGACGGTGTATCTTGTATATCTTTTGTAATTTGTCCTCTTAAGATAAACAATCCTTGAGCTAAATCTGAATGATTCTAGTGGTGGCTTGAAACATGCAAATCAGACAACAGCCTGGTTCAGTTATTAAACAAATAAGCCCAGGAAAGAGACTACAGTTATTTACTGCTCAGTTCTCCTTGTTTCTCAGGTCAAGTCTCAGCAGGCGGAGGTTATGCGTATTCTGGACAGTAAGAGCATCAAGTATGAGTTGATTGACATCTCGGTGGGCGGTGCAGTTCGGGATGAGATGAGGAGTAAATCAGGCAACCCCACAGCAATCCCACCTCAGATATTTAATGAAGACCAGTACTGTGGGGTAAGGAGGACTGGCAACGGGGTGTTTTATAGTTTGAATTTAGGACTTGAAAGGAATAGTTCCTTGAAAATATAAATTCTGTCATAATTTCCTCACCCTCTTGTCAAACCCTCATGAGGGTGCGTCTTTGAACAATATTTTGGCCATTTTCTCCCATATTAAAATAAATGGGAAATGGAAACAGAAGTACCATAAAACTAGTTCATTCTAGTCTTTTGAAGCCATATGATTGGTTTGTGTGACTAACAGACCAAAATCCAATCATTATTTACTGAATTTCTGCCAGTAAACACAAATTTGAATGCAACATTGAAGCATCAAATTTTCAGTGAAAAATGTCAGAATTCAAAATTTTAGATGAACTATTTCTTTAATGTATATATTGTATATAATTAATGGTATAATCCACTCAAAAATGTCATTCCGTCAGATTTCTGTCATCATTTGCTCACCCTTGTGTTATTCCAAACCTGCATGAATTTCTTCCTATGAACACAAAAGAAGATATTTTGAAGAATGTTGACAACCAACTAGTTTTGGTTCCCAGTTTCTTCCTTTTTTTTTTTAAATCATTGCAATGGAAGTCAATGGGAACTGAAACTATTTCGTTTTTATAAAGAGTTCTTTAAAATATCTTCTTTTATGTTCTACAGAAGAAAGAAAGTCATAAATGTTTGGAAACAATGTAAGAGTGACTAACGGCCGTTTCACACCGCAAGCGTGATGGCGCTGGTATATTCACACTGGAAGCGTTTGTACAGTGTCACAGCAGCGGCTCCAAAGCTACATATAAGTGAACAATTCTTTACAAAGACAAATATAAATTTGTTTTTAGAAGTTGGTCATTTATAAAACTGATAGTCTTGAAAATTTGTTATGGGGAGGTGTACAACATTCGCATATAGCCTAAATGGTAAACAACAAAACAACCCAGAAATCAGCTCCAATCTTGTCTTTTCAGTCTTATACTTTTGATATGTTTACAAGACTGCAAACTCCGCGGATTAAAAAACAAACAAACACACACACACAAAAAACGCACACTCGGGTTTTATTTGGGTTGTGCTAGCCTATGTAGCTGTCTGTGTATTAAATTAAATAAATTATTTCAGAAAGTGTATAATATTTTCTGGCTGGTTTACTTTATTTTTTTTAATTTAATTTTATAATACACCATACTTTCACCGAAACTGAATAATTAAAAACAAGTTTAAATGGGTAGTCTAAATCTTCTATAAATATTTTTGAGTCTTCATTTTCTTTTTTTGCCTACTCCAGTTCTTGTTAAAACTCACTAGACATGGTTATTTTGGGCATTTTTTCGTGTGAAATCATATTTATTTTGTCCATCAAGTGTACTTTCACTTTAATTGAGCGTGAGCAGCGCAGCAAAAATAGACTCGGCGCCGAAACCCCCGCTTCACTGTTGCTCACGGGCCGCTCCTGCTTGACGCTCACGCGCCGCTCCTGCTCCCGGTGTGAATGCACTCATTGATTAACATGCACACCGAAAAAAATATGCGCTGCTCACGGTTGCGGTGTGAAATGGCCGTAAGTGATGACAGGATTTTCATTCTTGGGTGAACTATCCCTTTAAATATAATTCATTTATTTTATACAATATGTATTATTGAGAATGAAAGTAATTAAATAAATAAAATAAATGTTTTTACTTATTTTAATCAGATTCATTTAGTTTCAGAACTACATGCTGTGTGTGTTTCTCTTTCTTTCAGAACTACGAGATGTTTTCTGAGGCAGTGGAGGCAGATACAGTGGATCAGTTTCTGAAGATTGCATGAGAGCCAAACTGGTAGCATCCAACATCCTCTTCTCTTCCCTGGTCCATGTCCACATTCCCAAAGGGAGGCCTGCCTGTTCTCCTCTGCTCCGCTGGCAGTGCCTGCCTTATATGTCTCAATGCCATGCCACATGCCAAAAACAATCAACAGAAAAGCACATATTAACTCTGATAATTTACCCTCAATCTGAAGCAAGGTCACTCATTTACACCTTTGTGCTTTTGTTTTGATTATCTTGTTTATTTCCTGTCTTGTGTCCTCTTTGGTTCCGACGCTTAAATGCCACTAATTTGTCTTAATCTTGTTTGGATCAGAGTGCTTGGATGTGTAGTAATTAGGTCAACTAATCTGGGCTGCAACCCCATGTTTATTCCAGATTACACTAATTCACAGTCCAAGAAATACAAGAATTCCTTTGGGTCCAGTAATTGAATCGCTTTGCCAATTTGCATAGATGGCCTTCATATATTCCCATCTATTGTATTGAGAAATCATTTGGAAATGGTTAACTATTCGTAGGCTGAAATTTTATTGTGTTGGTACCTTAAAAACATGCCCTAATTTCCAACATGATGTGAACTGGCTTTATTGGATCCTATATTAAGCACACTGCTTTGGTTTAGCAAAGCCACATGTATGCTCTCAGATTTCCATTTATTATTCCCAAATTCAGGGATCGAAAATTTTCCATTGCTTTGAACTGTGCCAATATATTTCTGTATGTGTTTTTCCATTCAAGCATATTCCTCTATCCTCTGACAACAGAGCTTGAGCTGTGGTTACAAACATTGGTCCAGAGTCTGAAATATCGAAGAATCGTAAAATCCACCGATTTACAGCAAAAGGATGAATCGCACGATAACATGTCTTGGTCATAAGAAATCATATTTTGCATTAGGAATATGAAATGTTTTTTTGTGTTTTTTGTTTGTTTTTTGCTTTGTGATATTACATTCATCAGTGTTAAATGACTAATACAGTTAATATATACACATAGTTTAAACACTTAAATTGAAATAATTTACATTCATTGTTTTTTTGCATTTCTATAATGATAATTGTGCTAAATTGCTGTGAAAATGATGTCAAAATAGAAGAACAAGTAAGCTTCATGATGCAAAATATAATTAGCTCCTTTTGATTTTTCTGTGAAATTCGACCCAGACACATTCTTGGGTTTCCTAAGATGCAATGATACTAGCAGAAAAAGGAATAATGAGAACAGTCTGCTTAACTCCAACACATTCCTGTTATACCACAGATTTTCATCTCATTTTATACTGGTAATGCACTAAATGTTGGTGTTTCTGTGATCAGCAATGCAAACATTCCCTAAGCTTTTAATTAGCTCAGTACTTCAGCTTCAAACACGAAATTCATCATCTAGTAGCAGAATCAGTCCATACGGCATAGTTCACATGTACATGCTCTTCCATCACGTGTCTATCAAATGAGTTCATTGGAGGTTGTAGCATTGACATTTCCAGCAAGTTAGGCTCTAGTGTGTTATGTTGGCCATATTGGTACTTATTGGTACATCTTACTAATTAATTTCATCTGGCATCCGTAATGTATGCTGCTTCCAGTTAGTCTTATAGTCATATTTACAGTGTATGCCACTATTGTTCTTTGTGGGAAAGACAGAGGATGTGGGACCTGCTCGCACAGACAGCTGGCTCATAAAATGATTGTGAATCTTCCTCTGTCATTATTGTTTGTAACGATTTCTTGTGGTCTCTTTGTGCTGTACTGCTTTGCTAATGGACCAACGCCCTTTTTGGCCAAAATAAAATAATGATAATTAGGGAAAGAAATGTTGTTGTCTTCCAAGAAGATGGTGAAATTGTGATGTATGGGTCAAATAAAAAGTGAAAAAAAAAAAAAAAAAAAACCTTTTTTTAATATATTTTTTCCCCCATATTGCTGACATTTTTACATTTATTTATTTGGCAGACATTTGTGTCTAAAACTGCAGGAAAAGAAGCAAAAAATTGATAATTGGCAACATTTTCATGGTTATCAAATTAACGTACAGTAGGTTAGATGAGTGTTAATTGTAATTTAGATGTAGTGTTTATGCAAGTCTTTTAGGAGACGCTATGTTATGTGAAGAGAGAACATGTTATGGAACAATCATTATCATTTTGTTTGTTTTAAATATACAGTTGGGATCAAAACAAACATTTGTAGGATTTTTTTTTTTAATTGTAAAACAATTTCTAGGTCACTAATAGAGGGAGATTTTAGGCACTGATCAGGTGAACTCTGTCAATTGTTCTTGTTTCCACTCGCTCTTTGAATCATTTTAAATCATGCATGATTATCAGGACTGAAGACATGAATGAAGAAATACCAGCATTGCTCAGTGTAGTGTATGTACCATACCCAATAACTCGTTAGAAAGACTGACTTACAATGAAGACTGACATTAAAGAGTCTTATACTGCTGCACTCTACATGATTTGCTTGTACTTGCATATAATCTTTGAACCTGAGCCTGAAGGGAGGATATTGATACATGATCGGGGAGCTGTAGTTAATTATTCATCTCCACTATCAGCTCTGCACTCTCACTACATGAAGTCACATGAGAAGGCCTATAAGAATGATGTTAGATTCACATATTTGTGGATATTAAATGTAACTTTGTGATGTAAAATCAGTTATAAAATATGAAAATGTCTTAAATTAAGCAAAGTTTATGTATATATATATGGTTCCTTTGTAGTTTTATAATCTGTCAACATGAAAGATACAACGTCTAGTAAAACAGTTATCCAAAGCTATCTAGTTACTCAAAGCTGCACTGCCTTTCTCTGCTGTGTTGCTTCCTCCAAAAAAATTGATGTCAAGACGTAAACTCTCAAAATGTAGCCACATGTGTTTTAATTTAAACATTTACAAATTTTTTTTTTGCTTTACCGCTTAAAATTTTAAGTCGAACTTTACAGGCCCTTTATTTTAACACGAGAAAATCCATGTATTTCCTGCATGTTTTGATCCAAAGAACTAACCTATACAGTTAAGTAGCCATTGTAATTTCCGAAACGTTGGTTGGTAGGGGGGTGTAGCTACATTCATCTGAATTTAAGATGAAAGCGGTGTCTGTCGCCCTCATGTGGTTCTGAAAGGAAATACAACCACTTTCCCACTTACTTCCAAAGGGCAGTGAGCAAATGAGCCAAAAAAAAAACAGAGATATGGAATAGGAAATTTTAAAGCTGAAATATGATCACATACTTCAAAAGATTTTTTGTCAAATTTAATGTTACTAACAATCTTCAGAAGTATTTGAAAAAACCCAAAAAAGTCTTCTGCTAGTTGTGAAGTATGCGGATATGTTGGTTTCAAACACTAAATTTGGATTATTAATTCTGTCCTCCAAAAATTGTATTTTTGTAATACCTGTTGAACACATAAAACCACACTGAATCTAACTCCATTTACTCCACTTCTCATAGCCATTCCAGTTACTTTTAACCAGCTTGTGAATGTGCAGTCAAAATCACACAGGTGTCCTAGCCATGGCCGTAGCCAGCTATGAGGTCACCTACGTCCAGTGTGCTGAAGAGATGAGTCCCACCAGAAAATGTCTAATATTAGGAGAACTTTTACTCTGTAAACTTCCGGCTTCTGAACTGGTTGCAGTTCCACTCTGGTTCCATATGAGGGCGCTCACAGGACGAGTGCAGAATGAAGGGAGGTCTATGGAGCTATATGTCTATGGAGCTATACCTCTCAAAACCCACTTTTCTCAGAATATAATTTGTTGTCTAGTAATTTGAATGTATTCGAAAGGAGATGCATAGAAATTACTCATTGCTGGGTGTTAGATTTTTTAGAGTCACTCATTTGCTTTAAAAAGTATTTTAAAATGTCAATGACGTCATACACATCGTACCACCAGAGATACTGATTAACGGCAATCCTTCAGTCACTTTGGTGCTTTCACGCTCTCCACTTTCTTTTCTCTCGAGGCATCGACAACACAGCTGACACAGGTAAATACACCTGCTAGAAGAGTTTTTGTTTTGTTGTTTTCAAAGACCACGCCGAAAATCAGAGACTGTTCAAGTCACGTCTGCCGATCCAGAGACTGTTCAAGTCACGTCTGCCGATCCAGAGAATGTTCAAGTCACGTCTGCCGATCCAGAGAATGTTCAAGTCACGTCTGCCGATCCAGAGGCTGTTCAAGTCACGTCTGTCGATCCAGAGGCTGTTCAAGTCACGTCTGCCGATCCAGAGGCTGTTCAAGTCACGTCTGCCGATCCAGAGACTGTTCAAGTCACGTCTGCCGATCCAGAGGCTGTTCAAGTCACGTCTGCCGATCCAGAGGCTGTTCAAGTCACGTCTGCCGATCCAGAGGCTGTTCAAGTCACGTCTGCCGATCCAGAGGCTGTTCAAGTCACGTCTGCCGATCCAGAGGCTGTTCAAGTCACGTCTGCCGATCCAGAGGCTGTTCAAGTCACGCCTGAACCTGATCCAGAGGCTGTTCAAGTCACGCCTGAACCTGATCCAGAGGCTGTTCAAGTCACGCCTGAACCTGATCCAGAGGCTGTTCAAGTCACGCCTGAACCTGATCCAGAGGCTGTTCAAGTCACGCCTGAACCTGATCCAGAGGCTGTTCAAGTCACGCCTGAACCTGATCCAGAGGCTGTTCAAGTCACGCCTGAACCTGATCCAGAGGCTGTTCAAGTCACGCCTGAACCTGATCCAGAGGCTGTTCAAGTCACGCCTGAACCTGATCCAGAGGCTGTTCAAGTCACGCCTGAACCTGATCCAGAGGCTGTTCAAGTCACGCCTGAACCTGATCGCTCTATGTTTGTTTCTGTGTTTACGTCTGTCCTTGTGGCTGTTTCTGTTCTGGTGTCTGTTCCAGAACCGGAGCCAGTGTCTGTTCCCGAGCCAGTGTGTGTGTGGTCTGTTCCCGAGCCAGTGTGTGTGTGGTCTGTTCCCGAGCCCGAGTGTGTGTTGTCTGTTCCTGAGCCCGAGCCAGTGTGTGTGTTGTCTGTTCCTGAGCCCGAGCCAGTGTGTGTGTTGTCTGTTCCCGAGCCCGAGCCAGTGTGTGTGTGGTCTGTTCCCGAGCCCGAGTGTGTGTTGTCTGTTCCTGAGCCCGAGCCAGTGTGTGTGTTGTCTTTTCCTGAGCCCGAGCCAGTGTGTGTGTTGTCTGTTCCCGAGCCAGTGTGTGTGTTGTCTGTTCCCGAGCCTGCGTGTGCGTGGTCTGTTCCCAAGCCCGCGTATGTGTTGTCTGTTCCCGAGCCCGAGCCAGTGTGTGTGTGGTCTGTTCCCGAGCCCGAGTGTGTGTTGTCTGTTCTCGAGCCCGTGTGTGTGTTGTCTGTTCCCGAGCCCGAGCCAGTGTGTGTGTTGTCTGTTCCCGAGCCCGAGCCAGTGTGTGTGTTGTCTGTTCCCGAGCCCGAGCCAGTGTGTGTGTTGTCTGTTCCCGAGCCCGAGCCAGTGTGTGTGTTGTCTGTTCCCGAGCCCGAGCCAGTGTGTGTGTTGTCTGTTCCCGAGCCAGTGTGTGTGTTGTCTGTTCCCGAGCCAGTGTGTGTGTTGTCTGTTCCCGAGCCAGTGTGTGTGTTGTCTGTTCCCGAGCCAGTGTCGTCTGTTCCTGCGCCTGAGTCTCCGCCCTGGCCGCCCGAGGGGTCGTCTCCGCCCTGGCCGCCCGAGGGGTCGTCTCCGCCCTGGCCGCCCGAGGGGTCGACTCCGCCCTGGCCGCCCGAGGGGTCGTCTCCGCCCTGGCCGCCCGAGGGGTCGTCTCCGCCCTGGCCGCCCGAGGGGTCGTCTCCGCCCTGGCCGCCCGAGGGGTCGTCTCCGCCCTGGCCGCCCGAGGGGTCGTCTCCGCCCTGGCCGCCCGAGGGGTCGTCTCCGCCCTGGCCGCCCGAGGGGTCGTCTCCGCCCAGGCCGCCTGAAGGGTTGTCTCCGCCGGGTCCCCTGCACGAACCTGGCCCTCCGTCCCTCCCCCAAGACCGCCTCCACTTCACCACCCTCCTGAACTTTAGTGTTTTTGTTTCAAGGGGCGTCGGGAGCCGCCCATAGGGGGGGGGCTATGTTACGTGTGGGTTTTGTTGTGTCTTGTATATCACGTGATTCCTTGTTTGTCATGTGACCCTGCCATGTGTCTTGTCTTTTGTTGTTGTTGCTCAGTGTCCACAGGTGTTCCTCGTCCATGTTTATTAGTCTCCCCAGGTGTTTCTTATTAACCACGCCCCCTTGTTATCTTGTTTAGCTTGTTTGTTTGTGTATTTAAACCCCTGTGTTTCAGTTGTTGGCTATCGGTTGTTGTTTGATGTGAGATGTTCCCAGTTCCTTGTTCCGTGTCTTGTGTGCCTTATACTGAGTTTTCCCTGGATTTCTGTTTGTTGGATTATTAAAGTGCTTGCGATTGGATTCACTCTCTGCTTCATCCTTGCTGCATCGTAACAGACGCGTAACGAAGCCCAGTTTAATAAAATCACTTGACCTTAGCAGTGATACACATTACACACTCCGAATGATTTGAGACGGATGATTCACCCTGGTGTCAGAGCTTCACGAAGCACGTCTCATAAGAGGGTTAAACCACCCTCTTCTCTCTCTCTTTCTCTCTCTCGACCCCTTCCTCTTGGTTTCACTTTCAGATTGATCCCAGATACTTTGGGTTTTTATTTGTGTTTCTTTTATTTTTACTTAAATCTACCCCTATTTTATTTTGTGTATTTACACCTGTTGAGCCTGAATCGTCCTATTCAGTTAAGTTGAATTTAATTAAATTGGGAATTTAATTAAATCAATTTGCTTATTCAAGTTCCCCCCTAGTTACCAGAGCTATGAGAACACACAATGTTTACATAAATATTTTTTGATTTTATTTCAATTTAGTTATTTACTTTTGTTTCAGCCTGAATTCTTATATTCAGCTAAAGAAAAAAAAAGGCTTAACTAAATTAGAAATTTAATTAAATTACTTGATACGCTTCCCATTTCCTTTTAGTTTTCTTAGAGCTATAAGGACGTTCTAACTTTACCTTATTTTAGATCACTAGTCACTATCCTCATCTTCTCTCTCTCTATAGGATTACAATATCTAGCGACTGTTGTTTCCATAGCGAGTTACACAGGTCATTAATATCCTACTTCCTGTCTGTGTTTTACCCATCCTCACTCCTTAGCACCAAGCTAAATACATGAAGTACGGCTAAACACAAACGCACAGTAGGCCCCAGACAGAACTGGAAACACTTCCCATTGTTTCTTCTTCTTCTTTTGGACCTTGAGATGTTTGATGTGTCCCTGGTAGCTTAGTCTAACAGCAACATAACCCATAAGTGACTCCTTTTTACCTATGTCTCCTAGCTAAACCTAAATAGGTAAAACACTCCTTTCTTCCTCTTTTTTTCTGGTTTCATCCTATTGTTTTATTTTGGTTTTGCTCTATCTGTTACTCTCGTAGCACAACATGTGAGAAGAACCATCAGCATTATTGAGTAATAGGTTATGACATGTAAGAGCCCAGTCATCAGTCGATGCTGCTTAAAGCACGTCAACTAAGATACTCAAAACTTTTTTGTTGTTGTTGTGTGTGCTCACCAACACTAAATTTTAGCTGCTCCACATAGCCATTCTCCCACACAGATAGCTCATCACCTCTCTAGAAACTTGCATTTGCCTTTGCCATTTCTCTCTCGTGTTCCCACAAGTGTGCCAGTAGGCCTCAGACACCCGGCCCTGCCACTAAGACCACCTGAACACCCGGTAGAGCAGTGTCATGGACATCCTTCAGCCTGAAGCAGGCAACGACCTGCCACGGCAGAGGAAGGAACAGTTAGGCAACAACGAAAGCAGACGTCTGACACCCAGCCTGAGCCACCAAGAGCTGACCAGCATTATCTTCTCCTTCGCCATGCTCCCGCAGGCCTCAAACAGGAGGTAAATGAACTAACGCTGCCAGCCACAGGACTCCACAGAGAACAAACCCTGCTTAACGGGAGAAGGCACAGGACAGATGCAGAGACCCTGACAGCGTGGAGCAACTGAAAGAGATCACCAGTTTTCAACCGGTTCTGACAGCTGCTGAGCACCTGCCAACAGACGAGAGAGGAACTGGTTGAACTCAAAGAGAGAGACGCTGAAGCCATCGGCTTGCAGCCAGAGCTGAAGTCCCAACACTGACTCAGCGATAACTTCGCATCAGCAGCGTAGGC
Source organism: Siphateles boraxobius (assembly GCF_051911475.1). NCBI lineage: Eukaryota > Metazoa > Chordata > Actinopteri > Cypriniformes > Leuciscidae > Siphateles > Siphateles boraxobius. Next base: position 4,766,424 of record NW_027509064.1, read on the forward strand.
TTCCCCAGCCCTGCACAAAAGGGGGGAGACAAACCCCTCTGCTTAACATGTCATCAGACAATTTCCTTAAAGCTTCTGCAGCCGTGGAAGGAAAAGGATTGATTCAGAAGAATCTTGAAACGACGCGTGTAGTGACACTCAAAGACCTCAACCGAATGGCCAGACATATCCCTGCATTTACACCAGAGCTTGCTAGACTCTATCTGATCTGGATTACATCCAGCCCAGAGTTGCGACGCTTTCTGGCTCGGCAGCCAGAAAACATCCAGTCTAACTACCAGCAGCTGGAACAAGCCATCACAACAGGATTCTCAGACTTAAGAGTCTGAATGTAGACTGGGCGCGGTCCCAGACACCAACCAGGGTAACCCTGAAAGTCCCTGTGCTACTACCACAGACATCAAGCGAGCTACCTCGGAGCGTGCAACGAACCTGTGATGGAGGAAGACACCAGCTTCAAGAACCTTTTGACTCCGAACTACGAAACCCAGAAGACACACGGCATGACCAAAATGCACGGCTCTGCTACAAAGTTCCTAGTCAGCATAGGACATAAAACTTTTAAAGTAGATGAAATTGTGTGCTCAAAAGGAAGCAAGAGTTTGCATTTGTAAAATTTGAATTTTACTGATTTAAAGAAAATCTTGAATGCAGGTATAAGCCTCACGTGCCAACAGACTATGCACTGCTTTTTGAAACATACAGACATTGTGCCACCCGCTGGTTGAAATATACACTGCTGCACATTAGTTTCCATGACAATGACTTGTTACAGGAAATACAAACTCCAAATAGGGCACTCGTCACCCTAATGCCAGATAGTAAGCAAACCACCTAAGCTGGGAAAACTAGCATGACCTAGAGCCCCTTCGTAACTACTGTTATCCTAAAAGTGCTTATTTGATCATTCCGATCCAAATGGGACATGATATGCGATACACATTTTGATCAGTAGCTGCTGGCTTGTCTAAATGCAGATAAAATGATAGCTGGAATTGACATCTCTACTTAAAATAATAATAATAATAAAAAAAGAGGGTCTTAACTGGTATCGGTAATTTCAGCATTAAAGCGTAAGTCTGTTTGACAAAGGAATCTCATCTCAGCGGCATGCAAACTGTACCGGTATTTGATAGTCTGCTTTGGTTGAAGGAATCCAAATTGCAGTATTTCTTAATCTGTTTCTGATGAAGGAATCTCAGTACAGTGTTATATACACGTAGACTTGGGTGATGCTCCCCTTTCTACAAAGTAAAGACCTTACAAATTATTGTTAGATTGATGTAATTCACCTAAATTTTGGCTGCATCTACAAGCAGAGAGCTACCTAGCGATCAAAACTGTTCACTAGGGGTGGGAATTTGCAAAAATGTGACGATTCGATAGTATTGCGATATTTGGGCCATAATTCAATATTATTGCGATACACGTTGTTCAGTCCCAACACTGGTTTCATCACTTCCCCACCGTGGCACCGCAACAAAAACAAACAAAAAAAGTTTAAAGCGCTAAAAATGTTTAACGCAATTACGCAGTATCCTTAATACCTTAGTATTATTAAATCCTGCCTGTATTACACACACACACACACACACACACACACACACACACACACACACACACACACAGACACGACCCACAGAAAAGACGCGCGTCAGTATCGAGTTCTCTTTCAGGCTTGAACAAACCATAACACACAAATCATGCCAAAATGTCTGTTTTGTCGAGTGTTCTCATAAGAGCAATCTTAAATGATTGAAATAAAGTCTTAAATGAACGTAGAGATTTGTGAGAAAATGGGACGCGTGTCAGATCGCGTCTCTGTCCCACATTGCACAGCATTAATGAATGAAGGCTAGTGTACGCTCAACGCCTGTCCAAATACGCTTACTCGTTTTCATTCACTCCTTCAAGTGAGTGAACAGTATTAGTGGACAAACTTAGGGAATAGGCCTAACTTAGTGAATGAGTGTTTAGGGGGCGATTTCAACAAATGTTCTCAAGCAGTGAAAAATAGTTCCCAGCACATAACTTAAAATTATTTAAATACAATAGAGTAACACAGACCTGCGAACTCCTCAGAGTAAAAAAGGTGACAGTGTTGTGCGGGTGGGGGGGGGGGGGGGGGGGGGGGGGGTGGTCTCACACATTTCTGAGCGCTTTATTAGACAGAAATTTGCTGTATTAACCTAAAACAACATGCTCGCCAGATTGTTTATCTAAATAGACCTATGTTGTTAGAATTTACTGTTTACCAGGTTTTTGGTAATTTTCTTGATTTCATTTTTTTTATTCTTTTTTTAAATGAAAACTAACATCATAAAGTATGATATTTGTTTTAGTTTGAGCAATTCTGGAGCTATAATTGACTCTTCTTAGGAGCATATAAAACAAAACAGCTCCTTGGAAAAAATGAAATGTAATATTGTAGTAGTTATAAACAAACATATTTTAGTTCAGATTAGTTTGAGGGCAGCAATTGTATTCATAATGTCAAAATAAAACCGATGTAATGTTACTTGAAGGCATTATAGCCTACTATTCCTGCCAAACTTCCATGGTTGCGGTTAGTGTTACTACAGTAAATCCATGGTGAATGTTGCTGATCTGTGGACACTGGATAGTTCATTCATGGCACAATGTTTCTTTCTGGTTTCCACGTCAGTGCTGTTTGATCCGTTAATAACGGAGAAATGTGAATGTTTCTCACTAGATCTAGCAGCGATGTTATTACTTCTGTGGCAAATTCAAATTATTCCTTTACTTGATCTCTTAGCGCTGTGTAGTAACAGTGTCGCTTGATCAAGCTCGGCTCGCGCTGCTTTGGTCCAAACTGATAAACGGTCCGTCAACCACACAATAACGAGCAGTTTCGTTCCGCTTGCATTACGTTTGCCATTTTATGTTGGGCAATGTTGTGGTGGCTCCGGCGGATTATGAGCGCGCTTACCACGCCAACGCGCCTACATTTGAAAGAATGAAATTTTGGTCGGCAGGAAAAATGGCCTATGGCAGAGTAAACTCTGAGAAAACCAGAAAGTAAAACAGATAATTTTATAATTAAATATCGCAATACTTTGCGCTCCTGTATCGATATAATTGCGTGCGCAAAATATCGCGATACTGAACAGAATCTATTTTTTCCCCCACCACTACTGTTCACTCGCTGAAAAGTCAGTATTTATGCACGAGATAGACGTAACTATATAGGCTTAGACAAGCTTTGACTTACAGCAAATCTATTTCCTTACTCTGTAAACAAATAGAATAAGTTGCGTAAAGTAAAGAGAAGAGTTCCATGAATAAAATTTGCAAATGCCAAACCACATTTGCATTTTACTGAATGTAACATCAAGTTCTTGAAAGACTTAAAGTATAGGCGCCCCTTTTTAACCCGTTTAAACATGCATAACTCATTTAAAATGTGCAGACATTCTTCATGGACTGTTGAATTGTTCTGACATGCACTGGTTCCCCTGACAACGACTTGTCACAGGAAGTGCTAACTCGTGACGTCATTTTGTAAACAAACCAGCCTAGGTGGCTAAGCTAACTTAACCTAGCGTCCATCCAGCTTAGGCTAAGCTAAGCTAACCTAGCATCCATCCAGCTTAGGCTAAGCTACATAATAACTTCTACAGTTAGCAGTTAGCATCATTTACTTGAAGCCTTAATTAAAGCTTTTATGTATACAGCGCAAAGTATTCTAAAATACTTTCTTTAACCCCATTTAGGGTTTCTAATTTTTCTCTTTCCTTACTTTCAATTCTTCTCAGCTGAATTTCACCTTCACTAGTTTAGGCATAGTCCTTGCTGAGCGCTGTAGGCTAAATTTGCAGATGTCCTGTCAATTAAACCCAAGTTTAATTACATGTAAGCTGTGTAGCTAGAGAAGAATTCTTATAGTTATGAGAATTTTCATCAGCATGTTGACTTAACCTTTGGAGGGACACACACGGTGTGGTCTTAAACACGCAACAGCTGTGACCCACTATGGAGTGTTGGTCCAGGCAAATCTAAAGGTTAGTCACTAGAGCTATTGATTATTCTCAATTTCAGATCATTCCCGCTGTTTTGATCACTTACTTAAGTCCTTTTTATTTTTATTTTACTTCGATAATAATAGCAGTCAGCTATTCACTTGTCTATTCTGTCATGTATATGATTTATTTCCATTTCCTCTCTTGTTCAAATGTGGTTCCATTTCCCATAGGGCCCAGAAAGGAACCAGAGACACCTTTATTTGTGATTTTGTTTATTTTCAACAAGTGCACTAATTTTTATGACCCTGCAAGTAATTTCAACGATTACTAGGGCATAACTATAGTCCTGAGGATTGATAATAAGCATAATTTGAATAGGAAAGCTGTCCTTTTTCCTCCTATTCTTCACTTCGTCAAGCCGTAGTGAACCACCAGTTAAGTCCAGAGAAATATTTTAGTCATAAGAACCATCTTAAGTCATTTATTTCATCTCGGCTATGCCCTTTCCAGGAAATACTCTCGGAACCACACAAGTCTTAGCCTCCTAACATCCACAGCTAAGATGATAAGGATACAATACACACTTCACTAGCTAGCTACACATGAAATACCTAGCTTTATGCTACATATCTAGCGAACCCATTAAACCGTGGCTCTGAACTTTCTAGGGTCATGCATTAATCTCTCTCCACAAGTGTGCCAAAATGTTGCAGATCCTCTGCTTAACCTGACCTTAACCGGACAGGAGACCGAAAAGACTGACAAGCCATCGCGAGGAACACTGTTCCACCCATGGCTGCTGACATCCGACGGCACCAGAGCCAACGGAACTGCACCATGAGAGAAGAGGACAAACGACCCATGACCCAAGCCAGAGTTACAGCCACACCGGGGTGATCAAGATTCTCATCTCCTTACCCCACCTTATGGGTATAAAACAGAAGGTAAACAACCTCACATAATAGATCACAGCGTCCCACAAGGAGCGGACCTGTGCCCAAAGCCTTACAGACCAGCTAGAGACTGAGGTTCGAACCAGATTCAATGCAGCTGGACTGAGCATGCCCAGGACCAGCACAGAACTGTCACAATGGCAACAACCCTGGTACCAGCCAAGCCCCTTGGAGAAGCCATGGAGGACAGCACCCTCAACCTGCAAACACCACAGGAAGACCAACGGCTGCAAACGACAGAATCCTCTTCCATACCCTTCACACAGGTGTCAATCTGAGGCTCCGCAAGGACAGCTGGACGCACCTGCCTCAGAGTTACTGGAGCCGCTGACACACGCAAAATAGCTCCCTGCACAGGACTCACCCGAGGAGTCCTGTAAGGTACAAGCTTCCGACTCCTTGCCCACCCCAGCTTAGGCAAGCTTGCGTCGGCACCACCATAAGGACAGAACAACACTTCAATCCTTCAGACCTCTCGTGACTGAGAGGCTAACAACCACCTTCTGACCTCCGGCCATCAGCACCAGGTCAGCTTGAAAACCTCTCTATGCTACATAGAGGCCTAACCACTTCCTGCAACCACAAGGAAACACCTGCCCCAAAACTAATGAACTTCAGAATGCCCCAACACCTGCTGCCTCAACACCTGCTGCAGAGACCTGGACTTGGCTACTGTCCACATCACCAGCCGTGGAACGACCACCGCTCCAGAAGACACGAGCAACCAGAGGCCACCATGGCCTTCCAGCCTTCTATGACAAGTGTGTGTCTGATCTCTCTGCACTTCCAACTTCGCTCGTGGTTGTCCTTGAGGGGGGACAACAACGATCGAAAGGGGGGGTCTGTAGGGTATGGACCAATCAGACACATACTAATTATTCATTATATACAAAGGTTTATGAAACTCCTCACACAGCCCAAATGAACAAACACAGGGGCAGAAACAGTGTCATGTTACAGGGCATGATAAGGAGATTTTACGACCTCCGAGGAATGTGGCCACATACTCAAGAGAGAGACTATGAAACAGAAACCCTCTTTAAAACAGACTTTGCTACATTAATCATAGACTAACTGATCTATAAATGAACTAGGGCTGAAACGATTCCTCGAGTTACTCGAGTTACTCGATTACAAAAATTCCTCGAGGCAAAAACTCTGCCTTGAAGCCTCGTTAAATTCCTATGTAAAATTTAATTCACTATACGCGGATCTATAGCGCGTGATACATTTTGAATTTATTTGGCGCGATGTCGGAGAGTAAAGATGTCCATAAACGGCAGAGAATGTCTAAAGTTTGGATCATTACATACTTAAAAAGGAAGAAAGGAAGAGAACAAGGTGCAATGTGTCTACTGCGAAGTAGACCTGGCATACCACAACAGTACGACTTCAATGATTCAGAATCTGAACCGAAAACATCCACTCCATGCTCTCACCAAGCGTCACTGAAACATTAGGCTAATCTAATGGTCTGTTCACACCGAACGCGAATAGAGCGTCAAATACGCGTCTATCGCGTCTAGTTAGACACTTAAACATTCGCTCGAGTTAAAATTTTTCAACGTGCGCGGAAGACGTTCGCGTCATTCGCGACGCCCGGCGCGAATGATAATAAATAATAATAATAATAACTTCAATTTATATAGCGCCTTTCAAAGTACCCAAGGACGCTTAACAATCAACATGAGAAAGGGAAGGGTAGAATTAAGATAGGGGCAAAGGCCAGGGGAGCTAGAGTCCATAGGCCTCATTGAAAAGGTGTGTTTTGAGCTGGCATTTAAAGGTTAAAAGTGAGGAGGCAGAGCGGATCTCATGGGGAAGCTTGTTCCAAAGTGACGGAGCACCAACACAGAAAGCTCTATCACCAAATGTCTTAAGCCTGGACTTAGGAACAGCAAGCAGATCCTTGTCAGAGGAACGCAGGGACCGTGACTGAGTGTAGGGATGGAGAAGATCAGTAATGTACTGGGGTGCAAGTCCATGAAGGGACTTGTACGTCAGGAGGAGGATTTTATATTTGATGCGGGACTTAACTGGCAGCCAATGAAGCTTCATCAGGATGGGAGTAATGTGAAGACCAAGTTTTGTGTGTGTGAGCATCCTAGCCGCAGAGTTCTGCACATACTGTAGTCTGTCAGTGGCTTTGCTGGGTAGACCGAACAGGATGCCATTGCAATAGTCAAGTCTGGAGGTGATGAATGAGTGGATGAGGGCCTCAGCTACAGAGTTGGAGAGGCACTGTCGGAGTCTGGAGATGTTCTTGAGATGATAGAAAGCAATTTTAGTGACGTTTTTGATGTGTTGTTGGAAGGAGAGAGTGGAGTCCATGATGACGCCCAGGTTGCGTACTTGAGGAGATGCAGAGATTGAGCAGCCATCCACATCCAGTATGATGTCATCAACTTTTTTAAGAAGTGACAGCGGGGCAAACACCATGAGTTCTGTTTTGTCTTTGTTCAGTTTGAGAAGGTTACTGTCCAACCAGTGCTTTATGTCCTTCAGGCAGTTGATAAGTGCCACTGGTGGAAGAGAAGTAGAAGGCTTGGTACTGATGTAGAGCTGAGTGTCGTCAGCATAGCAGTGGAAGTGTAATCCATGCTTCCGGACAATCATCCCAAGTGGCAACATGTAAATATTAAATAGCAGTGGGCCAAGTACAGATCCTTGTGGCACGCCATGCAGGACTGGCGCCAATTTAGAGCAAGTCCCCTTGAAGGTGACATATTGTTGCCTGTCGGTGAGATAGGATTTAAACCAGGAATACACTGTATCAGTAAGGCCAATGAGTTCAGAGAGACGTGTGAGAAGAATGGAATGGGAAACTGTATCGAAGGCTGCAGAGAGGTCAAGAAGTATTAGAATGCTGACATGGCCAGAGTCAGCTGCCATGTGGAGGTCATTCGTGATTTTGATGAGGGCAGTTTCTGTGCTGTGATGTGTCCTGAAACCAGATTGAAAAGGCTCGTAGAGGTTGTGCTGTAACATGTGATGGTTGAGTTGGGAAGCCACAGCCCTTTCCAATAACTTAGAGATGAAAGGTAGATTTGAGATAGGGCGGTAATGGTTTAAATCGTCTTGGTTCAGGCCTGGTTTTTTAAGTGTAGGGATCACCACAGCAGTTTTAAAGCTGGTGGGGACCACCCCAGAAGACAGTGAAGTGTTAATGATGTTAACCAGTGTTGGACCCAAAGTTGGAAGACATGCCTTAACCAAGGCTGTCGGCATAGGATCCTGTTTGCTGGTTATGGCCTTTGCTTTTGATACTAGCTCAAGGACTTGAGCTGTGTTGAGCGGGGAGAAGGAGGAGAGGCAGTCCTGCGGCGCGAGAGCGGTTGAAGAGTTTGTGTCAGACAATGGTAGTACGGTTGATTGAGATAAGCTGGACAGCTGCAGTTGTTGGTGGATGGTTTCAACCTTTTCCCGGAAATGAACCAGGAATTTAGAACATAAGCCAGCAGCATCAGAAGGTTGAGGAGGGTCAGGTGGGCAGAGTAAGCGGTTGATAATGGAAAAAAGCTGTCTAGGATGGTGTTGTTGTTTGCCAATGAGTGTAGAGTAGTAGTTATTTTTCACCTTGGATAGGGCATCTTTGTAGCTCTTAACGTGGTTCTTATAGGCTAGCTGGTGGACAGTAAGGCTAGATTTTTTATAGTACCTTTCCAGCCTCCGCCCTGTAGCCTTCATTGCGCGGAGTTCAGCATTGAACCAGGGAGCAGGAGAGGAGAATGAGACAGATCGCGTAATGAGGGGGGCAACAGAGTCCAGACTATGTGACAGGGCCAAGTTGTAGTGAGTAACCAAGTCATCAACTGTACAGGATGGAGGACAGCTGATAAGATGGCCTGCAAGAGTGTATGATAATTTGTGAATGCACACTTGTTTGATGTTTCGATATGCAATGGTCCTTTTCACACACTTCCTGTGTGTGTGTACAGAAACAGAGAACATAACGGCAAGGTGATCAGAAATAGCTAGGTCGATAGTTTGTAGATGGGTTGGGGTTATACCCAAGGAGCATACCAGATCCAGTGTATGACCTTTAGCATGAGTTGGGCCGTTGACATCTTGTGAAAAATTAAAACAGTCCAGTAGTGACAAAAATTCTGCAGTGTAGACATTACTGGAGTCAACATGGATGTTAAAGTCACCAAGTAAGATCGTAGCTGGAAAGGTGGGACAGATTAGAGCAAGGAGGTCAGAGAGCTCTGGCAGGAAACTAGCAGATGCCTTAGGCGGACGATAGACAAGGACCATTTGTAGCTGCATTGGCCCGATCAAAGCAAAATGAATGCACTCAAATGAAGAGGTGTGTACTGGAAATTCTTTTATATGGAAATCTGCATGATGTATGACAGCCAGTCCCCCACCCCGTCCAGAACTACGTGGCTTTTGAATGTAACTATAGCCTTGGGGGGTAGCTTGGTTAAGCGTAAGAAAGTCCATTTGGTTCTGCCAAGTTTCAGTTAGACAAAGAAAATCCAGTTTCCTGTCAGTTATAATGTCATGTATGAGTGGTGCTTTATTATTTAGCGATCGAGTGTTCAGCAGCATGAATGAAACAGATTTCAGGACAGATGAGTTGGCATGAGAAGTGACGTCAACAGCCTGTTCAACGGGCCGTAGATTCAAAAGGTGTATACGCGGCTCATTCTGATGACGTCGTTGCTGGGAAGTGATAGACCGAACAACAGGAATAGCCTGGGATGTCTCCGTGTAAACAAGCTTATGCCGAACAGCCCTGTGCACATAGGGGGCACGACGTAAGAGATGGAGAGATTTAATCACCTCAAGGCTACCGTTGCCCGGTACGATGTGCGAGTTGAAATTCTTGAGTTCCAGAGCGCAGTATCTTAGGAATGCCATGATGCCAGAGGAAAACGTTAGCTTGCCCAACACTAGCTAGCAGCTTACAAGCCGCAGATCATCACGACCAAGCTTCAACAGAGAATACTGTGGAGGATCAAGCCGTTGACAGAGGTAATTACAATGTTCACAGTTTGGAAATCGTCCGATTGCAAAGAAGCGTAGCAGCTGGAAAAAACCACAGGTTTACCAGATCCTGTAGCATAACCAAGCATACAGCGAAAGAGTTGCAGAATGTGAGAAAGTTAATCCAACTAGTAGCATGAAGTATAGTCCAGCTTTGATAAAGCAACGGGAGAAGAATCGCAGAGTAGCGGTAGTAGTGCGTTATTTTGTATGTGAGCATGAGAAGCAGCGACATGAGCATGAGAAGCGGCGACAGACACGCCAGCGTCCTCTCGCAAGCTCAATCGATCTAATTGAATTAGTTCAATGCGTCTATTCGCGTCTTTGCACTGACTTTGAATGTAATCTACTCGCGCAAATAATTACATTTTTTAATAATTAAAAAAAAAACACACACACACACACACACACACACACACACACACACACACACACACACACACACACACACACACACACACACACACACACACACACACACACACACACACACACACACACACACACACACACACAGAGACAGACAGAGAAACACACGCATGCACCCTCGTCTCTCTCACGCACCAGTCAGATCAATTGCGGCAATGCATCACATTTGCTTAAACTTTCATGTAGCCACGCAACAATAATTTCAGCATGCATTCTCTGTATACACCGCGACGTGATGGAGGAACAAATATTGTATTGCAGTCTTTGCGAGACCTTGTTTGTATGTCACGTCTTCCAAATAGTTACAGACAACAACAAAAAATGAAATTCCCCAGCCTGCTTCTCCAAATCCACTTGTACTTTTGGGGAAGACATTTTAATTGGCTACCAAAGTAATTTAGCATAGAACATTGTTGGCACTTATACTAAATGGGTAAAAATTGCAACAAATAGGCCTAGTTTTGGAGCCAAATGTTGGAGTTGAAATAAGTTTTTTTTTTGTTTTGTTTATTGAGAAATAAAAGCCAAATGCTTGATCATTTTACAGCCACATCATTTTCGTTATGCATTATTTGTTTTGGTTGTTTAAAAACACACAATTTAAAAATTATCCGATTACTCGATTAATCGATCGATTAAGTGCTAGATTAATCGATTACAAAAAGAATCGATAGCTGCAGCCCTAAAATGAACATGCATAAAACTGTGAAAGAAACAGTGTAAATGGTTTACTGTCTCGTGTACTATTAGGTATATATTATGGTATGTATCCTGGTATACAACCAACTAACGATCAATGTAACCTCACCTGTATCATGCCTCCTACCTGATTAATCCTCATTTAATGAATCACACTTTGATGTACATCACCTTCTTCTAGAATGCAGTGTGGATGTGTTATAGCTATCTGAGCATTAATGAAGGTATAATCATGCTAGGGACAAAGATCCGTAAATCAACTAAGAGCCACTTTCCCTCTCAGACATGTCACCTTTCTGATTGGTCGAGTTCAACCCTTAGGGGAGGATCTTTTCCAGGCCTTATTAGAGACAGTCCACATGTGACCTCTCTCTCTTAGTTCTTTCATCCAGCCGCAACACTGTTCTGGTTATACTGGGGAACCCCCTCCCCCTCCACGGGGGCCCCAGGGCCCAGCAGGCCTCGATTCCAACCAGATATGGGCTCAGGCAGGAGAGAGATGACTCTCTCACAAAGAACCAAGGACAATCTCAAGAGTTTTGGAACAAAGACTCCAACCAACAACGACTCCAATCACCCATCCTTCCGACTTCCTCACTTCTCCTGGGTGCTCGGCGTGGCCTCAACAGAGTCCCAGGCCTTGACCAAACCAGCCATGCGTTCCTGGAGAAAGAGAACGCTCAACCAACTTCCACTTGACACTGCCGGAACCATCAACGACTTCAATTTCAACAACTTCAAGAATTGTTCCCATTACAAATGCAAGTATTCAATTCAATGAAATGTTAAAATGAAATTCTGATGGTTCTTCTCATAGACCCTCTTCCGGTTTCCAATTTCATCCTATCACTAACCTATTTATGTATTCATGTGTGTATGTTGTTTAGTTTATTTATATTCATATAAATATCTATATTTAGTTAATAAAACTTGTACATAATATGTATTTGGTTCTGTTTTGTTTGCATTACAAGTCACTTTACGATCACAGTTTTTGCTACTGGCTCAAAGTACTGTACAGGCGAAGAAATAATTATTCTTCTGTGGCCAGGGAAGATACCCTTTTCTTAGAATAAATTAATAATCAAAAGAGTTCGTTGGAAGAACTGATTAATTGATTGTAATATTAATTCAGCCACATCCACGTTAATCCAATTAACTGACCCAAATATTTATAATTAATAATAACAAGATATTATTGATTATTAATATTTCCAAAAGCTAAGTTCCTTACACTGGTGATGCAGTCACCTACAAAAAAAGGTTTATAGCACACTGTTAATAATTGGACAGGGTTTTACAGGATTAAAGAGTATTATTTTACAATAAGTTACTGTAGTCATAAATTTACTGCAAAATCAATGCATGCAGAATGATGCTAACATCACAGTAATTTACTGCTCTTGTTTTACTGTGAATTCACATTTTAAAGTTGTCTTTAACTATGCCACTGTTAGAAATGTAATTGTTTACTACTGTAATTTAGTTTAGTGTTCCATTTCCGTGATCTCTTTTAAGTCACTTTTAAAAATACACTTGTTTTCCTTGGCCTATAAATAAGGTTGGTTAGTTTTACCATTTCTCCTTTGTGTATGATACTGTTTTTCCTTTTTATCCAAGTCTGATACTGCCATTTCTGTTTTATTATTGATGAGTCTGATACAGTTTTTGCCATTTCTGTTTTCTTATTTAATTTTTTTTAAGTCCGACAATGTTTTTGCTACTCCTGTTTAAGGCTGTTCTTAGCTTTGCTGTACTTATCTGTGCTGTGCTGATATGCATGGTATTATTGTCTTTTAATTTTGTAGTTCTGTAAAGCACTTCTGTCAGTCAGTGGCTGTTATAAAATGTGCTATATCCACAAGTTTCCTACCTCCCATGAGGCCTTGCGTCAAAAGTGGGCGCGTCTTCCGGTTCTAAGTAAACAAGCGAGACCTGACGGGACACTCGTTCATTCATTCAACAGTTGACAGTCATTCAAGATGTTACGTTAGCGATCCAAACTTGCTAACGATGTGGGAACATAACCTCAACGAAATTAAAAAAGGTTGCAATAGCAGTAAATTAGGCTAATAGGGATGGGCATTCGATTACATTTTCTTAGTCGATCGTCGGGAGAATTAACGATCGACTGAAGGTGATGATACACAGGGGAACTTTTTGAGCAATGTTGATGGGCAATGTTGCCGTCAACGGGCAACCAGATGAGACACAGGGCCCATAACCGATCTAAATTATCCAGATAGAAATATATTGCCCATTTTCAATGGGAAAGTGCCCAAGCAACAATCGCTCGGCAAGATTGCCCAGCAACATTGCTCAAAAAGTTGCACTGTGTATCATCACCTTAACGTTATAGGCTAAACTAATATTTATAATCAAATTTATTATTATTTAACTTTTTATAAATTAAAATGCAATAAAAATACAGCGTGTTTTTCCACAATTAATTCTTTATTAGGCTACTAGAAGATCAACTTGTGGCAGTTAAACTAGAGCAGTGCCATAGAGAGAGAGAGTTGCGACACGCTTTGATGTCGCTGCTATGGCTGTCACGTGGTTCATGTAAGCCCCAATAGTTCCAAAACATACGCTGGCTGTCATGTTCTTCTATGGGACAGACTGCAGCGATTACATTATTGAACGGTAAATATAAAATAAAACACACACCCAAGTACTTTTTCAGCTGTTACTGCATTATTGCACTTAGTTAATGTCAGTTTTGCATTTGGAGAGGCAGGGTGACAACGAAATACTGTATATTACTTAGATAAGTTTTAGGGTTGTTTTTTTTGGAGGGAAAAGCTTAGTGTTCATGTTCGCATGGGTAGTAACACTGGCTTTATCGGCTTTCATCTGATGATGGACGTCTCATGATATTTATTTTGGCACAACTGGGCTGTATTAGGCTATTGATCCGTGATCTTGCTTATAAATTCCGATTCAGCCATTAGCCTACCTTCGTGATCACGCAAAGAGGTCTGCAGTGGCGGTCCGTTCAGAATTCCAACCAACATAAAATATAAATAATTACGCTGTGCATGTACAAATGAATGATTTAGGAGGGAAATGGACTGCTCCCATAACGTAGAAAGCAACGACTATAGCCTATTTGCAGCAATGTTCGGTAAATATTAATGAAATAAAATGAAAACCGGAGAGATAGTTAATGAGTGAATTAACGATGTTCCTAAATACGTAGCTAAATAACTGTTAACGGGATTCATTTCATTATGGCTAATGTACCCCTTCATCCTACCCTAATCATAGACTAAACCATTCAGCAGAAAACACACACAAATACATGTATACGATGTACTGTGTACAGTACACATGTATATATATTTTAATCACACATTACTAACCCTAACCCATACACATAATATATTAATTGTGTATGTATATATATATATATATATATATATATATATATATATATATATATATATATATATATATATGAATGCATGTGTATTTATGTAGGCCTATATGTATTACACAAACACACATTTTGACAAATATGCATATATACACACATAACCCTAACCCATTTAAATACATGAATTGTGTGTGTGTGTATGTATATATAATATTATATATATGAAATATTATTATTAATATTATATATTATATACATCAGGTTACTGTAAGTTAGCTAACGTTAGTGTCACGTAAGCTATAGCTGCAATTAACCTATTATCTTCCAATAAACATTAACTAAAACTGGCTACATAAAATATAACTACTGACTAGATTCACGAGAGGTCGGCTAATGTGTGTAAAAGTAAAAAAAGACAGTAATTTCATTAATTTACCAGCGAGCGTACTTCGGAAACTGGAATGCTGGAACTATCAGTGTTTGGAACTATTGGCTGCTCCAGGACACGCGTTACTTCCGCATTCCAAAGTTCCTATGGCGGTCTATGGGAGTGTCGCAACTCTTTCTCTCTAATGGCACTGAACTGGAGGTTAGGCTAAACTTGAAGATGCGCTGCGGTGCTCTGGAACCTGCTGCTGCGAGCTGGCGTTTCTTAAACAGAGACCCTCGTTTGTTCCTAAATAATAATAAAAAAAAGAATCATGTTAAATATGCTGTAACATACGCGATATAAAACCGAAATCGTTACAAGAACCTGTGTCACGGTGTGTGAAGGGAGAATTTCAACTCCCAGTGTTATCCTTCCCGTCCAGATCAAATAGGCTATAGCATCTTTAAATTACTATTAGTAGCGTATTATTTGAAGTTAACATTATACAATACAATACCACAAAAAATGCATTTAATATATTAAAACTTCTTTTTATATATCATACTCCATTAATAAAGGAGTCCAGACATTAGAAAAATATAACACATGCATTTTTTATTTAATATGAGGGAAATACACATGCGTTACGGACGTGACACAAAAAAGTCTTAAAGTTTTAGGTGGCAAATTTTTCTTTTTGTAATTCTGTGAAATGTGTGAATTACACTGCGCAACCTAAAGTAATACCACCCACTGGATGAAGAAGGGTTGGCTCTCCACAGAAAATAAAATATTCATTTTATCTTATTTTTTGTGTTCGCATTTATGAGGAAAAAACAATGTTACGGACGTGAGAGTTCCCTGAAAGCGTTAGCCTACTAAAAGACTGCTTTAAAACTTTTACAGACCTCAAACAGAAAGCACTAAGCCTTTCTTTAAAGTTAATTTTGTTTTGTATTAATAGTATCTTCATTTTAATTAATGTTTCATCCACAAATTACCTGGATTTAATAAATAATAAGTAAATATAGCAGACAATAATATCACCACACGGAGGCGCCGGCGCCTGAACTGCAGCTCGTTTCATAAATGAACCGAAACTCAGCATAGTCTACTTGCCTTACAGACCTGAGAAATATATATTATCTACGGAACGCTTGAAATATCTTAAACGGAACAATTCAAAACGAAAGAAAACTATGTAATCCGTATGAAATGTGCATTTTTCTACGGCGCGTTCACTACTGTGAAGATCGCGAGTCAGCATCGACACAGAAAACACTTGTTTATTATTAAATAGCCTAATTAAAATGTATCATTGCTATATTTTACATATTCATAATCATTACTTTTGCCGGTTCTTTGTGACAGCTTTTAGGTGTTTTATTGGCAGGGCCACCCTTACATGTTACATGATCCGAAAAAAAGAAAAAACCTAGCCTCTTCGCTAAATAGCACACAAAATACCATCGGTATGCTACTTCCGCCGCCTGACCGGAACTTTCACCCACTTTATTTTTTACAGTAGCGCCCCCCGGAAACAGGTGTGGATAAATAAAATGAACTTGAAATGAACATTTGCTTGCATATTTAGATTTCTGATATAGCCAAGTCAGAAGTGTGAGAAATGAAAACATTTGTTAAAATGATAGCAAGCTATAATATGAATACATAAATATTCTTAGCATAAAATTTGAATATTTAATTTCAGGATTATCTAAGCATGAAGATTAACCAATAACTAATTTAATTTTGTAGATGGATCGTTCACAATAGTGAGTTCAAATGTGAAAGATTACATGTCATTCTATTATTTTTGGCTGTAGAACTTGCATGATAAACAATAATGGGCGTGCTAATGTTGTTTAACTAAGTGTCTCCGCATAGTGACAGAGAAACGGGCTCTGATAATGCATTGCTAATGTTAGCAATGACGACTCGCCGTTTTTATTACCCAAACAATTCCTTATCTTTTCAAGTCGATGACCCACCTCCTCTATATGAGCTAACGTAACGTTACTTTGCACGAACATGCATAACTTTGTTCGACTGTCATGAATATTTGAAATGTCCATTTACATCAAGTACAAGTTAGCCAAACTGCACTGTCTATAATTCTCTCTCACTCAGTGTCTCGCCCATTCAGTTAGTTGTGCACAAATGGAGCACAAAGGAACGAGACTATTTTGGGTGAATTTGGAGCATGTGGGGGGCTGAGGGACCCTTAAAATGACCACCTAATATTATTTTAATATCTAAAACACTGAAGCAGGTCAAACAAAACCTTTTACAGCACAAACCAGCAAAAACGAACGAGACTATTTTGGGTGAATTTGGAGCATGTGGGGGGCTGGTGACGTCATCGTCTATAATTCAATTTCTGATATTTTAAAACCCGACACAGCACAAACGAAAATTTTACCGGCACAAACCAGCACAAACGAACGAGACAATTTTGGGTGAATTTGGAGCATGTGGGGGGCTGAGTGACCTCAGAATGACCACCTAATATTGTTTTAATATCTAGAAAACCGAAGCAGCTCAAACTAAACTTTTTACAGCACAAACCAGCACAAACGATTGCGTGTATTTTGGGTGAATTTGGAGCATGTGGGGGGGCTGGTGACGTCATCGTCTATAATTCAATTTCCGATATTTTAAAACCCAACGCAGCACAAACGAAAATTGTACCGGCACAAACCAGCACAAACAAAGCACAAACAAACGAGCCTATTTTGGGTGAATTTGGAGCATGTGGGGGGCTGAGTGACCTCAGAATGACCACCTAATATTGTTTTAATATCTAAAAAACCGAAGCAGCTCAAACGAAACTTTTTACAGCAAAAAACAGCACAAACGGAGCACAAACGATTGCGTGTATTTTGGGTGAATTTGGAGCATGTGGGGGGGCTGGTGACGTCATCGTCTATAATTCAATTTCCGATATTTTAAAACCCAACGCAGCACAAACGAAAATTGTAACGGCACAAACCAGCACAAACAAACGAGCCTATTTTGGGTGAATTTGGAGCATGTGGGGGGGCTGAGTGACCTCAGAATGACTGATGAATTAATATCTAAAAAACCGAAACAGCACAAACGAAACTTTTTACAGCACAAACCAGCACAAACGGAGCACAAACGATTAAGCATAGTTTGACGACGTTTTGCGTTTGGTGGGGGGCCAAAAATTAGCAACGTTGGCGTCTGTCTTCAAATTCTTCTCCGTTTTCAGCCGTCTCCATCTTTCAAAGGCATCTCCTATACAGATCCTTGTTTTATGTCGGACTTTGTCACGAAGTATTTTGGATTCATAACAAGTTTTTTTTTTGGTTTTGCAACGTTAGACTGAGACTACTGACTTATCAGGCGCATCAGACCAAAACACAACATGACAACATCAACATCAGTTGAGGGCGGCAACTTCACTTTTTAAATGACAATATCCTGGCCGGACTAATGTTGTCAGTGATATAAGTATTTGAAATTAACATGATTTCTTAATGTCTATATTGACATATCAGGGCCATTTTATGATTAATTGAAATAAATTCCTTACATACAGCTCCTTTAATAGTGACAAGGTTTATATGGTAATAAAAATAGACCTGTTTTTGAACAACAGCCTTTTAAATGAATTAAAATAATAACAATGAGGCAATATAAATTGGTATACATAATATAAATATTTGTAATATAATATAAACAATCAACTTATGTATTGCATATTATATTGCAGAGGTCGGTATATTGCAGAGGTTGCCAACACCCTGGTGTTTGTTGTGACACTTCACAGCATGACCAAATGTTTAATATGGGCAAACAACGTTTTAAAATGTCCACTTAATCTTTAATATTTGGCCACTTCTTTGCGGTAGAAATACAGCCAACTTTCTTGGACAAAAACACGTGGACATCAAAACTAGGGTCGCCATACGTCCGGATTTTGGCCAGACAGTCAGGATTTTAAGCCCCCTGTCCGGCGTCTGGCGCAGCCGGACAGTCATTTGTCCTCCTTTTGGGAGTTGTGCTGACTTGTTTAAAAAAAATTAACCTATAAAAATCGGGCTCCCTGATGCCCGTAAATTAGTTCAAATCTCATGGAATCTAGAGCCGCGCATACAGAACATAGCCTACTGTATGTGTTCCAAACCGTGTAGCGCGCGAACAGAGAGCTAGCACCTTGGGTGCCCTCAGCACCCCCTCCGATTTTTTAAATCGAGCTCTCGAAATTAATCGAGTAATCGTGACAGACACCCCTACAAATGTTTATTTACCATATGGTTCAAACCGCAATGGATAGCAAATCATAATTGAAAGTACAAATATTAGTATTAATTCAGGCAAATGCGTTGTCAAATCTCACCCATTACCTTAAATAGCTAAACAAAGTTTCACATGTTTGTGAACATACCTGAAAGTGATGCACAGAATTCATAATTGGGCTTTTTTTTTCTTTTACGCTTCTCAGCTTTAACGTTTCTTTCGTCTTTTCCCGGGCTTAATTGTTGTCAATCAGCGACACATGAAGTAGGGCGGGGCGGGGCGGGGCGGAAATGTCTTTCGTCGCATGTGCGTACTGCGTACTGCGTCAGAGACAATTTGACTGCGTTCAACGAAAATTGCATATTATGAAAAAAAAACAGTCTCAAATACATCTAACTTCAAATTAGACAATATCTAACTCAATGTCTATTGAGTGTCTCTCACTCAATACATAGGCTACCCTGTTCTGGTTCTCGTTTCTATGGCGCCGTCAGACAACAGAATTCTTTTATAAACATTTGCACGTGCTGCGAGTAACTCAACCTGATTTTACTTCAGAAAGAAAGAAGCGACTGGTTGGAAATAAAAATGCATAATTTCTACGGTAATGTAAACATACTTTACAAAAAATAACAACAGGGAAAAGCCAAAAAAAGCTTGAAACAGCAAAAATTACACGAACGCAAAATGAACAGCCTCTGGATGGGCAACGTGAGTTCAGCAAATATAACACCTCTCTCTATAAGTGTTCTATTGCGTGTTTACAGTTTGTACAAAAACGAGAATGTGAAGCTTTAGTATCTGGCTGTAAAGTTCGTGGTGTCTATGTTGATAGCTGGAGTCCTACATGGATGAAGAGTTCATACACAGAGCTTTTGCTCATATGGGAGAAACAGTGATGGGAGTCAGACTGATCCGAGACAAAATAACAGGGTAAAGATATCTATCTATCTATCTATCTATCTATCTATCTATCTATCTATCTATCTATCTATCTATCTATCTATCTATCTATCTATCTATCTATCTATCTATCTATCTATCTATCTATCTATCTATCTATCTATCTATCTATCTATCTATCTATCTATCTATCTATCTATCTATCTATCTATCTATCTATCTATCTATCTATCTATCTATCTATCTATCTATCTATCTATCATTAAGTGTCAGGATGTTGTTGATCTCTCCAGGAAAATGGCAGGATATGGCTTTGTGGAGCTGAGAGATAAGACATCAGTAGAGAGATGCCTCTGCAAAGTGAATGGAAAACCTTTACCTGGTGCCACTCCTGTAATCATTCACAATTTATGCTCACTTAAATGATGACCAGTTCATTATTGTAAAATATGAGACTGCAGAACTTTTCATCAAATAAAATGTTAGACTGTTCTATCATAACCTTACATTATAATGCAATCTTTACAGCCAAAGAGATTCAAGTTGAGTCGTTCCACTTATGGGAAACATGGTGAAAGCTGGTAAGAATTGCTTTTTTTTATTTTTATGAGTGGACTACCGTACAATGTTTTGCTTTTTTTATTTTTTATATGACTGGTGCAATATAGTGCTGCAAGCAAGTAACTATTCGAAGAAGATCCTGTGGACAGAAAGAAGGCTTGGATGAAAATATATCATTACAGACTCTGTTTGTGGAGGATGAGTATAGAATAGTGATCAACAAAATCAGCTTCAATAAACTTACAAACAGAATTCTTAATTTCAGAATTAACAGTAATTCTGTTCAAACCTGACATGCAGCTTCTAAAAGCTTTTGCGCTTAGGTTTAATTTTAGTATATTTTTTCTGTTCTATTTTTTGTGCTTTTTATTATTTGCAAATTCAAAGCAAAATAATAGCTGTGGAATAGATTATATGATCCCTGAAGTATCTTGGGGTTTGCAGTTAATTTACAGTTCTCAGGAATATCAAAGTCAGTGTTCAGTGCAGGCACAAAGTGGCCAACAGTAGACTATCAATGCGTGAAAATAGAGTTTAGACAGTTAAGTGAAAGATAATAAACTGCTATAGATGTGGTAACTCAATGCGATTCATTAAAACAGATACTCTCAGCACCGTCTTACTGCTGTTCCCTGCAGCTCTACTTTCTCCCTCTTTGTGTCGGATCTCACCCCAGACGTGGATGATGGCATGTTGTACGAGTTCTTTAATTTTCATTTTTCATCCTGCTGCAATGGGAAGATAGTTCTGGACAGCAATGGATATTCAAAGTGAGACCTGATGGATAAGTTCCTGTCAAATGTTTTCCTCTTCATTTCCTTCTGCTGATTCCTGTTGTTTTGTAGGTGCTGTGGCTTTGTGAGCTTTGAGAGTGAGAGAGAGCAGAGACAGGCTTTGGCAGAACTCCAGGGTGCTTCTGGACTCGGGAAGAAGCATTTACGCCTCAGTCTGGCTGCAAATAAACTGTGAGTATTTGTTATGATAGGAAATTCTTAATCTGGACACAATCTTTTCTTCTAATAAAAAAAACACACTGCCGTTTAAAAGTTTGAGGTCAGTAAGATTTTTGTTTAAAAATGTTGTTTTAATTTTTATTCAGCAAGGACACCTCAAATTCCTTATACACTTATAATGTTACAAAGTGTTTCTATTTCAAATAAATGCCGTTCTTTTGACCTTTCTGCTTGTCAAAAATGTACCATGGTTTCCAAAAAAAAAAAAAATCTCTTTTCAAGATTGATAATAGCACGAGATAATTCTTGAGCATCAAATCATCATATTAGTATGATTTCTGAAGGATCATGTGCCACTGAAGACTGGAGTAATGATGCTAAAAATGCAGCTTTGCCATTATAAGAATACATTTAAATATATTATTATTATTATTACAATACACTTTACGATATATTAGAATAGATAACAGGTGTTTAAAATGTGAAAAATATTTCACAATATTACTGTTTTTTTGTTGATCAAGCCTCTGTGAACGTTAGACTTCTTACCGACCACCAACTTTTGAACGGTATATGAAAAGAAGCATTACTCAGTGTAAAATGTTGTAAGGTATCGTAATGTCCGTAGCAACATAGCCTCGCGTGCCAACGTTTATAAGTTAGTGTTTTGATCTAATCTCAAGTACTGTATAAACAATGCTGTTATCACAAAAAAGTTTACATTAATGTTTCTATTCCTTCCCTCCGCTAGGAAGAAGAAAGAGTCATCTGAGAACCAAAATAGGCAATTCCATGCAGACAGCTATAATATCCATAACTCCTATCTGAACCAGTACTATTACCCAGGGTACTCCAGCTACTCGTCTTCATATGACTGGAACTATGATTACAACTACTTTAATCCTTCCCAAAACATCCTACAGGTACAGTAGATGTGATTTAATTTGTGCACAATTTTTCAGGACATGCCAAATGTGCATGAACCAATCAGCAACATTTTATTAAGTGCAGATTAAATTCTATTCCTGTCAGCGGTGCTTGTTTATCAGATTGTATAAGTCAAGTATTTTGTTTGCCTTAGTGTCTAATAAATTTGTTTTTGTAATCACAGGGTGAAGAGATGGAAGATGATGACCTAGAGTGTAAGTTTTTATTTGCCTGTTGGACTAACATTTACCTAACTTTTTTTTTTTTTTTTTACTCTTTGGATTCAACATTCCACAAAAGCACTAATCACAGCTTTTTATTATAATCCGATGTCATACAAATGACAGTTTACACTATACAAATGCCTTTATTCCACCACATGGGGTGCATTACACTTGCATCTTGTTTCTCTGTGTTCCAGATCCAGACTCTGAGATAAATGTGATGGAGGCAAATGAGAGATTTATGGACCAGAGTGAGGAACTTTACAGTGCTCTGATTGGTTGTTTCTTCCAGCCACCTGAATCATGGGACGGGGTCACCTGTAGTGTTACCTGTTACCTACCAGAACCAATTTATCAACATGAGGATATGGACTGAGTATATATACTCTTGTTTATTCACATTTTCTGTTTGTTTATATTACAAAGGATCCATTATTAAGGTAACTGAGGATGAAGATTAATTAAAATAACATTTGTTGATTTTTTTTTTTTAAGAATGCAGCTTTTGCAGTACTGTATGTGATTTATAATGCTACTGTAGAAGTGTATAAATTAAATGAATTCAGGTTTGTTTGTTTTGCCATGTTCTTTTGTTTGGAAGTGTACAATAAACAGTAAATTTAGTAAAATAAATAACTGAAATGAGTTTTGGTTTAAACAGCAATGTCTGGTTTGCTAATTTGGCACAAAATGTTGATTTTTTACTCAATCACTGACTTTATTTTTATTTAAGCTTAAGTACAGTATAGACAAAAAAAAAACATGTAGGCTACAAGAAAAAAAAATACAAATACTAAGAGATTGATAAAATATCAACGATAAAGTATCAGTGGTAATAAATAATGATTAAATATTATATAAAATTAGGTCGTTTATATAAATTTGAAGAGATTGAGAGAATTTTACATTGTTTTTATTAGCTTAGAATTCAGCTATTTACTGTTTATTTGTTTAAATAACAGTAGGATATTGGAGTGTGTGTGTTATGTACCCAGTTGTGCTATCACGTGCTCTTGAAGGCTCTGCCCCTTAGCGGAAGTACAAAGTGCATCAGACCGGAAGTCCCGAGTAAGGAGCGGCCCTGAACTCAAGTAAGATCATTAACGTTATATTTATTCCTCAGAATTAATAAAAAGAACACAATGACTGGTTCAATATATGTTCGGAATTGACATGAAAACTTCTTTAGATGTCAGACTAGGCTAACGTTAAACGCGGATGGTATAATACAGCATTATGATGCTTTTGTGTCAGTATATTTATGCTAATACTAGGATGTTGTTTTGTGCTTTAACGGGTTTTTGTTTGAATTGTAGTTTTCTGTGGCATTTAAGAGTAAACCAGTCTGTTGACTTTTTATAAATAAAACCGTATGATTTTAAAATGTAACAAAAGTTTCCAGCGGTGTTTTACGTCATTAAAGGTGTTTTAGTTAGTTAGCTCACCAGCTTAGCTTTCACTGTTCTGGTGTCAGTTTCTGTTTAATAGTTTTATGTTCACCTGAACATAAATAAACGACACGTATACTAGTTAAATAACGTAAATGACCATTAATTTTTAGTACCGCCTCTTTGAGTGTTGTGTAACAAACATGTAACGTAATATTATTCTGGTCATTTACATGATATATCATGATCTTTTTAAAGTATTTAATCGTTCATAAATTAACGTAACGTTACTCATCTGCCCAAAATAACTGTAATATGGACTTTTACTGCATGTTTAACTAAACTGAGTGTGATACTGGTGAAACATACTTGTTGACTCTGCAATATGAGTAAGCAGTTTAACACTAACGTGTTAAACTGCTTACTGACACAATGTGTCTTAGTCGTGTTTTGAGATGAAACAATGCAAATTTTATATGATGATGATGGAGGCAAAAATTATCACATTATTATTGATATAATGTGCTGTTAATTTTCAGCCTTATGCATTTTTTGTTTGCATTAAAGTAATAACATTTAGCCTACAACGATGGATGAATTTCACATTAAATAAAAATGTTGGTGGAGTGACCCTGAACATAACTTCTAACATCCTACATGTTTAAAAAAGTGACAAAAATGTATATAAAACCATTTCAGCCTCTAAACCATTTTAAGCAAAGGTATGACAAATGATTATAGGTATTTTATCTGTGATAAAATTTCAGCCCGGTTTTCGCATTGGTCTGAACAAAAACAGTCAAACTTTTCTGAAGAAAAAAAACAGAAAACATTCTTATATTTGATTAATTTATACACTCATTCATATAATTTCCCTCAGCACTCGCTTGTAAAGGTTTTCAAAAGTTGTAGAGGTTGTAAAACCTCTTACTCCTTCCACCATGTTTTCACACACAACAAAATGTAAAAAGTATTACTGTGAGTTTTTCAAATTGCGGAAATCAAATACGGTTTTAATGATAATTAAAATAGGAACGGATAATACTTTTTCATGGTTTTCAATCAAACCAGTATCTGTTTTATCCCTAATCATGTTAATGTGTTTGTTAATTTAATTCTTCAACCTTTAGTTGAAAACTGCAGGCGAAAGTTATTCAGGCAGTATGTACTACAGTTTGTAAGCTTTAAAGTACACACTCATACTGTGATCTGGGCTGTTTAATATCATGTTTTTTATCTGGTTATCTATTCTTATCATTACTGCCACCGAGCATGTAAGGTAGGTGACATTGTACACTGTTCCTTATACTAGTTAAAGGCACAAGGTGGTTGCAATGATAAGGTATTATAGCGTGTAATGTTATAATTGCTGTTTCTCTGTCCGCAGCATTTTTAAGCACTGATATATACTTCCTGCTGTAGTTTCATCCGCCCTTTCTCCCGAGACATCCATCGGAGCCAGCAGAATATCCTGCAGTCATGTCGTATGGAAGGACAGAGCAGCGCGTCCCACCAAAAGACTTCATCAGCCTCATTCAGACATGCAGCTCCAACATTCAAAAGATCACACAGAACAGTGAGTGTCTGGAGATTGCTGGATCTGTGTCGGTTATTACGGTGTGATGTTGATCTGAAAGTGCTAGTTAGTTGCAATTAATCTAAAGATACTACCAGGGAGTATATCAGATAAATTTGACAACATAGTGAAAGGTTCATGATGATTAAGGTATGCATAAAACCGTTAAAGGATGCATGTTGTGTATAAAGGTAGGGACACACCAAACCGCTGATGAAAGCCGACTGTGTTGTCGCCTCGCGTCGCCTGCGTCGGGGCAAAAAATCTTTGCTTGAACTAGGGCTGGGCAGCATATCGAGTTTGTACGACATATCGATATATTTTTTTGAAACTATATGGAATGAGGCAATACCGTTTATATCGATACAGTAGTTTGATACGAGCACATCTGAAAACTCATCGGACATCATGTCTTATGTGTACACAACGAATTCAGTTTTGTAGCATAACCACCATTAACACCATATAATAGCAAAGTCTGTGTTTTGTTACTTTCGATAATAAGCAAGGTGTAATTTTTGTTTGTAGACAATTCTGTCTACTTGCTCACGAAATTCAAACAATAAATGCCATTTTGGCGCTCTTTGCTGTGGTGTGACAGATCACTGTACTAGACTCCTCATTTCAAGCAGCGCGAAGAGCGAGTAAACACGATCATCTCTTAGTTACAGAATAAACATAAATGGACGCCTGAAGGTATGTTGAAAGATACAGTATACTTACTGAAAGGCATCATAACTCGTGTAATCGCTCAGTGTTTCAGCAGCGGAAAGACGTCAATAAAACAGTTTGTCACATAGCATATATTTACCTCAGCAGGCAAGTCATCCAAATGAACTCTTGCACTAAATGAATGCACTATATTTAGCCTTTATATTAGGCTATATTTTACTTAACCTGTTAATGATGTCTTGATTATTTAATGTGTGTTTAAAATATCTTTCATGAAAATGACAGCAACTGTGTAAATTATTATATTTCAATAATGAATTAAACATAATTTAATGCAAAAACTGCCTTATGTTCAGTCTACATGTTTTCATACAATGTGTTGGGTGTTGATTATTATATCTAAAAAATAAATAGCATCTGAATTTAGGCTAAAAGTTTAGGCTCTGTTGTTAACCTTTAATGTTATAGTAATGCGTGGGCTCCTTATATAGTTTACAATTAGCAGATCTTTTTTTTTTATCCTTGCGAAACGTTTAATTGTAATTGAATTAATTAAATTTTTTTCATTAAACCACTGTTTAAAAACAACAAAAAAAGCAATTTTAGCTTTCTAAACCGAACCGAACCGAGACGTCAGAACCGTGGGAAGAACCGAGTCGTCAGTTTTGTGTATCGTTACACCCCTACTATTTAAAGGGTAACTAAACCCCTGGTCAGAGCCCGACTCCACCCACTGGCAACATTTGAAAAATGCTGGAAAGGTGGGCAGAGCCCAGCGGAGGGGGGCGTGCACCTGATCTCCCTCTAGGCAAGGGCGTGGTTAACTCTGACATCAGAAGGTACCACAACTTCCAATAGGAAAATTCAACTGCAGTAGCCACCACCGTTCAACCTGAAGAGGGCAGCACTCAGACGTTTTTACACCATATGTTGTAGAATTAGGCTAAAACACTTTAAACCAAAATGTCAAACAATTTACTCGAATCAATGAACATCATTTATGAAGCTCCATTCTTACAGATCTTTAACTAAAAAAAGTTGTTTTAGTGTTTAGTTACCATTTAAGCAAATATATTGGTCTATATTCGTCATTAAAAAAGGGAAAGCGAAACTAGCACTTCAGGTAAACAAACCAAACCATAAACAAAGCAGCGCTTGCTCACTCAGCTCATGTTATTATGAAAATATTTGCGGATTGTAATGCTCAGGTTAGATGGCTCAAAATTAGACCATTCTTCTGTGTGCCGTTATGATTTCATCACTTTTCCCCTTATTCTTGTGTACTGATTCGTTCGCTAAACTGAACAGCCAAACAGAGTTCTCTCTCTCTCACTGACGCTGATTCTACATGAAAAAACCCTGACTCCATCTGACTAGAGCCAACGGTGCAGAAAGCAAAAAACTAAGTCGGCCGATGCTCAAAAATGGCCCGATGGCTGACCATTGGCTTGGGGTGTCCCTGGCTTAAGAATGAGAATGAAAATGAAGTGGAAAATAACTTTCTGAATTGTCTGACATGAATTAATTTCTTGAAGAACATGTTGGGTTATATTTCATTCTCAAATCAAAAGTAAAAAAAGATAATACAAATATAAATAATATAAAGAAAGAAAGCGTGTTTGTAGGACCCTTAAGATTTTTTGGCTTTATGAAATTATTTTGTGCTAACTGTGCACCTTTTCAGTGCCACTTCTTTGCCATTCTCTGTCATTTTCTCCATTGGGATTTAAAACATTTGTTCAATAAAGATTTCTGATCCATGTATAACCAAGTTATACAGCTCCGAGATGATTATGAAATTGAAATAACACTTTTTTGTTTAAAGAAGTCTCATGCTTACCAAGGCATTTATTTAATCAAGTAATAGAGAAAAAAAGTAATATTGTAAAACATTATTACAATTTTAAATGATCATTTTCTTTATGAATATATTTTAAAATGTAATTTATTCTCGAAATGTCAAAGCTGAATTATCATCAGCCAGTCTTACAAAGTAAATGCATTATAAATGTTACTGTCACTTTTGATGCATTTACTGTTCACTGACAAAATTTTATGCATTCTTGATGATTAAAAATATCATTCAGAGTGCCCGCGGGGTCTTAAAAAGTATTAAAAGTTGATCATTCAATATAGAGAAAATTAAGGCCCTTGAAAAGCATTAAAAAGTCTTAAATGCCATTTTCCAAGGTATTAAATTTTGTATCATATTTTCGTTATGTATATTTGTCCATAAAGTTTGCCTGAATTTAAACATTGGGTCGGCGAATAGTGGGGTTCTGTGTAGTTTATGGAATCCTGCTAGATATGACGTCACCTGTTACCGCGCTTCATGACGAGGGCCGTGTGTCCACCAAAGCGTTTTTTCACTCAGCTGGCGTAAAATTGCAATTGTTTTCAATGGGAGCGCCGCATTTTTTAAACGCCATGAGCGTAACGAGGCGCTGAGCGTGTATTTGACGCTCAAGCGCTGAGCGCCCGGCGTTTTTTTACTGGTTGCCGACAGTTGAAAAATGTTCAACTTTGGGTAAAACGCTGCGCTCATCACTGTCACTTTTTACACAGCCGTCCAATCACAGTGGAGGAGGGGCGGGACAAATACCACACGACCAACTGTCACAACATTCTTTCTGTACAACGACGTCAACCAGCAGAACTAACCGAACAAAATGGATGAAAAATAAATTTTTAGTATGAAACAAAATTATCTGCGAAATCAGTTACAAGTAAACTGTGCTGCGGATATCTGTATCATAGCAACGAATCGTCTCAACTGAAAAAACGCAGCGCTGCCAAAACGCTCTCAAGCGCCCACAGATAGGCGTTTTCAGCAGAGCGTCCAGCGTTTTCAGCCGGCTAAAAACGCTTTGGTGGACACACGGCCTTACTGCTGCGTGATAGCGCATACAGGTCCTTCTCAAAAAATTAGCATTTTGTGAAAAAGTTCATTATTTTCCATAATGTAATGATAAAAATTAAACTTTCATATATTATAGATTCATTTTCTAACCAACTGAAATATTTCAGGTCTTTTATTGTTTTAATACTGATGATTTTGGCATACAGCTCATGAAAACCCAAAATTCCTATCTCAAAAAATTAGCATATCATGAAAAGGGTCTCTAACGAGCTATTAACCTAATCATCTGAATCAACTAATTAACTCTAAACACCTGCAAAAGATTCCTGAGGCTTTTAAAAACTGCCAGTCTGTTTCATTACTCAAAACCGCAATCATGGGTATGACTGCCGACCTGACTGCTGTCCAGAAGGCCATCATTGACACCCTCAAGCAAGAGGGTAAGGCACAGAAAGAAATTTCTGAACAAATAGGCTGTTCCCAGAGTGCTGTATCAAGGCACCTCAGTGGGAAGTCTGTGGGAAGGAAAAAGTGTGGCAAAAAACGCTGCACAACGAGAAGAGGTGACCGGACCCTGAGGAAGATTGTGAAGAAGGACCGATTCCAGACCTTGGGGGACCTGCGGAAGCAGTGGACTGAGTCTGGAGTAGAAACATCCAGAGCCACCGTGCACAGGCGTGTGCAGGAAATGGGCTACAGGTG
Source organism: Siphateles boraxobius (assembly GCF_051911475.1). Taxonomy (NCBI): domain Eukaryota; kingdom Metazoa; phylum Chordata; class Actinopteri; order Cypriniformes; family Leuciscidae; genus Siphateles; species Siphateles boraxobius. The sequence continues at coordinate 4,796,261 of NW_027509064.1, forward strand.
GCGCATTCCCCAGGTCATGCCACTTTTGAACCAGAAACAGCGGCAGAGGAGCCTGACCTGGGCTACAGAGAAGCAGCACTGGACTGTTGCTCAGTGGTCCAAAGTACTTTTTTTCGGATGAAAGCAAATTTTGCATGTCATTCGGAAATCAAGGTGCCAGAGTCTGGAGGAAGACTGGGGAGAAGGAAATGCCAAAATGCCTGAAGTCCAGTGTCAAGTACCCACAGTCAGTGATGGTCTGGGGAGCCATGTCAGCTGCTGGTGTTGGTCCACTGTGTTTTTTCAAGGGCAGGGCCAATGCAGCTAGCTATCAGGAGATTTTGGAGCACTTCATGCTTCCATCTGCTGAAAAGCTTTATGGAGATGATTTCATTTTTCAGCACGACCTGGCACCTGCTCACAGTGCCAAAACCACTGGTAAATGGTTTACCGACCATGGTATTACTGTGCTCAATTGGCCTGCCAACTCTCCTGACCTGAACCCCATAGAGAATCTGTGGGATATTGTGAAGAGAAAGTTGAGAGACGCAAGACCCAACACTCTGGATGAGCTTAAGGCCGCTATCGAAGCATCCTGCCTCCATAACACCTCAGCAGTGCCACAGGCTGATTGCCTCCATGCCACGCCGCATTGAAGCAGTCATTTCTGCAAAAGGATTCCCGACCAAGTATTGAGTGCACAACTGAACATAATTATTTGAAGGTTGACTTTTTTTGTATTAAAAACACTTCTTTTATTGTCGGATGTAATATGCTACTTTTATGAGATAGGAATTTTGGGTTTTCATGAGCTGTATGACAAAATCCTCAGTATTAAAACAAAAGACCTGAAATATTTCAGTCGGTGTGCTATGAATCTAAAATATATGAAAGTTTACTTTTTATCATTACATTATAGAAAAATAATGAACTTTATCACAATATGCTATTTTTTTGAGAAGGACCTGTATGTCCCGTACGCACGGTTGTTAAACAACATCGTTGACTAAAAGGAAATTAAATATACGCAACAAGCTTAAGTAGCATCTTAAGGTTTTCTTTCAGTTGGAACATTAAACAATATGTGTAAACAAAAATGTAAAGAAGCATTTAAGATTAATACGAAAGGGGAAAAACGCTAATAAAACAGACCGTTCCACTTATCGTACAGAACGAAGGTATACACTCGAGTCACCATAATATTTATCTTGTTTATATTGTGTCACTTTCATGTTGAGAAAAACAATAATATTCACATGCTCGAGTAGAAAACGCGCTGCCGCCTACAGACGTTGCAGGGACACAGTGAAAGATAACAAAGTTTCTAACAGCACTTCGCGTTTTCTGTTAAGGACTGATTCTTTAACGAAACGTAAAGGAAGTATATGTCTCAAAATCATTTTGCTATCAGTTAAGTAATCATCTCGCTCACTCGGATTCAGCTGCGCTACCTGCAGTCCTCAATGCATTGATGGACAGCTATCTTTCCTCATTCTACTGCTGTTTGGATTTCATGTAATTTCTCATTGTGGTGGTGATATTACAACTCAGTATCATTAATTAATTTGATTAAAAGTAATTCCGTTTTGTAATATCATTTAGTAAGATCATTTTCACCCAAGTAATTCCAAACTTCACGAGGGTGACTACGACATGTGATCAAATACAATCAACACGCTCCACAGCGCCAAACAGTGTATTTAATTATAACTGCGAGTAAGTGATTGGGATGTATCATGGATTCACAGCATTTACTGCCAGCAAAGCAACCTAGTAAAATTCGAATAGTATTTTATTTTTTCGAATAATAATTACAGATCGAATATTCATTTACTGACACTCTGCTCTGGTGCATCAAATCCAGCACTCAGTGGTAAACACAGGTAAAGTGTCTGACAAGTCAGGTGTTTGTCATGAGAAGTGTACCACAAAAGAGCTATGGTTTGCAGACAGGTATAAGAGTTGTTGTTACAAATACGTCTTTTGAATATACTTTGTGAACTCATTGTCCCTTTAGCTCAGAGAGGTTTATTTCCCCTCTTCAATAGGTTTTGTCAATTGTTTTGTTTATTGGTCTAATTCTGGTTTCTCTTTCTAATAAACCTTGCATTGGGTCAGTCATTCAATTAATTATCTTGTGCTTCATTCCCACCCTTTTGAATTATTTTGTACTGATTAGGAGTTATCACAAACTAAGACTGTTTAGTTGTGCTATCTTACAATCAGTATATAAATGTAAGGTGTCGCTGATGTAACGGTTAAAACTTGAAGTGGCGATGAGGTCTTAAAATGTATGGAAGGGGTCTTGAAAAAGGTCTTAAAAGGTATTAAATTTAATTCCATGATTCCTGTATATACCCTGTCATTAAAAAAAACATTCTTGAGTAATATCTGAACTCTTGATATGATTGTTTTTATTAAGAATTTCAAAATTATTTGTGATTTTTATTTTTATTGGGAATTAAATTTGATCTTATTTCTTACTAATTGGGACTGTTGGACTCATTTGTATTTAGCTTTTACTTTTTTTTCTCCATGCACAAAATAATATTCTTCTTGTTTTGTATTTCTGTTTTGATGTGAAATATGATTTACATTTGTTAAATAGATTTACACTATTGTCCCTATTTGTCTTCTGTGAGAGATCTGCATTGACTCTACACAGCCTGATTTTTGAGTAACTTTGTGTTTTCTACATTAGCGGCTCAAATCAAGAACATGGTAAACCAACTGGGAACAAAACAAGACACCAGTGAACTGCGTGAGAGACTGTGAGTGTTTAACTCTTGATTTAATTATAGCTTGATTTAATTATAAGTGTTAATTATAACGCTTCCTGTTCCTCTTGTGCACTTGTATTCTCAGTATTTGTGATTTTTATACAGTCAGCAGGTGCAGCACTACACAAATCAGCTGGCCAAAGAGACCAACAAACACCTGAAAGACCTTGGCGTACTCTCTCTACCCGTCTCCCTGTCTGAACAGGTGCGTTTGTATGTGCAGGCTCACATTTTAACCTCCAGAGTAATGTTTACATGAAGCCTAAGGAAATGAAAATTAAAATGAGAAGATCAGTTAAAGGTGTTGTTGAATAACCTATTTTCTGAATCGTTTGGTTAAAATAATTGATTTCTATCTTTAAATAGAGACAGCAGAAAATCCAGAAGGACCGGCTGATGAATGATTTCTCCGCTGCTCTCAACAACTTCCAAGCAGTGCAGCGTCGAGCCGCGGAGAAAGAGAAGGAGTCGGTGGCCAGAGCCCGAGCAGGGTCTCGCCTCTCTGTAAGATATACTTATCGGTCCTTTAAGAATAATGTTTCCACATTAGCTCCGATCCAAAACCTTGTGAAATGTCTCCATGGGTAGTTAAGGCAGAAAGGTGACACTATGTCATTCATGATCGCCATGCAAACACTGCTCCACATGTGAATCGCACAAGGCTCGACTGCATTTACATTTGTTTGCAATAGAGCCTGATGTTAGAATGTTTATAACTTGAACCCAAAAATACCTTACAACAGGGTTGGAAATGAACAGGGGCTCAGTGCAAAAATGACATCAAAATGAACAAGAGCAGGTACATTTAATAAGGTAATCATAAAAATCACCGTACAAAGGTAGAAAATGGCCCTAGAAATCAATCTCAAGGGGCAAATATTGTTCCTTATTGAAAAAGCTAATTTCTTGCCCTACACACAAATATTTTATTGAAAAAGTCTTTTACTTAATAAATTATAATATTTGAGATCAAACATTGTGAAATCATTCATTGTTAGTAAAATGCTGACCTATGTTATTAAAGTTTAAAATATTAAAGTATTCTTCAGTATGTATTGTTGAGTGAAGTGCTTTTGTGTTGTGATTTACTTTAGGCTGAAGATGGAGGTCATGAAGAGCAGCTCGTCTCCTTTGATAAGTATGCCTCAGATATTCCCTGATTATGAGCTCCCAGCACTGAGTAAAAGCATTGCAGTTGAAAACATTGTGTGTGTGTGTGTGTGTGTGTGTGTGTAGTAATGATGACTGGGGTAAGACCACCATTCAGACAGAAGAAGCGGCCATAACAGAGGAGGACCTGGAGCTCATTAAAGAAAGAGAAACTGCCATTCGACAACTTGAGGTTAGTTTTCTATTTTTTGCCTAAAACTCAGATGCGCGAAAAATTGTTATGGCGATTTACTACTAATCATAGAACCGGCTTTACTGATGAGATGCGCATGCGTCACAAGCTTTGATTATGCGCCGGAAGGGGGTCACGCGCTGGGGGGAGGGGGGTGTGGTACGACCGTTTGATTGACAACTTACTGTCCAATGATTCTAGGTGGTCTTGGAAATGATTGGCTGGAGTTTTTCGAGTCCTGCCCGTTCCACAGATGATTAAATTGCTTATTTTTCATTTCAGTGCTTCTAACTCAGTGGCTGTAAGTGGGTTAGGAATAGGATTTCAAGTTATCTTGAAAAAATGGACAAAAAAGAGAATCACATACCCCACCTTTAACTTTGACCGCGGCGTGCACTCAAGCTCGCCAATGCCACGCTCCGCTTTGGTCGACTCAGCAACAAAACATCCTCGCACAGCGCAATCCATTGAAATAAATGGGTTTCATAGGGCAGTGCATTCTGCGTCCTGTCTATAAGGGCCATTAGGGGCTGTTTACACCTTGCCACTTCATGCGTTTTCTCAGATCAGATCTGAGAAAACGCCCCCTTCCTTCCTCTCTGATCCGCGATGTATTTTTCACTGCGTGAGATCATGGTGTGTGCGTGAGAGCGGCGTAGCTTGTCGGACATAGCGACAGTAACTAAGCGGGGCGGGTCTTTGTGAAGGGTCAATTCCCACGCTATATGCAGATTTAATGGAGTTCACGCCACTGAAAGCAACAGATATGAGCTGCATTTTATTGATCATCAGCTAAAATCAAAATCAAAGACCGCAATAAGAGAGAGCGGCAACAGCACTGGTAAGATAATTTAGTTTCTTTACTTTTAATGATGATGATTGTGTGTTAAGCGTCTGCGACTTTCACTTTGATTTGCGATAGTTTGCTCGTTGGCTTGATGAATAGAGCTTCTCATCTGCGGTAATGCGTGTTGCAGTAGCGCCGTCATATCTGGCTATAACATTACATATAGCCTATAACAGTGGTTCTCAACTCCAGTCCTCGGGACCCACTGCTCTGCACATTTTTTATGTCTCCTTATTCAACACACCTGATTCAGATCACCAGCTTGTTAGGAGAGACTCCTTGATCTGAACTGAGTGTGTCAGATAAGAGAGACATATAAAATGTGCAGAGCAGTGGGTCCCGAGGACTGGAGTTTAGAACCACTGGCCTATAACACGCTCTCACATGTTTATTTTTTAGCATTTTTGGATGGAGTAAAATTTACATGTGTGGTTTCACCAACCAGATGCATTTACACTTTTACATCAGATTTACATCAGTTTCATGAATGCGGCCCAGACCTCCTCCTGAAGTGGTTTGAGCGATCGGATTCAAATCCGTCTCAAATGCGTCTGGAGGGAATTTACACCTGCTCTTTTCACGATCGGATAGCTATGAGATCTGAGAAATCGTATGAAGTGGTCAGGTGTAAACAGCCAGTGACTGAAAGTATTTGGTGTGATAATGTAATGTTAGTATTGGATGTCCGTTATTGCACGTTCATTTGTGGAATATGCAGTGAACATTGCCAAAGTTACAGCACAGTAACCGTAACGTTAACTACACGCAAATTAAAACCTGCAAACGTTAGCCCAGTGCATAACAACAATCGTCGATTGCTGAACAGAAATCGTGTCAGATGGAGTGTCATAGAAGTAGCCTACTGTAAGGTTGAAGATGGCCTTATGCAATATTTGCACTGCTGTATTCCAGTAGATAAATGTATATGTCTTGGCTTTTTTTTATTTTTTATTAATATAGGCTATTTATCAGGCAGGTGCCTGTGCACTGTCAGTCTTCTGGGTTAAAATTGAATTAAAGGTTGTTGTTGCACTATCTCAGATTTTGTTCAAACCTTGTCTATATCAAGAATGTGTCCCAAAACCAAGGCCTGTAACATATTTCTGTTCAAATCCTATTTCTTCATATTTTCAGCCCTTGAAATTTCTTCAGTTTTACAGCCTGAATATCATATTATCTTGAAGCAATATTTGGGCATTAATATAATGAAAAGTATTATTCATAGGCATTATCTACCGGTACTTAGACAGTGATACATTTTGAAAAATAAAACTTGCTTAAATATCTGATCCTTCTGCTATTACGAAACTTTTTCAATTTTGCCTGTTTTATAGCATTATCTCTTTAATGTGATAGAAACACTAAATAATAATTTTGACTATGCATTGGTATGTAATGTGAGGTGCTGGAAAGGCTTTAAAATGGACCTTGAAAGTGCTTGAATTTGACCTTGGAAAAGGTGTACGAACCCTGATTTTTGTATTCATGAGTTACGTGTTTGTGCTGTCATCTGTAATTTTGCTCATTACCTCGTCTGTTATTGCAGTCAGACATTTTGGATGTGAATCAGATTTTCAAGGATCTTGCTGTGATGATCCATGATCAGGGTGAAATGATAGGTGAGTACAGTCTGTCTTTAATCTATACTTCTGCACATTGCTGTTACAACATTTTCAAACAAAAATGAAAATTCTGTCATTTATTCATGTATGAATCACACAACCAGTATGACTATTCCGTGAAACCAATAGGTGAAATTTTTTTATCTGTTTTGTCCCAAGGATGCAAAAGCACCATAAAAGTGTCAGACATGGGTTTGGAATGACATGATGGTCATTAAATGATGACAGAACTTTTAGGATATTAGCAGTGCAATTTGTTGTGAATTCAACAGGTTAAACCTATACATTTCTATGGCCTCTAATTTATCCACATGATCAACTTTGCTGGAAAAACCTGTTGTACACAATCTACTAAATGCCTGCCATCGTCTGATTGATATTTTATACTTTTTTTTTAGGAAGTAAAAGTCCTTTTAGTATATTTTTTAAAAATGATTCCCTCCCTAGGTTGTGATACACATTTTTGCTGTGAAATCTCAATTTATTATGTAAGAATAACTTTTATATTGTTAGTAATATTTCAAGATGAACGCTTACTGAATTTTTATAGAAAAAGCATGTTAAAATGTGATTATTAAATATGTAATTATTGATTATGTGATTTATTAAATCAACACACAACAACTGAAGCAGCAAACTTTGTGAAACACAAAATTTGTGTCACTGCCAATATGCGCTACCATGGCTGTATTATTGGGCGTTATAGAGTGACAACTGATATTTTATATGCATTTTATGCAAGTAGTTTGTTATACTTTTATAAAGATCTCATTGATTTACATCAACCACGTTTGCGCCACTGTCAAAGCATCTGAATTATGAAATGCACTTATATATTTTTTGTTAATTATGGAAACTTGAGTATGTTTAACATCAGGTTGTCAGCTTGTCACACATCTAAATGTGTGTGGTTACAGATAGCATAGAGGCTAATGTGGAAAGTGCAGAAGTGCATGTGGAGAGAGGAGCTGAGCAATTACAGAGAGCGGCTCAGTATCAGGTACAGTAGAAGCTTCAGCATTTCTCACACACACACACACAGACACACAGACACACACACACACACACACACACACACACACACACAGACAGCTATGGCATTTTTTAAATATACGTGCATTCTCAGTTAGAACACCTGTCTTTGAGTTTTTCAGCATATGCATTGTCTTCTAAGTCCCTTTGGGAGGACAACACAGGGCTCCACACTGTGACCAAATGGTTGCATTTTGCAACCTTTTTCCCTGCAAGTGTGACTAAATTTTGTTAGAGGTCACACTGGTTCGACCACCATGTCGCCCAACTGAAAAGAGCTGCCATTTCTGTTGCACATGAGAAACGGCAAACAAAAACGAAAGCAGAACAAAACCACGCTACTCGTTTGAGCTGCGCAGACAGTTTATCAGCTCGAACCAATAATAGTCAGCGCAGCGCAAGCTCAAAAAAGGTATTCGCGGGCCGATCTTGATCACGTGACACCGTTACTACATAGCGCTGGGAGATCAAGTGAGAAAGTGTTTGAATTCTCTGCAGTATTATTAACACCGTTACTGCCAGATCTATTGAGGAACATTCAAATTGAGCACAGTTCTCTGTTATAAATCATAAAAATCTGATCAAATAGCACTGACGTGGAAACCATGAGAAAAGCTGTGCCATGATTTAACAAGTTAAAGAAGACATTTCAGTCCACAAATAACCAACATTCGCAATGGATTTAATGTAGTAATGCTAACTGTAACCATGGTATTGTGGCAGAAATAGTCTAATCTTTTTACTTTATTTATTTCAGGGGTCATACAACCTTTTGAGAGTGAAATTCACACTTTTTCTAGCACTTCAAAGCCCTAAATATTTAAGTTTAAATGTAATTTTAATGTGATGACCAAAAAATTAGGCCTATAACCAGTACATAGCAGCAGAGGAGCACATATTGGCTTATTAGTCATTTCCACTCCCTAATTATTCCACTCCACACATTATGCTTTTAAATTTGTTTAGATATTCTGAAATCCTTATTATAAAATATCAAGTCATCAAGAAATAAAAAAATTAAAGCCCACCACGATCTCATGAAAATGCGTATCACGAATTTTATTTCTTGTGCCATTTATGCCGAAAAATAGTTTTTGCGTGCATATGATATGCAGTTTTCGTGTGTATATGATATGCACTTTATGGCATGTAATACACACGCACTCCACACCCATAATCCTACCCAAAGGGTTTACAGTGTTTATATTATGCACGCAAAAACTATTTTTAGCATATAAATGGCACAATAAATAAAATTAGTGGTAGAGATACCCACTTTCATGAGATTGTGTTGTATTTTCCCACCAGTCCTGAGATCTCTCTTCGTCCTCCTCCACCTCAAAATCATGGTGATGTTTGGTGAACTTCGCATAGGCCTATATCGCAAAGCATATTACGAGTTCGTCCATCTGTGCAAGAACCCCCTTTAAGCATGCGTGACGTTTCAGATAGTATGCCAAGTGTAAACGCATGAATCGGAAATGGGTCACAATTGAAAGCACGTGTAAACAGACGGTAAAAAAAATCGGATATAGGCAACAAATCAGAATTGGGCATCAAGACCTGCAGTGTAAACGAGGCCGAAGTCTCATGAAAAGCAAAAACTTCTTCAAATTGCGAAGAATTACACAAAGCAAGTAAAGCTCTTTTTAGTGATTGACAATCCCCCCACCCCCCTCTGCACTACCAAATCAGGTGCTGGCTCTACCATCTGTAGAACTTAGTGGCACTGGTGCTACTGCTCTCAAATGTTAGTCTGGAGGCCTGCAACATCTGATACAAACTTTAATGTAAATTAGAGTTTCGATTAGGGCAAATGGATTCACTTATTATTGACTGTTTGTTAATGTATAACAAAATATGTAGCAACATGGCAGGATCTAAAACTAATCATGTTGCATAAATTCTATTTGATGATAATGACTATTTTCTTTCCATCACTGTAGCAAAAGTCTCGTAAGAAGATGTGTATCCTGGCAGTGGTCCTTTCCGTAGTGATCGTCATCATCAGCATTGTTATCTGGCATTATTCCAAATGAAGATCCTTCCTCTACCCTTCCCCTTTTTCTGTCATTTCTTTAATTTATTTTCTTGCTTGCAAATCCAATGCCATCCACATGTGAAGGGAGGTCAGTGGCTCTCAACAGCACCTGTAGGTTTGCAGGGTTAGATACAGTATGAAGTGGCTAAAGCGAATGTAACATTCCCTAGCCTCTCTCCTCCGGCCCTTTAGTTCGTAATGAAGAAGGAATTAGCTCACGGATGTGGTGGGAAAAAAGTTATATAAGATTACATATAGATTCTTGTGATACATTTCTAGCACTAACACTACTTTACATTTCTTAATAAAACCAGATTATTTCATTTTGAGATAAGGTGTAAAATGGCATTTAATGACTGAATTGTTTGTTTTTACATCTTACTGTAATATAATTTTGGCTTTAGATGTGTTGTATAATGTACATTTCAGATACGTGAAGTTTTCAAGTCACTCCAAAGGTTAACAGCAAATTGCTTAGATGAGCTGCAGAATTAATTGTGCATTGTTGTTGATACCAGTGATAACAGTAGACCAGAAGAATTGCAAGTATGAAGCAGCAATGATACCTAAAGCTCAAACATCTCTGAACTTCAGTTTCAATACTGTTACTGGTGTGAAAGCATAGGTTTATTATACAGGTCTATTAATCATATAGCTGTAAATGTGTTGTATAAGCACTTGTAATCAATATTATGTCTGAAACAGATTTGTATATTTCAACATGAAAAGTCTGCACAGTACATTAAAATTATGTAAAAAGAATTGCACTCATACTTTTAGAACATGCAAAAATGAATGTTTTTTTTTTCTTTTTTTAAAATTGATTTATATGACTGCTATGAGTACATGAGTAAAGAAACATGTCTTAATCATGTCTGCCTTCCTGATTCTCTTTTATAATTGTTCAAGCCACATTTAGCAGTGGAGAAATGAGCACTGTGAATGTGACCATTCAGGATATGCTATATATTTCAGAAAGTACACTGTGTACGCTATATCAGCCCAGCATTCACTGCAGTCTTTTGATTGACTTTAGTTATGTGGGCTAATTAAAGATTAGGGTTTTTATTACCCTTTAGGCTTACCTTTAAAAATAGCAGAATATTAAACTTTGCCGGGCAACTAGTGTCCCACATTGTTTTTGCTATGGACATGAGGATGGGTTTCAATCGGATAATACTTAATCTGGGATTAATCTGGTGGGCAATAGAATAAGTCACCCAAAAACAACCGGTGGGCACATTATAGCATAAAAAGTGCTTCAGACCACCTTGGTAACCTCATATCAATTCCCTGATCTTGTCACAGCAAGGTTTCACTAAAAAAAATGTAGTTGCTATATACATTCAGACATGCATCCTTACAATAGAAATATTAGACTCAACAGCAGATGTCAGTGTTAAACAAGTTTTTTGGGGTTGAAGACATTACCTCTACTGAAGGTATATCACTCCGTACTGGCTAAGTCTGTTGTGTGTGTGTTGTGCATTCTTTTATTTAGAATTGGTACTTTTATGTATGTGTAGTTTGTTACACAGTAAACTGCAACCAATGTGATGCTTTCAGTACTCCTTCCAACAAAGTTCAGCTTTCATTTGGGCCTGAAATAGTCACATCAGCATAACTCTTAGAATTAAAAACACATGCATAAATCGTGCCATTTAACAAAATGACTAACCTTTAGTTCTCCTCATCATCTGACTCGATATTAGTCTGACTGTGCCTCTGCTTTAACCCAGAAATCATGATGGATGTGTTGCTCACATTCTGTGGTGGAACAGTCAGTGGTTAATGCCAAGGAGCAGCTTGCCCTTTGCAGACAAATAACTGATGGTTACGAAAACACTAGACTTTTATTATATAAATGCTGTGTTATGCTGCTCTTGCTTGTCGGTGATTTATGACGTTCACAAAAAAAATAAGTAATTAATCTGCAAACTATCAGTTTTTGAATGTCCAATGTGATTATTCTGGATGAACATGATCACAGATCGAAGAGCATGGCTATATGTCAAGTCATATAAATTTAGCAATTATTAACATGGTAAAACATTCAAATGAGGCCAAATACAGGGTCTGTGAAGTGACGGTATAGCAGAGGAAATTCCTTTCTTGGTTACACACCACTGTCTGCCACAGGGAAGACCTTATTCAACCTTGTCTGAGATTTCCCATCAGTACTGCTCATGTCCCTCATTCCATGCTCCCCATAGCTGGGCTGCAATCTCAAACGAATCCTGGAAATAGCGTGGGATTCATCAGGCTGGATAATGGGTATGGATACGGTTCAAGACTTTGATATCCGGCTCTCCTCATGTGCATCTGTTGCTTAATCTGGCTCCAAAACTCCAGCTGAGCTGTCACCATGAGCCCAGAGTGCTCACTTGTTTGATCTTCTTCAGTGAATGGACCAAGAACATCAGGCTTGTCTTTTCTGGAAGGTCAGTACATAGTTTGGGCCCGAGTATTTTCTCTAAGGTAGTAAACAGACAAGGGCTGCTTTCTCCTTCACAATCCATTCTAGTTCTGATAGAACACTGATACCAAAGTTGTTTAAATACCATGTATGATAAAAAGACGTTTTCTTCACGTCTGGGAAAATTGTAAAAAAATAAATAAATAAAAAGTTGTTGAGTTGTCGCAGTAGTCTTACCGCTTTTCCACTGGGGCTGGTACAGAAGCCGGCGCCCCATGTATCGGGTTGTGCTTTTCTACACAAAAAGCCTGGTAGGGTGCCCAAATCCTGATTCCATACTGGCCACAAAATATTGCTGGTCTCTAACAAGGGAACCCGTGACCTAGGTGGTTAGAGCTTTCACAACAGAGCAAATCAGTGGAAACATGAACCAGTAGTATGTTATGTCATAAAGTGGCATGAAAGAAAATGGGTTCTTCAGCATCCATGTAATTTGTCTGATCACCATCTTTCTGATTATAAAAATGGCCAAGCACAACTTACGTGAAGTTCACAACGTAATTTCGGGAGGAGTAAACCCATCTAATCTTTCAATTAACTGCTGGAGCATATAAGCAGCCGCTCACCTTGCTCTGGCATCCCTCCACCTCCCCAACACGATTAGGCATCTTGCTACCATACTCATCATCCAAGCATTAGTTGTCCCACTGGGGGGCATATCTAAGCTCCAGTTGAAGCTGGTTCCTCAAGCCCCTCCACTGCGGACAGCAAGCCAAATACGCTTAAACATGTTAGCTTAAAGATTATATGGGCAAAGGAACTCATGAATCTGCACTTGACGTGTATCTGCAGTCTTGTGGCCTTCTTCATGCACATCTTTGAAGTCCACGAGACTGAAGTCAGGGTCCCTCGTATGTGGCCACTGCTCTGCAGAGTTTAGCTTAGCCCTAAACAAAGTCACATGAACAAGAATCAAAGTCTTGATAGTTACTAGAAAATGACAGATAGGTAAGTATGTTCAGTTATTTTAACTAAACTCCCTGCTTCGGACCCTCTAAACCCTCCAGGTTTGGAATTGAAGAACCTTGCTACAGGTTGCAGGCTGACTCTGAAGGGTGTTCAGGAGTTCCTTGTTTATGGCTGCTATGCATCGTCATTACGGTAGAAATACTGCTAGTCATTGCCTCAAGTTCATTTGTGTGTTTGGGTGCACTGAGAAGCTAAGACAGATCAAGAAGGATATTTGGTAATCTATCTATAGTGGTTGGGATAATTGTTCTACCTGGCGCGATATGGCAAATATCAGCAGTATGCATGTTACAAGGTTGTGATCAGTGACATCACTTTGCAGTAGAATATCTACAGTATATCAGTAGGACTGATTCCGTGCAATATAATTAAATCTTGTGTATGATTAAAACGATAAGTGTGTCTAGTGACGTTTTTCGTGACCCCAAAACGGGTTTAGTAAATCTGTAAACGCAACCCCTAATGCATCATTTGTCTGAATGTTAAAATATCTGACAATCAATGCTTTGTTGACGTTGTCCAATAGGTGTACTACACACGCACTTCTATAAATTAAGTGGGTAGAACAAAGACTGTGATTTGAGGTTTGACTTACTAGTCATATGGCGTGTAGCGTCTAGGAGATATTGTCAAACAGATGATCTGCTCCGATTCTGCAATAGTGCAGGCCATCAGCACGATAGAGCGGTCACTCCCAGAAAAGATTCCAATTATTTACAAAGAGCAGTTTCTGTTAATTACACCATGACCTTAACCATTCATTTAGAGCAAATAATCTACTGAACCTTTCATGTCCTCCTCGGAAGCGGTCTGTAAAGTAAGAAGAGTGTAAACAAGACAAGCGGTAGCCGGCACCACGCTAGTGATGTTAATAGGCTAAAGCTATTAAAATATCAGTCACCTTTATTTATATAGCATTTTTTTTACAATACAGATTGTTTCAAAGCAGTTTTACAGTGATAACAGGAAAATAATGCAACAAAGTTTGTTTCTGTACAGCAGATCTAGAAGAAAATAGGGTCATTGTCCAGCTTAAGTAAGTTCAGTGATGGTTCATTTTTTTGTAAAAAAGTTATTAATTTAGTTCATTTATATATAGTAATAATCCAGCTAAGTTCAGTTCTCATCTAATAGTGTCAATGCAGGCCGATCAATAATCATATTGTTGAATAGTATATGTCCCTAACTAAGCAAGCCAAAAGCCAAAGGTGACTGGCAAGGAGCCAAAACTCCATCAGGTGACAGAATGAAGAAAAAAACTCTTGGGAGAAATCAGGCTCAGTCAAAGAGCCAGTCATCAACATTAGTTTCACAAGAAGCAAAAAAAAAAAACAACAACATGCGAATACATTTTTTTATGAGTGTTAAATAAACGCTTTGGAAATTTGCCATTGAAACTTTTATTATGTACATTATCACAAACTACAGCCAATCAGCAAACAAGAAGCATTCATATTAATTTTTCCAATGAAAAAAAAGAACAAGAATATAACATGTTGTGTCTGAATGTTTAAACCCCCTAAATTGTTTTCATTTAAACTTCATCAGCTGCAATACAGAAAGCTGACAGAAACACTGAAGTAAATAGTCATTGCTACGGAAATGATAGCACACTGTCGATTCTCGTCGCATTGGTGTAAACTGGCAGGTTACGCTCTGTCTACATCGGATGTGAACAGCTGAAAGTCACAATTCTTGCATGATTCTCTTTAATTAGGAGAGGTATCATATTACCTCTCTTTAGTGAAAAAGGTGCAGAAATATCTGGATCCAGCAAGGGTGTGACTTTTACCTGTAGCATTGCAGCATGACATCACTTCCAAATCTTATTGCTTTTGATGCCTTTTTTACGGTGTTAGGTGATGAGGATATGATCACAATGACAAACTATGGTAAGCCGCCTAAACCACAGCTACATATTTTGAACAATATAGCAGTGTTTGTAACCTGTTTTAAAAAAATCATTGCATTTCATTTTTGGATTTGAAATAACACACTTAAGTGTGAAATAACACACTTAAAGCGATTTCTGAGAAACGCAGTTGAAAGTGGATCGGACCGAGCACCAAAACACACCTGTAACCAATCAGCAGTAAGGGGCATATACACTCATTAGTAGTGATGTGTCGTTCATGAACGATTCGTTCATTTTGAACGAATCTTTAATATGACTCGGGACTACCGAGTTGTCTCAGAGAGTGATTCGTTGACCGCGCATGCGCGCAACATCGCATAAGGTACATGAAGTCACGACAGAAATTATTAGTTAATCTTTCGCGAGTCTTCGGGTTTGGGCCGGGTCCGAGTCTTTTGTTCTTTCTGTCAGTCCCATAGAGACTATGCTGTCAGTACCGGAAAGAGAAATGATTAGTTCGTCTGGTTCGGGTTCGGCTGGGTCCGAGTGCTTCGTTCTTCCTGTCAGTCCCATTGAGACTATGCTCTCAGTACCGGAAAGAGAAATGATTAGTTCATCTCTTCGGTTTCAAGTCGTTCGTTCTTCAAGTCAGACTATCATAAAGTAGATAAATAACAGTCTAACATTATCAAATGTCTGGAGAAGAGGTTAAATTAGGTTAATTAGAAAAACAATTATGCCGAAATTCATATCAGGATGTCTCTGATATTAACAGAAAGGACAAAAAGCGTCTATATCAGAAAAAAGATCAATCCAAACTGAATGTTTAATAGCAAACATATTGAAGATTAGTAGGCTGTCTAACGCTATCTCACGACCAATTTGTACGAATTTGTACGAGTGATTAAAAAGTGGCTAATTCGTATGAATTCGTACGACCCCACTCGTATGAATTTGTACGATTTGTCTAAACCCACGTGATGGGTAGGTTTAGGGGCGGGGTCAGGGGTAGGTCATTCGTACAAATTCATACGAATTGGGCAACTCGTAAAATATGTACGATTTAGCAAAAATCGTACCTATTCGTACGAGGGAGGTCGTATGCATTCGTACGAATTAGCCACCTCGTAAAATTCGTACGAATTGCGTGAGATCAGGCTGGGCTGTCAGTTAATTAAATGATTAGTGTAAAAAAGCAATTTATTTAGCATAATGAAGAATCTCCTCCATTGATATCCATAAAAAAAGACCTCTTGTCTCCTCGCCAAAGTACTACTTTACAAAGTACAAAGCATTACTCTTTTTTTGTTAACCTTCAGGGATACCACGAGTAGAGGGGCTCTGTTCAGGATCACTAGATAGTTAGAGACAGGTGAATTTGATCAGCATTGGAGCTAAACTCTGCAGGACAGTAGACCTTGAGAGAGTCCAGAGTCGACAAACCTTGATCAATACCATAGGGTCATAGAAATATGTAAGTTGATTCATTGGGAAATATGTGAACAATTTACATTTTAAATACAAATATGAAAATAAATGAGAAAAATCTAATGAACCTGGGTTAAAAGCATTGCTAACTACCTTTCAAAATAAGTGTGAAATATTGCTTGACACAATGTTAAGACAATAATCTAAAACAGACCCTAACAATAGAAAAGATATTAACTGAAGGATAAGTGTAGTACGAAAAGATTCCAGAGTGCCACATAATAATGTTTTTTTTTCTGTTCAGTGGATTTACTAAATTACTCCATTCAATGACAATTCTCTAATATGTTTGTGGATTTTTCATCATTACTTTTATCCCTTTTCCTTTCATTTAAATACCCGTAATGTTAAAGGGATAGGTCACGCAAAATGAAAATTATGTTATTAATTACTCACCCTCATGTCGTTCCAAACCTGTAAGACTTTCGTTCATCTTCGAGACACAAATGATTTTTTTGTAATGTAATTTGAGAGTTTTCTGTCCCTCAATTCACAGCTACGCAACTACCACTTTGACGCATCAAAAAGTTCATAAAGAGATTGTAAAATTAATACATATGAATTGAGTGGTTTAATCCAAACTTTTCTGAAGAGACACAGTTGCTTTGTATGATGAACAGATTGAATTTTAGGCTTTTTTGAAGCATCAAAGGGGTAGTTGTGTAGCTGTCAATGGAGGGACAGAAAACTCTCAGATTTTATCAAAATGATCTTCATTTGTGTTCCGAAGATGAACGAAAGCCTTACGGGTTTGAAATGACATGAGGGTGAGAAATGAATGACAAAATTTTAATTTTTTGGGTGAAATAATCATTTAACCAAAACATACTACCTGTCTGCCTAATAACATTGTTTTCTTTTTTTGGGAATGTTAATAGATATTAATAGGTTTGTTTATTGGTTACACAACACAGTCTAGTCAAACTTAACTGATTCATGATGGTTTCTCACACCCTGTCAATACGCCATAATTGCTTCAGCATTTGGAATCATTAGGATTTGCAGAATCTGGTATGTGGAGTTTATTTGGATTGTTGGGATAAATCTGCCGGTGTCTGTGAGATTGGTAGGTCTTTAAAGCCTAGACCCTCACCAGAGACAGCTGGGCCGCAGACCTGTGGTGTGACTTCAGTGTACACAAACATGTGTTCACTGTTGTGGAGAGTTTCGATATTTCAGAGTCAATGTAGCCTGAATAGAAACACTAACGAAACATGAAAAGACTGCGTCATTTCAACTGTTGCAGTAACTGGCACTTCCTGGGAAAACAGGAGAGAGTGAATCAGTTACTGCCTGCCAAACAATGGAATGGTTCTAAACATGGATAATTGCAATGGGATATGTGCTAATTAAAGGGACTTGTGCTGTCTATCTACATTAAAACGATTACAGCCAAGAGCAAAATGAGGAAAGGAAGAAAAACAGAACAAAATAGAGTTTGCTGCTCACGCAAGAGAGAAAATAAATGGGAGTTCCCATTGGGTTGTGTTTACATTCCAGCTGGTTGTGTCGTATTTTCCATGAGGTTCACCCGAGGATAATTGGGGCACAATGGGTTGCAGATGTTGGTTACACCTTTATCCTATGGGCCCCTGGGTGCCCACTCTGGTTTTGTCATTCGGCTCCACCACGCTTCAGAGGATTTAACCGACGACCTCTGACATGTCCTTCAACTGCTCCCATGCAATCCATTCACCATGTGATGACATAAAACACGGTTTAATCCAGTACAATATAACACTAATATGTCACAACTCAACCACCCAAACAGAAAATTGCTCATCACCTCACAATACCATTTGGAAACATTCGTAAATGGTGAAGTATTTCTTTCAGTAAGGCTATTCACACAGAATATTAATTTTTGTTGAAAATTTGTTAAACCGGTGAATTGTGATTGAAAAAAAATGTTTGTTTCAGTCTTGGCATAATTAAAAATTTCAGAAGAGATTTGTCTCACATTTGGTGTAAGACGTTCTTTGTCTCGAAAAACCTCACAAGTTGAGGTATTTATCAGATGTTGGAGCTGGAAATATCCATTTTATAAAAACAGTCGAGTTTAGAGATATTCACAAAGTTTGGTGTTAATGTTACAATGGTGCTGGTTTTAATGTAAACAGTAAAATCACTCTTATAACAGTTCATGACACTGGTATATATAATATTTATTTAATTATATGTAATAAAATATTTATAATATTTACTGCAATGGTTCTATAGATGTCAACTTTTAAAGTTTAAGAAAGCAATAAAGCTACATATTGGTACTCAGTGCCTGGTCTCTTATATAGGACTGTTGTAGTTAAAATATTGCTGACTATGTAAGATGTTTTAGAACCACAAAAATGCTACTTGTCCAAAGAGTTGTCATCACCTGTATTTTTAGGAGAAAGTATAAAGTTGGTTGACAGATAAACATCAGCCACTCCCATGTGTCTTTCATGAACAAATGCCAAAGAGCAACTTGATTAATTGCTGGGTGGTAAGAAGATTGACATTGGAATTTAATTCACTTAAGTCTCTGAATCCATTGCCTCATCAGCTATCACGAAGTTAAGTGCTTTGTGTGAGGTTCTCAGTTTTGTCTCGGTTTGGCCCACTTCTGACGGAACTGTATGAATTACTGTTGAAAAAAAGTGTCTTAACGGTACCATAGTACAGTGATGGTATCAAATGGTAAGCCCATGATACTTTGATATATACCATAGTACAGAAGGATTGCCATATTCATATTCATGTACCATGGCATATGCTTCTCCAAGGTACTTAAAACAAATATGTGCAAAAAAGTATTGCCATGGTACTTTTTGGTGCTTTTCGTTTAGTGTACATTTTACAGCTGTGAAGAGAAGGGCATGATACAGCATATCGTCGCTGCCCGATGAAACTCACGTATGTCCAAAACGGTTACTTTTCAGGAAGTGAAAAAAACACCGTAATTTCAAAAGCAGTTGAACGTAGTGTTGCATACTTGGTACGACATCTTTAAATGTAACCATATTCTTGCCAGTGTAATGATATTATCCACATTTGACCAAAATAGAGTTTAAATGGACATAAGTGCATATTTTACAGTAACGGTGGTCGATACGCGTTCTTCCGATCATTAATTAGAATGACCAAATCGAGTTTCATATTGACAGATGAATAAGCTACGCTCAGTTTATTAAATAGCCTACGTCTCAGTTTATTAAATACGCTCAGTTTATTAAATAGCCTACGTCTCAGTTTATTAAATACGCTCAGTTTATTAAATGTCTCTTGCAAACTATGAAGGGACAATGAATCAATACACTGACATGGCAATGCTAGACTGATACTTTGTTTGCACAGTCCTACCGTAATTTTGTGAATATATAATAAACTTGAGAACAGTGGTCAAAAACAAATGTTTGCTGATACTTTACCTCACAGTGTTATTTGGCTATCCAATGCTGAGCTTCCAGAGACGCTTAAGATGAAACTACACAAGACCGGCAAGATGCCTCCACAGGGTGGGAGATACGCGGCGTGATTGACAGCTTTGACACAAAATGGATATACGTGAAAATCAGATGACATGATTTGACAACTTTTCATTGGTCATTTAGATAATGTGACGCATCCTGTATACGGAAATGAACCTGGACATTCTATCCGTCAAAAAATCTCAAAATCGGCAAACTGGACATACGCGGTTTTCATCAGACAGCGACGATATGCTGGGATTACATTGATAAAGCTTTTTTCCAAAGCTAATAATAATAGTGAGCTACTGGAATGCACTAGGGAATGCTAACCTTAAAAATAATGACATATTTGTCTGATCCCTCTATTAAAAATAAAACAAGGTGCAGACACAATGAGGCCTTTGGATCTAAGCTGTAGGTCTTCTGTTGCTGTACCCGAGCATCAGTTAGGTTAGAAATCGTCATTACTGTTTCCAGCCTTTACCATGGGGAGATCAACTGTACTAAGGTGCTGATCCTCCCAGGGTGATGTCCTTTTTATATTTTGTCTCTTTTGCTATGACCCCATTCTATCTATCCTTTTAGCTCTTTTTATATCTTCAATTCCATGGCACTTTAACATGAATTCCCCATGGAAGCTGATCTTTGAGCTGTCATTGAATATTTTTAACCTTTTTGTGGCAGGGGCAGATGGAAACCCACCTACCATTTGAATACATGGGCAGTTGAATCATCAACTATATAGGGATATTGGATGTGTGGCAACATGTGTCTAACGTTTCCATCAGAAGGTCAGGGTTAGTCTTGCACATGTACCTTTTTGTCTGTAATATCTAATGAAGCTTGAGTGCACATTGTGTGAACATAGCTATGGTCTTATCCAGCAGTGAATTCCCCTCCCTTTTACTGAATGTACTTTAACATTTTCACACCTAATAAGACACTAAAAAGTTGTAGACTTATAATGGTTAATGTTTGCCAATACAGTCATCAATTCAGGAACCATTCCTAGATTCTGTTTTTATTAGGTTTGGGTGCAAACATATGCAAGATTGCAGAGGCATATTCAAGACCACAGCAAACAGAGCAATTCATTATTTTCTACAACACTTACTTGCTCCTGACATGGAACAAAAACCGAATTAGACAGTACTGCCTGGATCCGAACACCGTGCTTTGCACATTAAACAAAGCACGCGGAAGAGATTGCATGGCTTGAGCACACTTGCCGCACTCTCATACATAGATAAGACGATACATGAGTGTCAGGGCTCTGTCACAAAACCAAGAATGTACCAAACTGAAGTAACAGAACCCTGACAAGCATTACATTTAACCTGCCAGCTCAAATCATCCTTTGCCATGATCACGTGAAATGTCTTGCACTTGATATTCCAAGAATGTTTTTACGTTTAATGGAAAGACAATTAATCCTAAGAAAAGCTTGAATGTAAATCATCAAAAGGCCCTTATTTACTTCTTGATATGTTACACAATACTTATCTGATCTCATGTGGATGTGTTTAACATTCCATCTTCTCATCTCCAATTCCCTTGATTTTATTTATCTTTTCAAGGTTTCCCTCCACCAATGAAGTTCTTTAACTAAATGTGCTTGATTCCTCTCAAAAGTGCAGCCAGGGGCCGCATTCACTTTGCCGAAAATCCTCTAAAAGCAGCCAAGATCTCCCGAAGGAAACTTCTCCCTCCGAAAATAGATAAAGGTGTCAAAGGGCACAGGAAAATTTTAAAATGATGACAGAGGGGTAATTCTCAAAGTGTGATGGAGCTCTTCCTCTTCTTAAAAGGTCCTTTCGTTCATTTTACCGTGAAGGACTGTGCACAAAAGAGCAGTAAATGGTAGTCATAGCACTCTTCAAATCAGAAGTCAGGTTGTCTCGCCAGGATTGGAGATAAGGCTGTAGAATAAGGGTAGCTAACTCTGCTCCTTGAGGGCTAACTTCACACAGATTTCATTTCTAGCACAGTTCCAACACACCTGCTAAATATTTTCCAGAAATCCTGGACACCTTGATTTCCAGGTTGAGGTGTGTTTGATTAGGGTTGGAGCTGAACTTTGGAGTATGGTAGCCCTTCAGGAGCAGTATACTGATAGCTACTTACAGAAGGCCTATCTCATGATCATTCTTCCTTTTAAGCTCTTACTTTGTATTACACCTCAGTTCTAAAACCTAGCTGCCCTCCTGTCTACTGCTTACAAATGTAGTAAATAGCTGCTTTTCACCTCCTTTTACATCATGTGCACTGCTTTGTAATACTTCTCCTGAGCTATAGAGTTGTCATCTTTCTCAAGTGCAAAGGTACTCTCTGATATTTTTATAAATCTTTTTTTGTTGTTTCCACATTTGCTTTTTGTTGAGTTTATTTGCATTTTTGCTACCTTCTTTGAGTTGTTCTTTATTGCACCAGCTTTACTGTGACTGTTGCCACCTAGTGGACTCACCGTTAATTCCAGGCATGAGTGCAGACGACTCAAGTGGACATCTGAACCATACTTTTGGTTTAAGGCAGCCATGCTGAAACCACCTCCATTGGCCACCAAGCTTGTTTCCAGTGGTCAATCTTTTTGGATTAACTTGTCATGCTTAGAGACAACCTGTTTAAATATGCTAAGACCAGCATACTATCTCTGTGTTGCCTTAGAGTTTTGCTAAGGTATCTCGATTTCAAAACTGAGAATGGTGTGCTTCATAGCCTTCTTTCCTTTGTTTCCAGACGCCGACACCCAGTCCTCACGTTTTTCAAATAACATCAGTGTTAACTTTCAGTACAAGGTCTGTGTCAATATTCTGGCAGTTGTACAGCACCGCCCCGGCTCCTCGCTGCTTATGTCAACTCCTCTGTAGACCTCACCCAGAAAATACTACAGCAGCCCAGTTCCTTTGGAAAGCTGTCAGAGAGCTGGGCCACTAATATGTAGAAGAAACCCATTAATCTTGAAAATGTTTCTGAAAAGCATTAAATGTGCTTAATCTGATCTGGCAGTCATTTTGATTGATCAAGGGCCAGCTGGCATGGGCGCCTGATATTTTGGCCCTTGATACAAAGGAAGTCTTGGGAGAAACATCAGAACGGAGAAGGTTAAGAGGACTTCCAGCATTCCCTTAATCATTAGGCTCCAACCAGAGTCACACTAACACCCTATAAATGTAGGCCTATATGAAATAGTTCAACAACACAATACAGCCAGCAGGCCACATTGAGCAGACCATCTGAGTGTTAACAAGTTTTGGCTTTCTACAATGCAAGGTACCTTTCAACAACACTGCAAAATTGGATTATTAATCATTTGTTTTCTACGTTTTTGTTTGGTATAATAGGCCAGGTGCAGACAGACCAGGCAGAGGACATCTAAGGAAGGACCTAGCTAAGGACACTCAAGATGCCTTTGGGCCCCGTAAGGCACACAGACCGAAACTTAAGTCTTTACTGAGAAACTTCATCTACAGTGAGTCTGGATAATTGAGTCAGTTAGCTGAACTTAGAGAACCAGATCAATATAATTCAGGAATGATTTATTGAGACTATTTTTATTAACCAATTCATAAAACCTCACAAATCTAAAAACAAACTAGGGTGAACTGTCCCTGTAATACTGATGGCATCTTAATGACTACTATGTTTGACAGCAGATCTAGTGTGGAAATATGTCCTTCTCATTTTGAGAGAGTTGTTCTCCTTAAGAACAAGGGAAGGTGGAACAGGGAGAGATGGTAACGAAAGAAGAACCTAATTCTGATGGGGTGTGTCTCCCTGACTCCGGGAAAATTGGTCCGACCATCTCGTCCACCTCCCCCACCCCTTAATTCCTTCCAGACAGGCTGAATGTTGAAGCTGGAAGGCCTTCAAGGGCCTCTCCTGTCTGGAATGTGTGAACGCACTTTGGGGGGAAACAGTGAGACGGGTTATTGGGCGCTGGAGAGAACCAGGGCAATGTGATATGCCACCTCAGCCACTGCTGAGCACCTGTGGGATTTAGTTCGGAAGGAAAAAATTCCCCTGCTTTCATCCTTGAGGGCTGTCATCTCTCTGAACACTCGCTGTCCACCGCCTCTACCCTTTCTTCCCCAGCCGATATACCCCAGCCTCCCTCCCACTTTCAGCCTCCAGGCCTAGTGCAACATTTCATCCGTTCGGCTCAATGGAGACCCACCCCAGAGTCAGCCTGGGCTGTGCCAGAGGTATTTCCGTGCAAGAGTCTTTCCAAGTCAAACCTCTTGGGACGTAATAGTCCCTGCCAGCATGGAGCAGTCAAAACAACCCTCTATTCTGAACAACTACCTTGTGGGTCTGCACTAACAGTGCCTAACTAAACCAACTGCTCTTGCTGTTTACCAACAGAGCAACGGCTGGATTGTCTTTTCTGGGTGTTTTATAACTTTCCTCATTACCAAATGGGATAGTAAATATGTCAGTTGACAATATGTCTGTAATAAAGTACAGAATGTGATGTAGAATATTTCCTCTAGGTATAGGGTTGTGTAAGAAGATGGATGGTAAAGTTGGTAAAATTCTTATTTCCTCCAAAAATACTGGAGGAATCAATGCAATCTTAGTCACACACAGCATTATATAATATCTCAATTTCTTCTTGAATAACCTAACCAATTTTAGAATGCAAAGATTTGTGATTATTATTCCAAATTTATGTTACCACATGAGTTTTGAAAGGGGGAAAAATATGATGCAAAATTTTCCACTGAGAAAAAAATTGTTAAAAGATAATGCGAGTTGCAATATATGTTTTCTTTAGTAGATTCCTTACTGTATACTGTGTGTGTTTATATTTTAATAATGCATGTCACTTACATGAGGGGAAAACTATGTTGACTTAAATGTTTCAAAGTTATTAAGCATTTAAAGACTGATTTGTCCAGTGCAACCTTTCTGCCAACCCTGGTGTTGTACATACAGTGTATTCACCACAACAGTTCCTATTTTTTCCCCGTCTCTCTCTTTCTCTCTCTCTCTCTCTCTCTCTCTCTCTCTCTCTCTCTCTCTCTCTCTCTCTCTCTCTCTCTCTCTCTCTCTCTCTCACACACACACACACACACACACACATAGACAGACTTGTGGAAAACCATGTCTGCTGCAGTGCTTTGCATTCCTGTGGTTTGACTGGCTTTTCCTGCCTTGAACGCGAAGAGCGGCTGCACCGAAGAACATTCCTTGATGCTTTTTTCTCCATGTATTTTTTATTAGCTCAGTTTGTCTTTGTCAAAACGCACAAAGTCCACGCAAACCCAGAGGCAGTGATTGTGTGTCCATACAGGATGTTTTAGTTTTGTTCTGGCCTTAAGAACAGTTAACACATCTTTTAGTCACCATTCGCCGCTGATGCTAGACTGATAAAGATGATAACAAGAGTTGCGAGTTGACACAGACATCCAAATGTTCTCATCTCTGTCTCATATCCAGCAGTGAGAAGGAGGTCTTTTAAAACTGTACAAACAGAGAGAGGTCTTTTAAAACTGCAGCCAAGGATGCAAATTCAAGACCACATGTTTTTTCTAGTTGGTACATAGTGCAATGACTGAAACCGACAGGACAGTTCATTATGTTATTGAGAACTATGGTGGGATTTCGAGACATCATAATATATTTGTATCCCACCCTAAAGATCTTCCCTTCCCTGGCGTGCCATGAAACCATAAGTTTATTGAAAAAGCAGCATGAGTTACATATGATCTCACTGTTAAAGCACAATCCTGGGGATAACCGAAGCGCAACCCTTGGGCCTTTTACTTTGTGAACAATAGTCTGTTGTGTTAAATAATAACTTAGAGACATAACAATAGTAATTACAATCAACATGAAAATAAAAAATCAACCTATTTTCTTAATGCATGTTAATCAGTGCACAATATTCCAAAGAAAAAAGTTTTCCTCATAATCTTACATTAAGATGTAAAATCTTTCTTTGCCTTTGAAAAAACTTTTGCTCCATTTTGGTGTATGTAATCTTTTTTTTTTTCTCAATCTAGCCAGTTTCTGAAGGATAAAATCAAGTCCTGGTCTACATTTCTTTATATATGCAGTTTTCCTCAGAAATATATCAGATTATGTAATCAAACAGGTTGATAATGGCATTTGGTCATGTTGACCAAATTGTAAGAGTATGAGTAACAAAGCAAAAGTTACTTAAATGTTATTGGTTGCTTTCATGACATTCTGCATCCATTTTTTGAAGTAAATTCAGAATGTTTTTGATGTCTGCAAATTGAACATAACATAATATCTATTATCTACCTTCACCTGTGGCACTGAGTAAATGCTGCTTTCCTTTGTCTTACCGTGATTTTTCCGATGCGAACAACCTTGCTCTGATCCATTCATGGAGCTCTGTGCACACTTAAATTGGCCTTCCAGCTGTAAATTTCTTTGGATCCCATTTTCATTGAGCTTTAGGCAATCACAATGGCTAAGTTTAGTACAGTGTTCAATAGTGAATGAAGAATGTAATTCCCAGCTGAAAAGTCAGAGCTGAATCGTGTTTTTCCCCTTTGATTCTGCTTTTGAGAAATAAAAAAATCACTGTCATTTTATGCTACAGATCTCTGATGCAATCAAACACACCTCGTTGGTAGAATATATTTAATTTTAAAAACATTAAAATACCTCAGTCTAGTTTCTTAGTGTTATATAGATGGGTCGCTTGAGCGCACAACAACGATGGAGTAGCAAACAAAATAGTCTTTAATGGTAAATCCAAACGGAAATGCGCAGGAGAACACCGAATACACAGAATAGCACAACCACTTCAACATTAATGACAGGACAAAAGAACTAAGGAGAACTCAGGTCTTATATAAAAACAGGATAAATGAAACAGAACAGGTAACAGCCATAGAAACAAACCAGTGGCAGGAAAATGAGAACAAAGGAAACTGGAACTAAATTAAACCAAAACAGAACATACACGAGCTTTGGATACTCCAGCAATAACAAACGCGAATTTCAGTCAAATCTCAGAAATAACCTGTTGTGGAGTGCAGCCTTATAGAGAGACTGGAAGAGGTTCAACTTTTAGACGCACCTGGGCGTTTCTGAATGGTTAGTGGAGACATTTATGTAGTTGTTGTGGAGTTACATTGATTAATCTCATCGACTTGCATGTACTATCATGTTTAACTTTAACATAAGTTGACAGTTCCCTGGGGTCTTTATAAGACTGTGAAGTTTTTTGGTCAAATAGTGTTCTGTGCTCGTCTGTGCAGCAACGACAGAACAGTTTGCATGCTTTGCTCCAAATTTTGCCATTGTGTTAGAACTGGTTACACTGTTGTCACTTGTGAAAACCAAATGGCGGTGCTGTGGGTGGAAAAGTGCAGATTAAGGGTCGGTAATATTATAATAAGATCCCCTTCCTATGTCAGAAGGGGAGCGAAATCAGATTGGCATCATTTTTGACATACTTGCAGAGAAAAGCTTAACAAAACAAAGTTAATGGGTTGTCACTTTTCACGTTTTGAGGGTTGGTAGATGCCCAGGGGACCCAATTATAGCACTTTAACACGGAAAAAGTCATGTCCCCTTTAAGAAAAAACAAGTGCTATTGTTTTTTTTCCTTTTAGAAAATGTGCACATCTAGTATACTTGGTTATACAGATAGCCTACTTATATAAGTACTCACACACGCACAAACTAACCACAGTTAATTGTTTTGTTTTTTGTAAATGTTAGAGACATATTGCCTATTAAACAACAGAATAATGAATAATAATAAGAGTTTCCAGAAATAACCCAAAAGGGCAAAACAGCAGAAGACTCATTTCCAGGAAACAGACCCCAAGCAAAATGTTCGACCTTCCTGTGTCTGTTATTCTAGCCTCATTACCAGGTCATTTCACAGGGTCAGCTAACAGCAGCAGATTTGTGTTACTCTGGTTGTTATATTGAATATGAACTCATGGCTTTCAGATTTGGTTTGATGGTTGACCAGGCACAAAGCAAATGAAGAGGAGGGTGACTGTGGACGGATGAGGATGA
The DNA here is from genome assembly GCF_051911475.1 of Siphateles boraxobius. Lineage (NCBI taxonomy): Eukaryota > Metazoa > Chordata > Actinopteri > Cypriniformes > Leuciscidae > Siphateles > Siphateles boraxobius. The sequence goes on from NW_027509064.1 coordinate 4,824,151, forward strand.
AGGAATCATGAGACTGAGATGTTGATGAGCATTCGGAAGCTATAATGCTGAACATCATAACATTCAGTGAGCACATGCAGCCAGTCATCCTTAAGAGCAGAGGATGTAACAATTTATTAGCATGAGAGAAGTACTTTTCACAAGTCTGGATAAACATTTTCAAGTTTAACTGTATAAACTACATTACCATTCAAATGTTTGGGGTCAGTGTTTTAAAAAGACTCTTATGCTTACCAAAGCTCCATTTATTTGATTAAAAATAGACGAATATCGTGAAATTATGGGTAACTTGCTCCTTGTTGTGAAGAAGTTCACATTGTCATTACTGTTGGTGGTGTAGATGCATATGTATATACAGGCTAACCTGAGTGATTCTTTCACCCCTAGTGCATTTACCAGTCTGCAATTGAGTATGCTCTTCCACAGCCAGATTTTCCTTAAATGTAACCTCCTGGGATCTCACAGCAGTGCCGTTATGTCATCAAAGTTTCCACAAACATAACTCACATAACTGTTGTGCATTTGTCTCAGAATGGAATGAACAGTCCTGTTTGACTCATCACAGCTCCACGTCAGCAAAGCTAAGATGTATTAGTGCATTATTTCATTAATTATTCATATCATAATTTCATTATTTCATGTCTCCAAAACCTCCCTTAAAATGTGTATGTAAATCTTCCACCACTAATAAAAATGAGTCTTCCTCAATACAGCAAAGGCAGACCTCTATTCAGAAAATAGCTCACAAATAAAGTCCAGTATGATAATGACAGGGAAAATTAACAGTCAAACCACAGTCTGGCTGATACTAACATTGGATATAGTTTTTTGCCTCTGAAAATACACAAGTTTGGGATGAGACATCAGACCACCCCGGAGCTTTGGTGGAGTTCCATTCTGGGATAGAAGCACAAATCTTTAACTCAATATTTCATGGAGTATATAATTTTGAAACAGCAGTGCTGCATATCTCTCCCTTACCTCCCACATAAAGTGTAAAATTGTGTGGGAGAGCTGAACACATGCCAAATGAACTGCAAGAAATCAGCTTAGTTTCACATTAATCACCTCGATGTTTGTAATTAGCACATGGTAATGGTTTTCACGATGCCTATAAAAGTAAATGTTTTTGATTACGTACTGAACATACTGATGAAATTCTGAGCAAATCATTTTCATTACAAATAACTTTCACGCTCTTATATAACTGGTGTTCCACTTGACATACTATACACTATGCACTCAACAGTCTAATGTATGAATTTTCTAATGTTATTTTATCATCTAGTATCAGAGTCTGAAAGCCCTTCCACCTCCATTACAGAAGCTGCAACTGCTGAGTGCACGAAGTGTCCAATGTTTTTTTTTCCTTCAGTTTAATATGTGCATCATCAGGGTATTTAAAGTGCACTTCTTCATTTTGGAATTTTAAGTATCAATACACTACATTTACAAAATAGCATGGTGCAAAAAAAATATTGGGACACATTTTAGGAACAAAAATGCTAAATGCGAATTATTGTGGCTAATCTATCACCAGAGCTGTCAACACACTGATCCAACTTGAAATCCAAAGAGTCCATTGCATAAGACAGGAAACATTTCCATTACTCTTGCTACATTGGTCAAAATCAGTTAGACCAGCAAATACAGTTCATATCATATGAATAAAACCACCTGCTGTCAGATAGCCTGCCTTCCAAGTGTATATATTTATTGTAATACAGAACCTGCTTGGGAAAACCTTGCTCAAACCAGACTAAACTGGTTAAGATGGTCTCCTAGCCTGACCAAGCTGGTCTTTAGCAGTTCTAGCTAGTCCCCCAGAATGGTTAAGATTGTGTTCAGCTAGTTTAGATGGTGCTGTTAAGCTCTAAAGTACCCAAACCCCACAAAAAGACCAGCCTGACCATGCTGAGAGACCAGCTAAGTCCAGGCTGGTTTAAGATGTTTGTAAGCCCATATGAAAAATAAGTTTTTTCAAGTGTTCTATTAGTATACATCTTATACTAAACAATATTAAACTATACATTACAAAAAATAATAAGTATACATTCAGTCTACATTTTATATACTTAAAATTACACTTAAGAAAAGTCCAAGTATATTTGGCCTGTACTTGTACTCAATCTTTTGATCGAGATATACTTAAAAGTAAAAATAAGTATTCAAAGTATACTTGGCTTGTAGTTGTGTTAACTCTTTTCATCGAGTAGCCTATTAAATATACTTTGAATAGTTTTTCATATACAGTCTTATATGAAACTTACATTGTTTGAAAATTGATTAGAATATTGACATAAAACAGATATGTTTCTAATTCTAGTTTTCTGAATTTTTGTGTACGCTAGTCCACAGGTAGTATACATAGGAATTTACTTTAATTCTACTTTACACTTTCCTCGCAATTGACTGAATTTTCCAGCTATCCATGTTTTCACTGTTATAGTTAAGGGGCGCTATGACACATCTTTAAGTACAGAATCTCCGGATCAAAACCTTTTACAGTCTATGATCAAAACACAGGAGAAGAAGAAGCTGAAACAAGTGATAGAAGATTGCTCACGCAAATGTAAAATAACGTGATCATCAAACATTAAACAGCATGTAAATCAAAACTGCTTAATGTTACCAAATGAAATGTCGAACCCATGAAGAGAAAACGAATGTGAAGCTTTGGGGTGTGTTGGACTCGATCTACTCCATCGGTGTTTTGATCATCGTCCTGAATCTGATCAAGTCGTATACTTTGACAAAAATGTGATTTTCTCAACTTTTTTTTTAAAATGTTGCCTTTCTTTATGAAACTTACTGACATTCAAGTGTTCAAAAAAGGATGCATGAAGCAAATAAAATGTTTTTAAAATTAGGGACCGTTCGGTATTTATGCAATGGACCACCGGAGAAAAATAGGGGAGGGTCATGTCCTTTTAATCTTTGTTGAGGGGAGGGTCATCCAACTTTTTTTAGTCTAGGGGAGGGTTACCCAACTTTTATTCATGAAAACAGCAACATTTCTAAGTGGCTTGTTTGGTGCATAAATGTCCATGTAGCTCCATGTAGCTCTCTCAGTCTCGGCCCCAGATCGCTAACAGATGGGTCTGACCCAACAAAAATCAGACGCGAAAAATAAAGTCCAGTTTGGCTGTTTGACAGTGCTCCCGCCCGCTTCGGGCGTACGCGCTCAGAAAAAGTGCATAATGTCAGAACAGAACGCCAATGAAATGTTTAAGCCTTGGTTATACTGGACGCGTCCGCACGAGCGCGAGTCTCCGCTTACTGCGCGCGCACCTCCCCAAACGGACGAGGTGTTTATACTGGACGCGCTCGCCGTTGTGCTATTCTGTGAAACGGCAGGGGGCGATCTCGGAGAATTCTCCTCTAAACCACCAGGAATCAGCAGTGAAGAAGTAGTTTTCCGTTTATTAGTAGTTTATTACTTGCTGATTCATATAAAAAGAGTAATAAATGTAGTAGCCTAGGTTTATTGTACTTTCACTGCATGTAAACTAGTTAAACAACTGAAGCCTTATTTTACTTTAAAATACTAGAAAAAATTGTGTCCGCTCAATTCTGCTCTTTCTTGCAAGAAAATGAGATATATGAAAAATTCCAGTCAGGATTCAGACCGCATCATAGCACAGAAACTGCGCTAGTTAAAATTACAAATGATTTACTTTTAGCTTCTGACCAAGGCTGTATCTCAATACTAGTTCTACTCGATCTTAGCGCTGCGTTCGACACTATCGATCATAAAATACTCCTGGATCGACTACAAAACTACACTGGTGTTCAGGGACAGGCATTAAGCTGGTTTAGATCGTACTTATCAGACCGTTATCATTTTGTCTGTTTATATGGGGAAAAAATCAAAGATAACGTCAGTAGACTATGGAGTGCCGCAAGGATCGGTGTTAGGCCCTCTGCTATTCTCAATTTATATGCTCCCACTTGGTAATATTATAAGAAAACATGGAATTAATTTCCACTGTTATGCTGATGACACTCAATTATATATTTCATCATGGCCAGATGAAAACACTAACTTATCAAATTTGACAGAGTGTCTCAAAGATATAAAATGCTGGATGACGCGTAATTTCCTGCTACTAAATTCAGATAAAACGGAGGTATTACTTATTGGTCCAAAACACTACCCACAAACTCACTTACAATACAACTTTAATATAGAAGGATGTCCTGTTACTTTATCCACTACAGTAAAAGACCTGGGTGTTATACTAGACCGCAACTTGTCTTTCGAAAATCATATTTCATATGTTACAAGACCAGCCTTTTTCCACCTTAGAAACATTGCTAAGCTACGTAACATGCTATCTGTTTCTGATGCAGAAAAGTTAGTTCATGCATTCATGACCTCGAGACTAGATTATTGTAATGCTATATTAGCTGGCTGTCCTGCATCCTCAATAAACAAGCTACAGTTAGTGCAAAATGCAGCTGCTAGAGTTCTTACTAGGTCAAGAAAATATGATCATATAACACCAATTTTATCATCTCTACACTGGTTACCTATCAAATTCCGTATCAATTACAAAGTACTATTACTGACCTATAAAGCCCTAAATGGTTTAGCTCCTGTGTATTTAATGGAGCTTCTATCGCCCTACAATCCATCGCGTTCTTTAAGATCACTAAATTCGAGGCTTCTGGTCATTCCTAGGATATCTAAGTCCACTAAAGGAGGAAGGGCGTTCTCACATTTAGCTCCAAAACTCTGGAATAGCCTTCCTGATATTGTTCGAGGCTCTGACTCGCTGTCCCAGTTTAAAACTAGATTAAAGACGCATCTCTTTAGCCAAGCATTTACATAATGCTTACCTTTTATACCACTGCTGAATCAGATCAAATGCATTTAATATTATAAAACTTGAAGAGTCTGTAGGTTATTTGTATAGGTTGTATAGTATTTACAGTCATTATGTTCCTGTGTATATTGCGTGAATGACGGGTGGTTGGGTAGATATTGTGTTTTGCGGTAGGTGGTATGCCATACGGAACCGTTGCCACTGAACCTGCTTTAACGACGACAGTGGGGCTCGACAGCCTTAGTCAAACGGGTCGGCGCGTATGGTTGGGCTGCGGAGAGATTGTGAGATTGTGGTTGGGTCTCAGCAGCAGGAGGGATGTTGAGGTCAGTAAGCAGGGCTGAGTTGAGTGGGGGACGGAGGGGGGTGACTCTGGGACGCAAGAATCACTGTCTTCATGTTTTTTATCATTTACGCCCGTGTTATGGAAATCATTATGAACAGCAGCTACGCTAATTATTTTCCCTTTTTGCTTTTCTGCTGTTATCTCGGGACGCGAGTCCCGAGAAAAACGGCGTTCGTCAGCTCCAGTTTGTATCCAGCCTTTCACAGAGACTTCAGATACCCCAATCACAAAGCCTGTGAAGAGACGACTCAACACCGGCGATATGGACCCTCTATGGTGGACGGCACTGATCCTCAACAACTCGTCTCAACTACGGCGTGATAACTTGGACTTCCAAATGATGGAAATGGATAAATATTCGAAATGTTCCGATCCAATCTGACTTGTAATGCTGCCCGAATCATAAATCATGCACTGTTCCTTCGTTGGCCAGAGGAGAACTGGCCCTCCGACTGAGTCTGGTTTCTCCCAAGGTTTTTTTCTCCATTCTGTCACCTGATGGAGTTTTGGTTCCTTGCCACTGTTGCCTTGTCTTTTGGCTTGCTTAGTTGGGGACATTTATTATTCAATAATATTATTGATCTGCCTTACTTAAGGTGGACGTTGACTCAATTTTCTTTTAGAAACAAACTCTGTTATATTATTTTCATGTTAGCACTGTGAAGCTGCTTTGATACAATCTGTATTGTAAAAAGCGCTATATAAATAAAGGTAACTTGACTTGACTTATTGAAGAGTGTTTAAACCTTAATTTTATCAGCAGGGCTCACTTCTGCTATTGTAGGCTTATTTTGTAAATGTAAGCAGTTACCTTAGACAAGTGCAAACTGGGTGCTGAATGCAAATGTGTTCCTATTCACAAAATGAGAGGCTTTTATGGTCGCCCATCAATGCAAATGTCTCTGGGTATAGAAGGATCATATAAACATGCTGGTACAGATGTACCAGTTCGCCCAGATTCGGCTCGAAGTCGTTCATCTTCGGATGCGGCGCCGGGCGCGAAGTTACAAAAAGTGCCGTGCACACCGCCAGGCGAAATGGGGTCTTGCGCACCCAACGCGCACGACCGCCCACACTGCACTGACGTCACTTTTGCCGCGCGCACCTTCGCACTCTTGCGGACGCGTCGACTATAAACAAGGCTTTACCCGGCAAAGCTTTAAAGTACGAGCAAATATTGAACTTTTGTGATTGCGAATAAGTGCAGTGTCCTGTGAGTGTAACTCTACCACTGCATTAACATGTGATGTGAATGTATGTCGAGTTTTACAGTATTGGGACTTAAGCCTTGTTTATACTTTAGCCTGGCTCTGCAGCGCAAGCCTCCGCTGCCTGCGCACACCTCCCCTAACCCCTAAAATCCAATGGATCCGTCTACGGCGCAGAGTGTCAGCGTCGCGGATGCCGCAGCTAATCGCGGCCATTATAGTCAATGCTCTAAAGTCCACCAGCTGCGGACGCAGCGCGTCTCAAAAGCGTCCCAGAAGCTTCGCTAAAGATAGGCGCCTAGTCTATTTTTGACGGACCCGCGTCCAAGCCGCACCGTGAATACAAAATAAAAGTCAAAAAACACTATCAATTTCAAAATAAACACCCTGTGGAGACTCTGCATCCCTACAGTTTGGACAACAATGCCTCTGATTGGATACCAAGTAGGAAATAACAACAGAAAAAACTAATAGAAAGAATTCACTTAATTAAGTAACCCACTTACCTATTGTAGAAGCACAAAGAGGAAAATTGAAGAAGAAAAAATCAATAAGGTAGCACAATTAACTGTCTGCTCCTGAGCCAAAAGAAGACAAATGAACAACAAATAAACAACGCTCCGATTCTGAGGAAAAATAGACGTCACTGAGGAAAAAAAGACGTCACCAACGCTCCGCTGCTGAAACGCGTCTGAGACGCTTCCAGTGGACTTTGACGCCGAGCTAGGGACGCATCAAAAACGTGGCGCTGACGTTCCGTGCCGTAGACGGATCCAGTGGATTTTAGGGGTAACTCACGAGGTGTTTATACTCCACGCGCTCGTTGCGGTACTGTTCTTTGAAACGACAGGAGGCGACTCGGAGTAATTGCCCTCTAAACTACCGGGAATCAGAGGTGACAAGTAAGGTGCAGCCGGTAAATGTTTATTTTAGTACACTTCACCAAAACCACACTAGAAAAGAATCTTGTAAAGCAGTAAACCTTGAGATTATTACTTGTTACATTAGAACAAAATAAATGAATTTGAGAACATAGCCTATACAACTAAATTAACGATAATTTAATTATTTTCTAATTTCACTAAACACGTCGAGAACATTTTCTATAAAACCTGGACATAATTAAAAGTGCTTATGTCTGCTATGTAGGCTCATTTTGTAAATTTAAGCAAATATTAGACGCACAAAATGGGTGCCGGTGTGATGAGACTCTCATTTCACTAAACACTTCGAGAACATTTTTTATAAAACCTGGACCATAATTAAAAGTGCTTATGTCTGCTATTGTAGGGGTCATTTTGTAAATGTAAGCAAATACTAGACGCACAAACTGGGTGCCGGTGTGATGAGACATATATGCTCGGCCACATTCGGCTCGAAGTCGTGCATCTGCGGATGTGGAGCCGCACGCGCAGTTACAAAATCTGCCGTGCGCAACTTCACGCTCGTGCGGACGCAGCGAGTATAAACAAGCTTGAGGCGCCAGAACTGCAGCTGATAGAATGTGCGCTGTAGCACGATACTACCATATTTCTTCAAAAGTAGAACGTGGAGACATTAAATCATCCACGATCAAAAATCGTGATATCGCATAAGCACGCAGGGCTCGACATAAGCAATGGCCCGATGGCCCGGGGCCAGTAAAAGAGTATGTCGGGCTAGTTGATTGGCCAGTCACTGGCCCGCGCGGGCCAGTGACTGGCCATCAGCAAAACAAACAGCAAACGTCATACACAGTAGCGCGAAGAGTGTCAATGTTACTTCAGGTTATTTATAACGTGTTCAAATGTCAAAGAACTACGAGGCTGATACGAGAAAGAGGACATTCCTAGTAGGGCTGGGCAGTATATCGAGTTTGTACAATATATCGATTTTTTTTAAACAATATGGAATGAGACAATACCGTTTATATCGATACAGTAGTATGATACGAGCAAATCTGAAATATAGCGGAGTACGCAGTGTGAGCTCCTGCAGTGAAAGAACATAGTACAATTGTCTTAAACATGACACAAGCTAGTATTAAGCGCTTCAAAATAACTGGTAAGATATAGTTAACAAGTTTAAAGCAGCTTGCTCTGCAGATGCTCTGACAGATAACACTACTGTTGCTGACTGACAGATAAATACTTGCGCTGTTCAACTGGGGTCCTTCGGTCCAAATGGACCCGACGCATTTAAATATATATTTTTTAAAAATCATAGCTTCATCGGAATGGTCTGAAATTTGGTGACTTTTTTGGTACTTGGTATATGAACATCCAAAAAAATTGGGGACAGGATTTGAATAATCTCAGTGGTTGTAAAAAAAATTGTCACACTCAGGACCTTCGGGTCCAAATGGACCCGGATAGGAAATGAATGGCAAATTGGCAAAAATGTGAAAATACCGAGTTTTTTTGTGCGTACAATCTACAAATCAGCCACGATCCAGAAAAAAAGCACACAACAGTGAAGGGGTGAATCTACTTTTATACATAAACAAACCAATAAATTCAGATTACCTATGTGTTTTGCATTTTTAAAATGCTCAGTTTGTCCACCAGATGGCATCCATCTCATTTCAAAAATTGCTTTCATGAGGTCTAGGCTTGACACTAAAATGAAATACAGCTTTAAAAAAAATAAAAAAATAATTAAAAAAAATAATAATTTTCTATTATATTCAATGGGGGGAAAACTGGGGGGAAATGGATTATATTTATTGCATAAATATTAATTATAAATCATAAAATTCTCAAAACACCAAAAAAGAAAAGAAAAAATATTATAAAAAACAAGTAAAAAAAAAAATGATGATTTTCTTTTAATAAATATGAATCCCACCCCTCCGGCCCATTCGGACCCGAAGTTCCTGAGTGTGACTCTGAAATGAAGTTTGAGACGTGGTGCTTTCCTCAGTGCTTAACTTACATTTCACTGGTATATTCTCCATCTGTAAATGTTAGAAAGTCAACAAATATGTCCATTTCACTGTCAGGAGAGGTCGAGCTTCTGAAAGTGAATCTCCGCGCCAAACAGACGAGCACTATAGAATAGTAGCGTAATAATTCTGACTAAAATATACTGTAGATGTTGCTAAAATACTTGTTGTTGGAGACAATAAATGTGCCATATGTGGAATTTTAAACCTACAAGTATGTTTTTATGAAAGTGACCATTATAATAGGGTAATCAAATGCAGGCTAAAATAATTAGTGTTTGCTTTTGTTTTTATTTTCATTTTTAGTTTAGCCTTTCATCATTTTAAAAACAAAGTTTTTAGATTTTAATGTTACAATTTTAGAATGTAATGTGATTTTAACCACCTTTTTGCACGTAATATAGCCTTTTGCATAGCCTACATTACATTTCCTATATTTGTTTCCATATCCTTCAATTTCAACATTGTTTTGTTCTTCGTTTTTTTTTTTTTTACATCTTTTTTAGGTCATAAATGTTAAATGAATGACAAAAATAATCAGGCAAACTAATATACTTTTGTCTAATTTCGCCATTTTGAAGTGAAAATAGGCCTATGTAACGTTACCTATCACTCATGTATCAATAATTAGTTTGTCATTGTTAGGGGACAAGAAAAATTAATCCTAATGTATACAATAAATACAGTTTAATGGAAAAGTGCTTTTCCTTCAATTTCTTTCAGGGCCAGTAAAAATATAGAAGGGGCCAGTAAAACTCTGATCTACTGGCCCTGGGGTCCAGTGGGGATTTTTTTTTATGTTGAGCCCTGAGCACAAGTATAAAACGACTGTTATGTTTGAAAACAAACACAAGTAACGGAATTTACAAAATTGTATCACACGCGTGCTGCAGTGGTACATTTATTCATCGCACAGACCAGTCTTTTCGTAGATATGTCGCAATGTACAGCCCTGTACAGGACCCTTTTTAATGAACGTTTGGTGGTGTAGGTCTACTAGGCATAGAGATATCTGAACATCTTTGCCAAGCGCAAACCAGTACAGAAGTAATCAATAAATTATTGGGGAGGGTCAAGTCTATTTTGACTATAGATCTCAAAACGTCTCGGTTACGTATGTAACACTAGTTCCCTGATGGGGAACGAGGCGCTGCGTCGAACGCTGTGGGAACGCCCCTGCGTGTGTGCGTCATGAAGCACGTATGGAATCAGTCCAATGGAGAGACGGAACGTCATAGGCGGGTGACGTCATCGACCAGGAAACTATAAAAGCACCCCAAAACACAAGTACAAAGGCTTCTGATAGGCCAAAGGAAGTGCCAACGGGCATGCTGGGAGTATGGCAGAACGACGCAGCGTCTCATTCCCTATCAGGGAACTAGGGTTACATACGTAACCGAGACGTTCCCTTTCAAGGGAACTCAAGCTGCGTCGAACGCTGTGGGAACGCTAATACCCACGTCGCCATAGGAGCAAGTGACCGTCATGTGGAATCTGAGGACGAGAGCACCTGCTCCCCAGGAGTGGAGCTTAAGTCCAAGTCTTAGAACTTAATAAAAGTATGCGGTGAAGACCATCCAGCCGCATCACAAACATCATTTAGAGATACTCCTGACAACAAAGCTTTAGAAGCAGCCATACTCCTAGTGGAGTGGGCTTGTACAGCCAAAGGTGAAGGCTGACCAGTTGACTCGTAAGCAAGTGCGATAGCCTCGACCACCCACTTGCTCATTCTCTGTTTAGACGCGGGACACCCTTTCCTGGGTGGCCCAAAACACACAAACAGTTGTTCTGATTTCCTCCACAGGGCAGCTCTGTGGACATAAGCGTCTAAACCCCTAACCGGGCAGAGTAGATTAAGTTTAGATTAAGGAGGAGGACAGAAAGCCTGCAGAACTGTAGGTTTAACAACATTAACAGGAACCTTAGGAACATAACCTGGTCTAGAGGGTAGAAAGGCCTTTACCATACCAGGTGAAAATTCCAGGCACGTGGGTGCAACCGAGAGAGCTTGCAAATCTCCGATTCTTTTATGCGAGGAGATAGCAAGAAGAAACATAGTTTTAAAAGTGAGAAACTTCTCAGGAACTCCTTCGATAGGTTCGAAAGAAGCTAGGGAAAGACCTTCTAATACAATGGCCAGATCCCAGGTCGGCACCCTCGTACGAATTGCTGGCCTCAGCCTCAAAGTGCCACAAAGGAAACGTGTTATAAGCAGGTGTCTCCCAAGAGAAACTCCACTGAAAGGGACGTGGTAAGCAGCAAGTGCCGCCACATGCACCTTTAATGTGGAGGGGGATAACCCTGTGGAGAAACGCTCCTGCAGGAATTCCAGCACTGCACCCACTGGGCAGTTAACCGGCTCCTGCTGGTGCTCTCCACACCAAGTTTCAGAACAGTTTCCACTTCAAGGCATATAGCTTCCTCGTGGACGGAGCTCTGGAGTGAAGAATGGTCTCAACAACCTTGGTTGAGAGACCGGAGTTTATGAGTTGGGCCCCCTCAGAGGCCAAGCTCATAGTTTCCACAACTCTGGGCGGGGGTGAAATATCGTGCCGCCCGCCTGAGAGAGTAGATCCCTCGCAATCGGAATCTCCAGAGGAGAGCCGTCCAGAAGAGATATTAGGTCCGCAAACCATACTCGGGCCGGCCAGAACAGGGCTACTAATAGCAGGCTGACCTCGTCCTGGCGAACCCTCTCCAGAACTCCTGGGAGCAATCGGGGGAAAGGCGTACAGACGTGACCACGGCCACAGCTGTACCATAGGGGCTGTATAAGTGAGGGAGAACCACAGATGACAGTGTGATGTCTCCTTGGAAGCGAATAGGTCCACCTCGGCACGACCGAAACTCAACCAGGGGAGCTCCACCACCTCGGGGAGGAGTCTCCATTCCCCGGGCCTCGGCCCCTGTCTCGACAGGAAGTCTGCTCCTGTATTCAAATACCTTGGAAGATACATTGCTCTCAGTGATAGTAGCTTCCCTTGGGACCACAGAAGGATCTGACGGGCCAACTTGTAAAGTGGGCGCGACCGCAGACCCCTTGATGATTTGTATATGAGACCACCGATGTGTTGTCTGACTGAACTAGCACATGACGACCTCTTAGGTCTGTTAGGAAGTGTTTCAGAGCCTGGAACACCGCCAACATCTCTAGACAATTTATATGCCATGATAGATGGTGGTCCTGCCACAGACCTTGGGCTGCACGACCACTCATGATCGCCCCCCAACCTGCGAGGGAAGCATCCGTCATTAGCGTTACGAGACGACAAAGAGCCCCCAGCACAGGTCCTTTGGATAGGAACCAAGTTTCTTTCCATATGACCAGAGCACGAAGGCAGTGCCGCGTGACTTTGATTGTGCAGAGTGGATTTCCCCTCGGGGAGAATCCCTTGGTCCTGAGCCACCACTGTTGTGGTCTCATGTACAACAGGCCGCAAGGTATAACATTGGACGCTGCTGCTATCAGACCCAACAGTCTCTGAAACTGCCTTACAGTGAGTAGCTGGCCTAGCTTTACTTGTTTCATGGCTGAAAGAATCGAAGCGATGCGGGTCGGAGAGAGTCGTGCCCGCATCGTGACCGAATCCCAAACGACGCCTAGAAAAGTGGTCTTCTGAGAAGGTGATAATACACTTTACTTTGCGTTCAGCCTCAACCCCAACTTTCTGATATGTGCGACGACGACATCTCGATGCCGAATTGCCATCTGCTCCGTTTGAGCTAAAATCAACCAATCGTCGATATAATTGAGAATGCGAATGCCCTGAAGTCTCAGAGGCACTAGTGCTGCATCCATGCATTTCGTGAAAGTGCGGGGAGATAATGCTAGACCGAACGGAAGAACCCAGTATTGGTACGCCTCGCCCCCGAAGGCAAACCTCAGGAACTTCCTGTGTTGTGGAAGGATGGAAATGTGGAAGTATGCGTCCTTTAGATCTATCGTCACAAACCACTCCTCGGACCTGATTTGTGACACGATCTGCTTGATAGTGAGCATCTTGAATTTGAGCTTCCCTACTGAGAGATTTAATAGGCGCAGATCTAAAATTGGATGCAACCCCCCATCCTCCTTTGGAACGTTGAAATATCGGCTGTAATAACCTAGCTCCAAACTGGGAGGAGGAACCCGTTCTATAGCCTCCTTTTGAAGGAGCGTTTTCACCTCTTGTTCCATTACCAGAGCCTACTCGGGGCCCACCACTGTGGGCAGAACCCCTCTGAATTTTGGTGGACGACACCTGAATTGGATTGCATAACCTTTTTCTACTGTCTGCAGGACCCATTGAGTTATTTTTGGAAGGCTTTTCCACTCTGCCAGAAATTCTACTAAGGGTACCAGTCTCTCGAGACTGGCCTCTGGTGTAACCTGAACAGCAAACACAGTGCCCTGTAACGGCGCACCGGCAGGGAACAACTGGTTTGACTGCCCTGAGACCCTCCTCAGAGGGAACGAGCGTCCCTCGGGAAAGCGCTCGCTGGGACCGTCTACGCCCCGGCATAAAGGGGGGTTGGCAGAACGGGCCCCTGAGGGCACAGAGGAAGAACGGGCACCGTAAAAAGAGGTGAACACCTTTCTCCCTCGGTGGGGACCACCCTCAGTGTCCTGACCCTTATGACGTCAGGACTTTTTCTTGGCCGAAGTCTTTTTAGCCAATGTAACTGTCCTTAGATCAGTTCTACCGCCAGAAGGCTTCTGCTGAGAGTGCCGCGTCTGGTCCCACTGTCTAGCAGGGGGAGTGCGAGACGCGACACTCTGCTTCTGCTGCGCCCTATGCGAAGAGCTCATAGACGGCCGGGACTGCTCCCCCCCAGCAGCCCCGGGGACGTGAACTTTTAATGGAAGAAACCTTTTAAAAGAACCTGAACTTTATCAATGACAGAATTGACTGAATCACCGAATTACCCCGCAGGGGAGAGAGGAGCATCTAAAAGAAAAGCTTTTTCTTTCTCTTTCATGGTAGATAAATTAAGCCATAAATGTCTCTCTGCGGCCACCAAGGCTGCCATAGATTGACCCATTAATTTAGCCGATTCCTTGGTGGCACGCAGAGATAAATCAGCAGCCTGACGCAGTTCTCGAACCACGTCAGAACTGACCTCCTCACTCTCGCTCACGTCCTTTAGCAGATCAGCCTGGTATGCCTGCAAAATAGACATAGTATGCAGACATGACGCAGCCTGACCTGCCGCTGTATACGCTTTACCCACCAAAGCCGAAGTATTTCTTAGTGGCTTGGAGGGTAATGCCGGTGCTTTAAATGATGAAGCAGCCTCGGAAGAGAGATGGCTCGCAAGCGTCTCTTCTACCCGAGGCATAGCGCCATAACCATAAGATTTAGCCCCCACTATATTGGAATATGTAGATGTTTGAGGGCTAAAAATTCTGTATGAAACCGGCTTCTTCCATGATCTCGAATCCTCAGTATGGAGATCATGAAAGAACGGTAAGCACCGGCGTGGAGGTTGTACACGGGAAGGGATAAATCTCTCATCTAATTTAGATTTAGTAACAGACTCCTGCCTAGCCATTGGCCACTCAATGCTTAACTTTGACACAGCTCGAGTGAGAACCTCCATCAGCTCTTTGTTTTCGGGAGTGTGAGGTGGCGAGTCTTCCACATCTCCCGTAACAATACTGACAACATCCAGCTCCTCAGAACTGGATAGTTGCAGTATTGGTGCCTCAGCCCGGGCAGAAGAAACCACAGAGCGTGCTTCCGAACCCGCTTCCGAGGCACTGGATCTAACAGGTGAAGGCAGAGATAAGGCAGAGCCCGTCTCTAACCCCGCTGTTAGATCCATTTGCGATCCCCACGATAAGCGTCGCCGCTCTGCCTCGGCAGAAGCGGGACCTGAACCGCGGGGAGCGCGCACCAAACCACTCTCCTCAAAGAGTGCCCGGCGGGAGCGGAGCTGCACTCCCAAACAAACAACACAAAGATCGTGTGTATCCCCACCCGTTAAATAGCGCGTACAGGGATGAACACACCTTCTAAACTGCTGTTCGCTCGGCATTTTATATATTGATTGTGTGGTGTAAATTGTGATAACTCCTGCCTAGCAAATACTAACGACAGAAACTCAGTGTTTACACTCAGACAGATTCACATATAGCGCTTACTGAAGGCACAGAAGCTGTTGTACTTGTGTTTTGGGGTGCTTTTATAGTTTCCTGGTCGATGACGTCACCCGCCTATGACGTTCCGTCTCTCCATTGGACTGATTCCATATGTGGTTCATGACGCACACACACAGGGGCGTCCCCACAGCGTTCGACGCAGCTCGAGTTCCCTTGAAAGGGAACTCCTCCGGTAGCCCCTTAAATAAAAAAACGAACAGTCCCTTAGTTAAAGTACAGTTAAAGGGATTTTTCAAGTATAATAAATAATATCTACATTTGAACATAGTAGTATATGGCAAGTGCAAAAATAAGGTATAAATAGTAAACTATAAGTGTAACGTTTTGTACACTTAAAGAAAACTTACAAGTATACTTGCAGTATAAACTACTAAACTAGTAGTATACTGAGAGTACACTTCAGTGTGTACTTTCATAAACTAAAAAAATTACTACTTGTATTAAAATAGTAAATTACTAGTGTAAGTTTACTTGTAGTACAGATGCATTACAAATGAGAAACCTAGTTGTGTACTTAAAGTTTACTACTGTTACACTTATAGTACATTTAAACGTATACTTTTATATACTAAAAGTGGCCAATTTACTGCCAAGCAGTATTGAAATAGTACACTTACAAGTTTACTACAAGTAAACATTGATATTATTATACTTACTATATTATGTATACTTAAAAATATACTTGAACATTACTTAAGTATACTACATAAAATTAACTTGAAATATACTTCTTTTTTGTAAGGGAGTGAAGGCCTGGTTTCACAGACAGGGCTTAGATTAAGCCAGGATTAGGCCTTAGTTCAATTATGACATTTAAGTAGCTTTTATTAAAAAAAAAAAAAAAAAAAACATGCCTAATAGCATCCTAATAGAATCCCATTTACACCCTAAAAGCAATCACTAAGTTAAGTGCTCTAAATATACAGTAGTCAACATTTGAAGTTGATCAAAAAAGTTAATCAAAGTTGTCCTAAAACAAGAACAGGTAATAAGATAAGATATATTTTATTTGTCCCTGAAGGGAAATTTGTTTTGGACTCTGTCTGTCCCACAGCTTTACAGAGACAACACAAAATACAAAGAATAAACGTCTATCAACACATCCTCTCACAAAACATGCTCTCATATACATTAGACAGGTATGTAGTCGGCACATTAACGCCTTTCATTGGCAGTTAAAAAAAATATATATATATGGTGAGAGGCATAGGACCATAAAATCATTGAATCATCTGAATGTAATGGTACCTACCTGCCTGTCAACATATGCATTTTCTTACCTCATCAGCACGTCATCAGCACGTTTCATGCTATGCAGAGTTAAGCCCAATTTATACTTCTAGTAACACTTTACAATGAGGTTCATTAGTTAACATTAGTTAACTACCTTAGTTAACATGAACTAAGAATGAACAATACTTCTGCAGCATTTATTTATCTTAGTTAAAGGGGTGGTTGATTGCGATTTCACTTTTGTCATTTTAAATAGTGTGTAATGTTGCTGTTGGTGGATGAACAGTATCTGCAAAGTTGCTGCACTGAAAGATGTAAGCAGAGATATCGTTTTTTAAAATCAGGAAGTTTAATGCCTACAAAAACGACCTGAATGGGACTACAACGAGATACTCCCGGGTTTTATACGTAACTAACCCATAACCAACCCTCCCTCCGGAATATTCAAAAAAGGGGGCATGGCCATATTTCTGCTGCTTTGTTGAAGAGGAAGAGTTATAGTGGAGAGCAGTAGCCATGCCGTCGAAAGTGTGTTATTTTCACCCAGCTGTCAGGTCTTCTGTGTTCGGGCTTACTACGGACGCTGTAGTTCGTCAACAATGGCTACAATTTATGTTTGATTATGTTCCTGAAGATTACAACCGTAATCTAGCTCTCTGTGCTGCGCATTTTACGGAAGACAGCTTCCAGAATCTCCACGAATTCAATGCCGGATTCAACTGTTACTAAAACATGAAGCAGTTCCAACTTTAAAATCTGAGGCAGCAGTTGTTGGGCCACAACCTGTAAGTAAGACTTAATCATTTTAAATGTATTTGCATGTATAATTTCAGACGTAATGTAAGGATGTAAACAAATGCCAGCGCTGGCTTTAGTAGCCACTTAGTTATGCTATTTCGTTTATGACAAACGCGTACGAACCTTTTGGACCTGAATTTGTAATTATGTACTAATTTTGTAAATGTATTTTCCATGTATACTTTATGACGTAATTTTTCGATTTGATCAAGAACGTAAACCAATGCCAACGCTGTTTGTTTATAGTAGCCAGTTAGTTTGATGCTATTTTGTGTGTGTAAGACAAATGTGTACCTAAAGAAAACGATACACTGAGTAAACTAAGTTTTGTGAATAGATAAACGGTTGTTCATTATATCGATAAAACAATAACTTTAAAAAACGGTATTACTCTGTCATTTATTCAGATATATTAAATGTTTAATGAGGAGAAAACCGTATCTCAAAATCTATAAGCAGCAGTAGCATTTTCAAGTAACAGCGTATCGAAATTCTTATATAATAATAGTAGAATAGAAAAGAATAGAAAAGAATAGAATAGAATAATAATAATAATAATAAAATATACCAATAAGAAACGTTTTGTAAAAGCCGTGGGGAGGTTCTGCTTGACTCTCTTCATTGCCTCTTTCTGGGTCTGATTCTGGCTCAAACTGATAGCCAATTACAACACACCGGCCCAACTAACCAATCTGAGCCCATTGCCTGTTTCTGAGGGAGTGGTTTCATAGAATCAGGAAGTCAACCGGTCGTTCAAATGACAGAGGAGAAAGCGTCTTACAAAAAAGGTGAAATTTATGAAAAATAAGGCTTTTAAAAAAAAAACACACACACTTAGACATGTTATATTGCACCCCATAAACACAATCATGCAAATAAAAAAAGCACTAAACCACCCCTTTAATATTAATTCCAACATTTACTAATACATTATTAAAATCAAAGGTTGTATTTGTTAACATTAGTTAATGCACTGTGACTAACATGAATAAACAATGAACAGCTGTATTTGTATTAACTAACGTTAACAAAGATGAACTAATACAGTAACAAATGTATTGATTATTGTTAGTTCATATTAGTTAATGCATTAACTAATTTTAACTAATGAACCTTATTGTAAAGTGTTACCAACGCGTCAATTCTACGTGGACTGCAAGCGCTGTGATTGGTCTATTAGAACCCCTCGCTTGGGTTTCAGATGCTCCCTCTGCGTGTGTAATTGCACGTAAACGCGGACAATGACGCAGAAGTATAAATGAAAACCAATGCGTAGGCTACAGCATAGAGGCTCCGGCGTAGGTCCGCAGCAGAAGTCTAAATCAGCATTTAGGCCGTGTGTCCACCAAAGTGTTTTTAGTCAGCTGAAAACGCCAGGTGCTCTGGTGAAAACGCCTAGCTGTGGGGGCCTGAGAGCACTTCGGCAGCACAGTGGTCTTTTAATTTTAGTTGAGATTAGTTTGCTTGCTATGATACGTACGGAATAACTGTGGAAAAGTTACTAGCATCTCATTTCACAGATAGTTTGTCTCTGTATGTTTCTACAATTTTTTTTAATACAATGGAATTTAATAAAATTTTTCCTCTGGCTCTTGTTTTAGATTATTTTGTTCCATTATTATGTTGTTGTCGTCTGTTGCCATTGTACAAGCAGCAGGATGTGGCGTTTGGTTGGTGGGATATTTGTCCCACCCCCCTCCTCCACTGTGATTGGACGGCTGAGTAAAAAGTTGAACATTCTTCAACTCTTGGCGACCGGTAAAAGACGCAGAACGCTCACCATGAAATAGACGCTCAGCACCTCGTCACGCTACTGGTATTTTAAAAACTTTGGTGCTCCCATTGAAAACTATTGGAATGGCCTTAGACGTCAGTCACAGAGCACAGCAACTGAAACAGCAGCCCCCTTTACAGTCCCTCCTGAACCAAAACAACGAGCTTATGCTGCGTTCACGTCATAACTACTGTAATTTGGAAGAGATGGAAACCCCTGACGTTATACGCAGGGCGGTTCGTGACTCGAATTTATCAACTCGATTTATATAGATTTTCGATTTATAACTTTATTTATATAGCACCACTAAAAACAACAGACCAAGGTGTTGACCCAGGTTCTGTACACTATATCAGAAGTCATCAGCATTTAGCACCAAGTACAACATAGATTACAAAATAAAACACAAAACAGACCAGAAACAGCATATATCAACTACAGTTATAAGCCAAAGAAAAAAAACAAAACGTTTTGAGCTTTGCTTTAAACTCATGCAGTGAAGAGGCAGTTCTAATAAGGACAGGTATGCTGTTCCAAAGTTTTGGTGCAGCAACGGCAAAAGCTCAATCTCCTCTCGTTTTTAATCTAGTCCGAGGAACAGTTAACTGGTTCTGGTATCTGGTTGGATGACCTAAGAGACCTTCCAGAATTGTGACTGGATAATAGATCAGTCATATATACAGGAGCCAAATCTATTCAGGGATTTAAAAACAAGCATCAATACTTTAAAATCAATTCTGTAACGGATTGGGAGCCAGTGCAGAGATTTCAGAATTGGAGTAATGTGATTTTGTTTGCGCACACCAGTAAGAAGCCTAGAAGCTGCATTCTGTGTCATTTGCAAACGGTTGAGTGATGCTTGGTTAATGCCCAAATACAGGGAATTACAGTAGTCAAGCCTTGTTGAGATAAAGGCATGTATCACCTTTTCAAAGTCTTTAAAATAGAGAAATGATTTAACTTTAGCTAGGACTCTGAGATGAAAAAAAAACTGGTCTTGACTACCATATTAATCTGTTTGTCAAATTTAAGAACACAATCGAATGACACGCCCAAATTCTTCACTAATGGTTTCAAACATGGAGACGGAGGGCCAAAATTTAAGCAGCGAGAACTAGCAGCTTCTGATGGTTCAAAGACTATAATCTCAGTTTTGTCTTCATTAAGGTGAAGAAAATTTAGGGACATCCAAGCCTTTACCTCCGCTAGACAAGCCAACAGAGTATCCAAACCCATGTTGTTTGCTCCCAGGGGAAAATAAATTTGGGTATCGTCAGCATAACTGTGAAAGGAGACGCCATGTTTACTAAATATCGACCCCAGGGGAAGCATATACAAAGAGAATAAAATCGGGGCAAGAATAGAACCTTGAGGGATCCCACATATAAGAGACACTGCATTAGAAGTAAAGTCACCAATACTAACAGAGAACCTTCTACTACTCAAATAGGAATTGAAACTATTTAAGGGTCATTTCCCCGAATGCCCACCCAGTGCTCCAGACGTGAGATGAGGTGATGGGGGAAGAGCGTCATGGGGGGATCCTGAAGGTTTGAGCTTGTCTACAATATCTTGTAAAGCAGGCAGAGTTACAGGCTCAAAGTGACTTAGGATACTAGTGCAAAGTGGCGGGAGAGAAGAGTCATAAAATGCAGTGGAGATATTTAGCCTAATATCACTTATCTTATCCACAAACATTTTTAGAAATGTGTCACACATAGCCAGAGATTCTGTGGGGTAAAGACCAATGGAGGGTTTTAACAGCAGCATTTATGTTGGAAAAAAGTGCTCTTGGGTTATGATGATGTTTTTCAATCAGATCTGAGAAATACTTATTTTACTATTTTCACCCCATTCTGATATTCCTGTAGAATATCTAGTATCCCTGAGAATTCAGTACAGGTAGTCGGTGTGATTTTACGAGACCATCGAACAGCCTTAGTGGGTCTTGTAATATTAAAACAAGTGGGGACTCTAAAAGTAATGATCGGAAATAACATGGTCATCTATTGCAAGGTCGCTGACTGTCAGGCCATGTGAAAGCACCAGATCAAGAGTGTGGCCCTGAATATGGGTGGGAGCATTTACAAACTGTACCAGATCAAAAGAGTCAATAAGGCTAAAAAATTATTTGGCTAATAAATTATCTGAACAACACACATGTATGTTAAAATCCCAGAGAATTAACAATCTATCAAAATTGGGGATAATCCAGGGGAAAAATCTGAAAACTCATTGATAAAGTCTTTGTGAGGTTTAGGTGGACGATAAATTACTGAAATCGCCACTGGATTATCCAATTCCAAGACAAATAATTGAAGTTCAAAACTTGAATAGGCATTAGTCGCTAACATCCTACAGCAATTCTGTTTAAAAATAGAAGCCAGTCCTCCCCCTCAGCCCACAGAGCGAGGAGAGTTTAAAAATTTACAGTCAGTTGGTGCAGTAAAAGGGCTCCTATCCCCTGGAGAAAGCCACGTTTCCGTGATGAACAGAAAGTCTAGGCTGCGTGAAGTAAAAAAGTCATCGAGAATTACCGTCTTGTTAACCACTGACCTGGCATTGATCAAAGACATACTGATCTGCCGCGGACTCAACGGTCCACTGTGTTGCCCGGCAAAGTGGATGGAGGTGACTAGTGCAGACGCCGCCTCGGCGCAGACGGGGTGAGCGACTCTTTGGAAGTTGATACGGTGGATCGCCTACGATCGGTATATTCCACGCATGCAATCGTTCCAGCGAGCGCCCCACAGTGAAGCGGCAACGCCCTGCCATGTAAGCGCGAAGGCCAACGCCAGGCGGAAAATCCTATTCAGCCATCAGGAGAAGCTTAAACATCACTGCAACAACTCCGAGTCTTCCCCATCTTTTGCGACGCTTTCTTTGCGGCAAAGGACAAGGCGGGCAGCACAGATAATCAGGTATAGTCATCGAGGTGGAGGCAAACTGAGTACCAGACTTGACATCATGGAATAGCTTTTCAGTGATGTCTTTAATGTCAAGCAGCGTTTGACGATCATATGTTAAAAGTGATGAAACATTTTGTAAAATAGCTAACATAAAACACGTTAAAACAAAAAAACGGGCAGGTATAATAGACAACAGACGTCAGGCCATACACACCGGCGCCATCTTTTCCCTGAGGGGTCAATTAAAAAAAAGTTAAAACCATCACCGTCGAAATGAATCTACAGCAGTCAGGTGGTACTTTAAGTTGTTTATGTTAATTATTATTATAATTTTATGTGCTTTGAGACATGAGGTGTAGTTTTGCAAACTCTACTGTATGTGATCATGTGTTTTAAAGAAAGCGTGGCTTTTGAGAGCGCTCTGAGAAAAGGTGGGATATTATGCTTTTAAAGCTAATTTGCTATTGGCCAGGGGCGGTTCTAGGGTGAGTGGATATCCGGGGCTTAGCCCAGAGAAATCAATGTATGTGTCAGGATACAAGGAATACACTTTAAATGAAATGTTTAATATTTGTTTTTTTGTTTTTCTTTAAATTTTTTTTTTTAACAAGGTAAATCTTTCTGGCTTACTAAAATTAAAAGTTACAATATCACACAGAGTTAAACTGAAACATCAATCCACCCTCATCAACAAAAATGCAATAATGCATTCCAAAGTAAGAATACCAAACATTCCAAGATGCTATTAACAAACAAAGGGAACAGAACAGGTCAAGTTCAACATCAGGTCAAGTGCAATTCAATTGCAATTGATAGCAATTACACAGCACTTAAAATTTGCATAAAAAACTCGTATGAGGCTAATGTATCAAATATCATATTTGGAATACAGAAATAAGAAATATTGAAAAAATTAGAATGGTACTTTGCCACTAGATGGCGGCAAGCCACTGCCTTAATTAGTGAGTCGGTTTATTCAATCGATTCGTTCAAAACAGATGATTCATTTAGAAAAAAATTAAGAAATCAAGGGTTCAATGTTACTTTATTATGTTTTTTGAAATGTTTTTGGAATAGCGGGGTCAGTGAATCGTTTACAAGCAAATTCATTCAGTAAACACCGTGATGCTTTGTTTGAAACCATTTTCGTTAGTGAAATATTTTCTTTACTTTTCTTATCTTTTTTATCTAATTGTTGCCCTGACACAGGCAGGCCATGCTAACCAAACATATAACGCTCTAATTGTGTGTGTGTGTGTGTGTGTGTGTGTGTGTGTGTGTGTGTGTGTGTGTGTGTGTGTGTGTGTGTGTGTGTGTGTGTGTGTGTGCGTGGGTGTGTGTCCTGTTGCTATGCACCCATTAACTGTTAGACGATCAAAATGTAAATCAGACACAATTTAAAACCGAATAAGAAATATAATACTATGATTAAAAGTTACAGATACCAGCTGAAGCTGTTGTATCTTGTTTTAGTGCTGGCCGGGGGTGTTTTACTTCCTTTTTTTTGAAGAATTTTTATATACCCATTTTACTAACTTACACATCAACAAACCGCCTGGCTCCAAAATATCTAATTTCATTGGCTGGATGATCGTACAGATGCTGAACTTCTCATCGATGGTTGGCCAGTTTACATGTCAGTCAGAAGCACTAGCCTGAGTGAGCGGTTCTTGTCGGTTGTGAATGACAACGCGTATATTGAAAGACACTGTAAATGTGAGAGTCGAGAGATAAACATTTAATTCATTAAATTCTAATAAAAAATATTTTAATGCGCATGAAAGCTCAGTGATGGTGCGCACAATGCATAAAATGCATGTAATAAAAACATTCGGGGCTTTACTGAAAACATTCGGGGCTTCAGCCCCCTTAGCCCACCCCTAGCGCCGCCCCTGCTAGCCGCTCCAAAAGTTGCCTACCCTACCTTTAAGCCTGGTCTGGGAAACCGGGGGATAGTCTTCTTGAAAATGATTTTCTTGTTGAATTTCAATGTTTCATGATGACTTTAACCTCGTTCCTAAATTTTCAGGTGCTGCTGAACTGTTACTGCTGTTTAATAACAGGGGTCTCATTAAGAGATTAGAAAGGGTTGCATATGGTTCATTGACCTTAGCTCAGGGATCAACTATTAGTAATATGTTTAGACCACCTGCAGGCTGAAATGGTTTACAGGTGTCTGTACATGCATTCTTTGTGGATTTACATGCTTTCATTGTTTCTTATGGCAGTTAGGATCAGTCATGTGGCAGCTTTAAAATGTCAAATGTCTGTGTGAGATAGATGCTTTAGAGAGGCACATCTGGGCTGCAGACTTGAGATCTTTCATTGGTAATATTGACATTGGTGGAATCTGGAAGCACAGGATGTTCCGGAATTAGTGGAACATTGAACATTTAAACATTCTATTTTCCTTTTCATGTTGGGGGCCGACAGTAAAATCTCCACCTTTGTAAAAAGCAAGGCTTTCTCGAGTTCACGAGGATGCATTGATTCCATGCCAATAGCAAATTGCACCCCAGATCACCTTTACTTGCAGATAATATAATATTAATTAAATAAAAGGCCACAGGTATGCATTCATGAATAGAAAGTACACTTATATAATAATGTGCACTTTATACTAATGTTTTGTACATTGTAAGTTACTGTATATTGTTTAAATTATCTTTTGTCATACTTCAAGTACCTCATTATAATTTAACTGTAGTATGTTATTGAATATTACAGTACAAAGTTAAAGTTAATTTAAAACGAATCCTGAAACCCTAGTGATCAGACATTAATAGGACACAGACTTTTGAATCTCATGTGTGTTTCATTAGTTCATCATACAAACCACAAGCATTGACAACTACATTGAGCTCTATTATGCATGATTTAACAAAGGCCAATTTCCTTTAGCAAATCTCAGAGGCGAATTACAGCAGTCAGCAGTCTTGATTCTCTTCATCCTCGGTGTATTTATTGCATCATGCATCCAATATAAGATCCCAGGCCAGTGCCAGAGGGAAAAAACTGTCAGATTCCAGAAAGGGAGCAAAAAATAGAAAACATTTTAATTTGAAAAAAAAAAAAATCAGCTGTTTAAACTTTACTCATCACTAGACGATACTGCAGAACACCACAAAACCACAGGTATGGGACACAAAGTGCTTTTCAAAAACCATCCACGTTGAGACAAGAGGGAACGGGAAAGTGGAAAGAAAAAACAAAAAAGGATGATGATGCAGACAGGCCAAGTGTGTAAGGAATGTACCAGCAGCTTCAACAACATCCTGAGGGAAAAGAGAAAAAAACTATTTTTAGCCGAGTACGATTCACCTCATTAGAGACAAGGTGCTTTTGTCATCACAGTGGGCTACACGAAATTGTATTACATAAAGTCCAACAAAGTGGGCTGCTAAAGAAATATTTCACCCAAAAATGGAAGTTGTGTCAGCATTTTCTCAGCTTCATGTGTTTTCAAACCCATTTGATTATTACTGGAGCACAAAATGTGTTATATAAAAGGTGAATAATTGAAGAATATATTTTTCAATGTAATGAAAGTTCGAGTCGGTCAAGTTTTACATGCTGTAGCTTGTGATGAACAGACACTTCAAATATTGGTGCATTCATGAGAGAAGTATAACAATGTCTGATTCATGAACAAATTATGAGTCACATCTTCTCAGTCTCAGAAAGATCAGTGAATAATGACTTCTAGTCAAGTTTGGATTGCAAAAATAAGGCAATCAGTTTCCAAAAATGTTCTAAGCAAACTGAACTGAACTTGAACTTACAGTACATGTGATTGCATGGAATAGAGAACCCAGTACATTACTCAACTTTGTTTCTTTTGTGTTCCACAGAGTAAAGAAAGTCACGTGAGTGTTTAGTGACATAAGGGTGACAAAACAAAGATAACAGAATTTTCAATTTTTTTAATGACCAGTGCATTAATGTCCACACATTTATATGGATTTTGTCTATTTGAAATGTTCGTCTACTATGAAACTTTAAATGAAGCCTATAAGTTTTTCCTCTTCTCTATTAGACAGTGTGCTTTTACTTTCTTCTTTCTTACTTTCAGTTTTTAGTGCACTTGTGTTCAGTCACAGATTGAATGGGCTCTTTATGTATGTTGGGAAATTTCGTTGGTGTTTTAGATGTTGAACATACTCTCTAATATTAAATTAGCTTTGACGGAATTGTGCTTGACCATTTCAGACAGATTGACATTTCAGATATTGTTGCAATTTATTACAGCCAACCAAAACTATTTGAAAACCACCGTCATTAGAGGGAGTATTGGATTTGTACAAGGCTCTCATTGACAATGTCTTACATAAATGTTTTGGAGTTGGATAAAAGAAAATGTTAAAAGTTGGACTCCCTCTTGTTTAAAAGAATGTGCCCAATAAAATAACAAATTGTTGGATTTCTTTAAATGGATTTTGGGGGAAAAATAATTTATAATATCATAAATCTGTCCCTTTCTTTTCAATATGTATGCTAAAGTTTACAGCAACCAATGAATCTGCTGTAAAGTGCATTTGGCGTATAATATCAAATAGACAACAATAATGGCTTCTATCTTCCATCATTAACATCATTATCTTCTTTAACTCTGCAAATAAATAAAGGTTCCATAAAGGAACCACTTTTGGTTCCTCAAAGAACTTTCAGTGAACATTTCTGAAGTTTTTTTTCTTAGTTATTTTTATAGGACATTTTAACAAGAACCTTTTTTCCCACTGTAGAAGCTTGTACAATTTAAAGGGTTAGTTCACCCAAAAATGAAAATTAAGTCATTAATTACTCACCCCCATGCTGTACCAACCCCGTAAGACCTTCGTTCATCTTCGGAACACAAATGAACATATTTTTGATTAAATCTGAGAGGTGGATCACTGCTACATAGGCTGCCAGAGGGAATGAAACTTGACGGCCCAGAAAGTCATTAAAGAACATGTTTAAATATTCCATGTGCCTACAGTGGCTCAACTATAAGTTTATCAAGCGACGAGACTACTTTTTTCCCGAAAAAAAACCCATAAATAACGACTTTATTCGACTATTCCTTTTCTTCCTTGTGGGCCTGAGACGAGAGTTCAAGAGATTTCCACGACGCATGCGCGAGAACTGAGAAGAGGACGTTCTTCTTCTAATACTTCTTGTTCAGTTCTCGCGCATGCGTCGTGGAAATCTCTTGAACTCTCGTCTCAGGCCCACAAGGAAGAAAAGGAATAGTCGAATAAAGTCGTTATTTATGTTTTTTTTTTTTCGGAAAAAAAGTATTCTCGTCGCTTGATAAACTTATAGTTGAGCCACTGTAGGCACATGGAATATTTAAACATGTTCTTTAATGACTTTCTGGGCCGTCAAGTTTCATTCCCTCTGGCAGCCTATGTAGCAGTGATCCACCTATCAGATTTAATCAAAAATATCTTCATTTGTGTTCCGAAGATGAACGAAGGTCTTACGGGGTTGGTACAGCATGGGGGTGAGTAATTAATGACTTAATTTTCATTTTTGGGTGAACTAACCCTTTAAACATTCCATGGATGTTACGTTCTTAATGGATGCATAGATGCCATTAAAGAACCTTTATTTTTAGGAGTTATATGACATGCCCATGCTCAGGCTCAGGCTCACAATAGGAATGAAAGCAGAACATGCATGGGACTTATTTTACCTCACTTCTGAAATCCACCATTATGTCTCTTTCAAGTCTCTCTTTTGGGTTTCCTCTGAATAAAAATGGCACTACTTTATTTTTTTATAATTTTGTACTTCCTCTACTCCCATTTACGTATAAGACGTCCATTTATTACGCCAGTTCTAAATCCATCAGTTATACTGTAACTTCCTGAAAAAAATGCTGGTGTCCGCATCAGGCCTATTAACTTGCTTAATCAGCAAGACTTCCTTGGACAATCAGCTTCAGCATTCCACCTTTTGCACTCCTGAAATCCCCTACCTTCAGCAAGAGGAGCCATATAGAAATCAGATGGAGAGTAAAGCAAAGGCAGGTGTGAAGTATGACATACTCATGAGAACAGGTGCTTACATCTGCATTAAATCAAAAGGGGAGATTAACTAAAACTAGAGCCGCCTAATGAAAGTACCTTTAGCATAAGCATGAAAATACACTCAAAGCTCTGCCCTGTCTGGGCCTCTTTGAAGTGGGAGGTAATGAACTGAGAACAGGATAAGTGCACTGATGCTGAATCAGAGATCTTTACAGAGATGACATTTATCCTGCTGTCCCATAGCACACCACCACCAGAAAATATGGATCTGAACACCTCTGATCGAAGAAAGAAATGCACTGTGCTTCTTTCTTTTTAATTTATTTAGAATGTTGGTTCAGTAGGTAGCACTGTTGCCTCACAAAAAAAAAAGGTGTGTGGAGTTTGCATTTTTGCCCTGCATCAGCGTGAGTGTAAATGTTTTTTATTTTTTTCGGGGTAAATGTCCAGTGATGTTTTTCTCAAAAGCATCATTATCTTAAGTGGATTGTAGAAACTACAGGCACCAATGATATCTACATGTACATACAGTATCTACTGATGTCTACTTAGCCTTACAATACGTTTAGCAAACAGTAGGTTCCAGGATGCCCCATAAATAGGATAATGATGGATGGATTGAATCTCATTGCGAGTGAGATGTTCTGCTCTAGCATAATTTAGAGAGGTAAAGGATCTAAAGGTAACCCTTGAGGAACCCCAATATAAAACCTTTTAATCTTTAAACTGCCATTTTGTCTAATAGAGCTAAATAGTCAAAGGCAAATGCAAATTTCAAACAAGGTCTTCAATTGTTTATTGTCTTTTACAGGTCAGGAAGTCTATACTTTAACACCCCTTTGCTACAGTGGTGATTTTGCAATGTGCTGCATTTTAAATTGTAGTCAACAAAATCAAGCTTGCTTTCATAAACTTCCATAGAGAATGTTTGGATGCCTCTAAAACACATGCATAATTTTCTGTAAGGTAACTGTAAACTATCCCATTCCTACATAGAATTATATATCATCCATGTTTGTTGCTTTCATGAAAGCAGTGCTGCAAAGGTTACCTGCTGAGGCTACCAAGAGGAACCAAGATGCCTGGTCGGATAAGGGCAAGCACCTCATGTAATGGAGACTGCAGAGAGGTCAGAACCCATCCTCATATCCTTCTCTCTCCACACCAAACGGGGCCAAAACACTTCCGTTAGACCACTGGATAGATGCATGTGATTTGGGTTGACAAAGTTAACATGTCTCTGGTGAAGGGTGTTACATCTTCCTGACAGTGCAAATGTAGTGGACTGTTTATTTTTAAGCTGTGTAGTGTGATTACCGGCAGATTCTCCTCATAGTTAATCGGTGTGGCATGGAGTTCACAGCTACAGCAGCTCTGCTGAATCACTGAGAACCAGGAAAAGACCACAGGGCTGCATCCCAGTTTGTATACTTAATCTCTGCACAAAGTAAACACTTAACAAATATTTCATTATAGTCAATGTTTTCCCATTGAATGTTTTCACTGGGAAGGGCTGAATAAAACGATGAAATGGATTAAAATTAATATTTTCCCTGTCTGCTGCCTTTGAGTCATTAGTCACACAATAAGGCTCTGGTACAACTTTGTTTCCTGGTGGACTGTTAAAGATCAACACACAGTATAAACAAAACGTGGAAAACCTGTTGAAGTCAGCCAATCAGATTCAGACTTTCGCCTTTGTGAAAGTGTTTCATAAGTGTTTTTATAAACTTCTTTGATCAGAATTGAAAGCTAAAGATGAGCAAAGATGACAGCAAGCATGTTTCACACTTCCATGTGGTCCTGTACCAGCCAAGAAACTACAATTGAGATGAATGGAAATGCTAACATAGCTTTGTCCATCTATTAGACCTCCTTGGAACATACTACATGTCGTAAAATAGTGTATTGATACCATAAATCCCCTTTTTGCAAACACTTTAGAACCTCCAAGTGTCTGTAAGTAAGGTGTAAGATTGTAATATTTGAGATGGTACAAGCTTATCCTAATTATGGAATTATGAATGTTATCAAATTTGTTGCTTGGAGCATCTAATTATCACTCAACATCTGGGCAACCAGAAATGTTGTGTCCCATCCTGCTGTAGTCTGAAACCGGTAGAAAACTAGCACAGAGCAGCCACCAGTCACAGATATGACATAGACCGAGAGTACAGTTAACAGCCTGTCCTGCAGCAACAGAGTCATGGCAACTCCACAGTCACACAGCTTGAGGATATTTATGGCACTCCTTAGTTACGGTTCTGTTTTTAACTTATTATGACCATTCCGGAGTATCCCGTTGTCAAAGCACAATCCCCATCCCACCACTCCGTAGGAGAGAAAAGAGACCACGGTGCGCTGCCTGCTGTTACATTCCTGCACCTCAAGTCCCCCAGCCCTGAGAAATAAAATTCCCATGAAAACAAGTGACCTCGTAGCACAGAACAGCTGGAAAATGCCTCTGTTTGCTGCAGATATCGACACATTTTAGTGGGCCAAACGTTCACTATTATAAAAGTGTGAAATGCAAACATTGTTAAAAAGCTTTAACACACTGTAAAGCAGAAAGACATGTTCTGAGGTTTTGGTGTGATACATTTGTTTAGCTAGCATGAAATATGAATAATTCTAAGTGTAAAACGTGCAATCAGTAGTTTTGGAGCTTATATAAAATGTTTTACACATTAAGAAATTAATTTATGAATTTGTTTTTTTTGAAGACTCATGAGACAGTACTCATAATGAAACACTACATCACACTGGCCTGGCCTGCCTATAAAAGGTCACCTGTAGAACACATTATCCTCTTCTTTGTCTTCAGGGATTGTTTGTTTGTGATGTGTTGAAGGTGACTGTGGATAGTGCTATTGTGTAGAATTTCAGGAAGTGTGTGCATACGTGTCAGCGCTATCTGACACCTGATGGCTCACAAGAACTGTGTGTTATTAGAATGGACAAGGAGCATGCTCACTTAGTCCTCAGGGGGGGCTGAATGTGAGCATTGCAAGAGTTTCTCCATGAAATAACACCACTCTCGTTTGTCCCTTTACTTGAGGGAATTGGGGCAAGCACCTGTGCCTTCTGCCAAGGCGAAGAGGAAACTGTGTTTTTGGGGTTTACAGTGGGAGCTTGCCAAGGAATTTGAGGGAGGTATGGACTTTTCTTGTTCTTTGGTGGCTTACGAGGGCGATCTGCTGGACGAGGATGTGTTATCACTCACATCCTCTGATCCAGCAGGCAGCTCACTTTTGGCTTTGAGCCAGGAAGAGCAGGATGTGGCTGATGAGGGAGAAGATGATACTGAGCCCTCTTGGCTTGCCTGCCCCCCATTTTATGAGCTTCTTGAGGTTATGTCCCGTGTCACTGACAGATTAGATCTGCTTTACTGGCGTGAGAGATTTAAACTCACTCGTGGCAGGTTAGATAAGCGTTTTTTTATCCGGATATAACCACCATGCTCCTGTGAGCCTGCCGTTTCTACCTGATATCCACGCTGAGGTAGAGAGATCATGGAGGAAACCATATTCTGCCCACATCCATCCATTTCAGCAGGGAAATTATGCGAATGTGGAAGGGAAGCAGGAGCATAGATATGTGTTGAAGCTCGCTAGCATCTCTTCCACAGGGGGCAATCTGTTACATCTTGGTTGAATGGCAGAGCATACAGGGCAGCGGGTTAGGCTGGGGCTGCCCTGCACATGATGGCTGTGTTGCAGGCATATCAGGCTGCCCAGCTGAAGGACCTGGACCAGGGTCAAGATTTACTCCCTGAGGCAGTGGCTGAACTGCGCCACACTACAGACTTGGCTCTCCGGGCCAGCAAACAGACTGCTGCTGTGACAGGCAGATCGTTGGCGGCGATGGTGGCCACGGAGTAGCATGTCTGGGTGAACTTGTCCGACCTCGGGGAGAAAGAGAAAAACTTTATCCTCAATGTGCCGGTTTTCGCCTTTGGAACAACTGTTGAGACGGTGGCTGGGAAGTTTAAGAATGTGAAGTCAAGGTCTGCAGCCTTAAAGGGGCCTGACCCCTCTGGGTCTCGGACCGTAGACAGGGCCAGAGGGGTAACACCTGCCTCTTTTCCTCCCCCCCCTGAACATGGGTTAATGAGCTGATGAGTTGAATCAGGTGTGTTTGATTAGGGAGACATAGAAAACGTGCAGTGTTGGTGGGTCGCCAGGACAGGTTTGGGAACCCCTGCTGTAGAGGACAATCATGACCAAGCTCTGTTAGAGCCTAGTCCAGATAGTGATACCACATGGAATGGCTCTCTCTGGGTCTCCTTGTTAGTTTGTCTGTTGGTTGAGTGTTGCTAGGTCTCCTTTCGTCTCATTGAGACTGTCGCTCTCCTGAGTTCCACCTTGATAATGATATCAGGTTGTATGGTTCTTTCTGAGCATCCTTGGTAGGGCTATCCTCAGCGTAGAGTGTAGTTAGGCCTCCCCTCATTCTAGAGGGTCGTCATGCTGAGTGTGGCAAGGTGTGATGAGGTCCTGCTGAGGCGTCCACTCCTAAAGGCTCCACCTTAATTGTAGTATCCGGTTGTATGGCTCCTTTTGAGTCTCCTTGGTAGGCTAGTTCTTAGTGTATAGTTTAGTTAGGCCTCCCCTTGTTCTAGAGTGGTGGTTCTCAACGGGGGCGTTCAGAGAACAAAGTGCTGAGGATCCAGATTTGACACTAAAGATCCAGGCAAGACAAAATGAAACATGTGATTACTTGCAAAATAATTGCCTACAACATTCTAAAATCTGCCAGTTTAATACGACATGTAAGCTATGTATCGTTTATTTTGCAACGACTCTATTATTTTTCCAGTAATAGACCTGCGCTCAAGCACTGACTAGAATCCAGCGCTGACAAGAATCAGCATTCACGTGCTCAAAAATGTGTTTTGCGCTGACAACAATCCGGTGGTGGCTAGAATCCGCTGCGGAGGAATGGAAAGTTGACCAGCCATTATAAAAGTATTGACTTAAGAACGTCCCGGGTTACGTATGTAACCCTAGTTCCCCGAAGGGACGGACGCTGCGTGTAATCGCAGTGGGAACGCCCCCCAGCGTAGCGCGTCTGAAGCATGAATGAAATCAGTCAATGGAGCGTCACAGCGGGTGACGTCACCGACCAGGAAGCTATAAATATCCCCTGAATACACAAGCCACCAGCTTCTAATGTTACTGAAGCAAGCGATCCAAGGGGATGCCGAGAGTATGGCAGGACACGCAGCGTCCGTCCCTTCGGGGAACTAGGGTTACATACGTAACCCGGGACGTTCCCCTTCAGGGACTACCGCTGCGTGTAATCGCAGTGGGAACGCAATACCCACATCCCCATACGACCAAATCCCCGTCGTGTGTCATAAGGAGACACAAGCCGACGAGAGAACCTGAGCCCCGGGAGTGGAGCTAAGGTCAAGGGAATAAAATCTGACGAAAGTGTGCGGTGAGGACCAGCCTGCCGCATCACAAACGTCCTGAAGAGAAGCTCCTGAAAGAAGAGCTGTAGAAGCAGCCATACTCCGGGTGGAATGAGCCCTTACAGCCAAAGGTGAAGGCTGATGGGCCGAACCGTAAGCAAGCGAGATGGCCTCGACCACCCACTTGCTCATCCTTTGCTTAGATGCTGGACACCCCTTCTTAGGTGACCCAAAACAGACAAACAATTGTTCTGATTTCCTCCACAGGGCAGCTCTGTGGACATACGCATCTAAAGCCCTAACAGGACACAGCAAATTAAGTTTCTCCTGGTCTGACGTCAAAAAAGGCGGAGGACAGAAAGCCTGCAGAACTATAGGTCTAACCGAAGTGGTTGGTACCTTAGGAACATACCCTGGTCTCGGACAGAGAAAAGCTTTTACCATACCAGGAGCAAATTCCAGGCACGAGGGAGCCACCGAAAGTGCTTGAATATCTCCAATTCTTTTTAGAGACGAGACAGCAAGAAGAAGGATAGTCTTTAGTGTAAGGAACTTTTCCGAAACTTCCTCGATGGGCTCGAAAGGAGCTAGGGAGAGACCTTCCAAGACGATGGCCAGATCCCAAGCTGGTACCCTCGTGCGGACTGCAGGCCTCAGCCTCAAGGCGCCACGAAGGAAGCGAGATACAAGTGGGTGTCTCCCGAGAGAACCTCCACTCGAAGGGTCGTGGTAAGCAGCTAAGGCCGCCACATACACCTTCAGTGTGGAGTGAGATAACCCTGTGGAGAGCCGGTCCTGCAGGAAATCCAGCACTGTACCAACCGGACAGTTAACTGGGTCCTGCTGGCGCTCTCCACACCAAGAGGTGAAAAGTTTCCACCTCGCGGCATATAACTTCCTTGTGGCGGGAGCTCTGGATTGGAGGATGGTCTCAACGACCTCAGTCGAGAGACCAGAATCTATGAGCTGGGCCCCCTCAGAGGCCAAGCCCACAGCCTCCATAGTTCTGGGCGGGGGTGAAAGATCGACCCACTCGCCTGAGAGAGTAGATCTCTCCTGATCGGTATCTCTAGGGGAGAGCCGTCGAGGAGAGACACTAGGTCCGCAAACCATACTCGGGCCGGCCAGAACGGGGCTATTAGCAGAAGACTGAGCCCGTCCCGGCGAACCCTCTCCAGAACTCCCGGGAGCAGAGCGATCGGGGGAAAAGCGTACAGACGTGACCTCGGCCACGGATGTACCATCGCGTCCAACCCCAGTGGGGCTGGCAGGCTGAGAGAGAACCACAGTGGACAATGTGATGTCTCTCTGGAAGCAAATTGATCTACCTCGGCACGACCGAAATGTTCCCATAGGAGCTCCACCACCTCGGGGTGAAGACTCCATTCCCCGGGCCTCGGCCCCTGCCTCGACAGGATGTCTGCCCCCTGATTTAAGTACCCTGGGAGATAAATAGCTCTCAAAGAAAGAATTCTCCCCTGGGACCATAGGAGAATCTGACGTGCCAGTTTGTAAAGTGGGCGAGAACGCAGACCCCCCTGATGGTTGATATAAGAGACCACCGATGTGTTGTCTGTTCGAACAAGAACATGGTGGCCCCTTAGGTCTGGGAGGAAGTGTTTCAGAGCCTGAAACACTGCCAACATCTCTAGACAATTTATGTGCCATAGACGGTGATGGTCCCCCCACAGACCCCGAAGCTGGGCAACCACTCATGATCGCCCCCCACCCCGTGAGAGAGGCATCTGTCGTTAGCATAACGCGACGACAAGGAGCTCCCAACACCGGGCCTTGGGACAGAAACCGAGGATCTTTCCACATAACCAGGGCGCGAAGACATCGTCGCGAACTCATGATCATGCGAAATGGATTTCCCCTCGGGGAGAATCCCCTGGTTCTGAGCCACCACTGTAACGGTCTCATGTGCAGGAGGCCAAAAGGTATCACGTTGGACGCAGCTGCCATGAGACCTAACAGTCTCTGGAACTGTTTTACAGTGGACGACTGGCCTAGCTTGACCTGATCTACTGCGGCGAGAATCGAAGCAACACGAGCAGGTGACAACTGTGCCTGCATCGTCGTCGAATCCCACACTACACCGAGAAAAGTGGTTCTCTGTAATGGAGAAAGAACACTCTTCTTGGCGTTGAGCCTCAACCCCAACCTCTTGATGTGAGCAAGAACGACATCCCGGTGCCGAACCGCCTGCTGTTCTGATTGAGCTAGAATTAACCAATCGTCTATATAGTTCAGAATACGAATGCCCTGCAGCCTCAGCGGGGCTATAGCTGCATCCATACACTTCGTGAACGTGCGGGGTGACAGTGCTAGGCCAAACGGAAGAACCCGATATTGGTACGCTTCGCCCCCGAAAGCGAACCTCAGGAACTTCCTGTGTTGAGGGAGGATGGATACATGGAAGTAGGCGTCCTTTAGGTCTATCGTGACAAACCAGTCCTCGGATCTGATTTGTGACATGATCTGTTTGAGAGTGAGCATCTTGAATTTGAGCTTCCCTACAGTGCGATTTAAGAGACGCAGATCTAGAATGGGACGCAGCCCTCCATCTTTTTTCGGAACGATGAAGTACCGGCTGTAGTATCCTAACTCCCTGCTGGGCGGAGGAACCCGTTCTATAGCCCCTTTGTGCAGCAGAGTTTCTACCTCCTGTTCTAATACCAGAGCCTGCTCGGGGCCCACCACCGTGGGCAGAACCCCTCTGAACCGAGGTGGACGCGTTCTGAACTGAATAGCGTACCCGTTCTTTATAATATTCAGGACCCACTGAGAAACATTGGGAAGCATTTCCCATTCCGCCAGGAACTCTACTAAGGGAACCAGCCTCTCGAGGCTGGCCTCTGGATGAACATCCCGAGTGACAGACACAGCGCCCTGTAACATACTGGCAGAAAACAGCTGGTCTGAGCACTCCACAACCCTCCTCGGAGGGGGCGAGCGTCCCTCGGGAAATCGCTCGCCGAGTCTCTCTACGCCCTGTATAGGCAGGGTTAGTAGAACAGACCCCTGAGGGCATCGAGAAAGACAGGGCGCCGTGTTTTTGAGCGGCGAACTCAAGTCTTTCCCGATGGGGACCACCCTCAGAGTCCTGACGTTCAGCCCGTCAGGACTTTTTCGACGCGGCCTTCCTGGCGACAATGACTGACCTCAGATCAGTCCTGCCCCGAGAAGGCCGCGCCGGAGACCGCCCCGCCTCGTCCCTCCAGTTTGTCTGCGGGGGGGCACGAGACGCGTCACTCCGCTTCTGCTGTGCTCTTTTAGAAGACGAACTCGACGGCTGGGACTGCCCTCGCTCAGCAGCCCCAGTGACGCGCACTTTGAGAGGGATAAACTTATGAAAAGCAGCCGCCTGTTTTTTCTCTTCCTGGAACCTCTCAGTGACAGAGTGAAGAGCGTCACCGAAGAGGCCCGCAGGCGAAACAGGAGCATTTAATAGGAGAGATTTATCTTTTTCTTTCATAGAGGTTTGACTCAACCATAAATGCCTTTCTGTGGCCACCATGGCTGCCATAGACCGGCCAACAGATTTAGCTGTTTCCCTGGTGGCCCGGAGAGTGAGATCAGCAGTCTGCCTGAGCTCATTGATCATATCTGCCGAAATTTCTCCCCCCTCACACACATCTTTGAGCAGGTCAGCCTGATAAGCCTGCATAATGGCCATTGTATGCAAACATGCAGCCGCCTGCCCAGCCGCCGAGTAAGCCTTCCCCACCAGCACAGAAGTATTTTTCAGTGGTCTAGAAGGAAGAGCCGGTGCTTTAAGCGAAGATGCCGAGGCAGGAGAGAGATAGCTCGCGAGCGTCTCCTCCGCCTTCGGCATCGTCACATATCCAGCAGACTTTGCACCAAAAATATTACCATAAGCATTGGATTGATTGGTATATATTCTGCTCGAAACCGGTCTAACCCAGGTCTTTGAAACCTCAGCATGAAGGTCTGGGAAGAATGGTAAGCACCGGCGAGAAGGCTGAGGACGTGCAGAGAGAAATCTATCATCTAGTTTGCTTTTATTTCTAGATTCTTGTTTATCAGTTGGCCATTCAATACTGAGTTTTTCAACAGCCCGAGATAACACATCCATTAAACCTTCTTCAGCAGTATAATGAAGTGAGCTAGTTTCCTCTGATGCCAAACTTTCGACATCCAGATCCTCAGAACTGGATAATCTAAGTTCCACATCATCGCGTGCCTCCACCCGGGCAGAAGTAACCGCCGCAGCGCGTGCTTCCAGAGCCGGGTGAGAGGCACTGGATCCCGCCGGAGAAAGCTGAGATAGGGCGGGGCCCGTCTCAGCGTCGCCGGTGAGATCCATCTGCGAACCCCAAGTCAAGCGCCGCCGCTCTGCCTCAACAGAAGCGGGACCCGAGCCCTGGGGAGCTCGCAACAAACCACTCTCCTCAAAGAGCGATCGCCGCGAGCGCAGAGTTCTCAAAGGAAAACGCTCGCAATGCTCACAATCGACTCCCTCGAGAGCCGACTGGGCATGCTGAACTCCCAAACAAGCTACACATAACTCGTGAGAATCCCTACCCGTGATGTAACGTGTACAGGGGGGAACACACTTTCTATACTGCTCGCTCATTTTGTTTTTTTTATATATATATATATATATAGTGAAAACTCCTGACAAAATCAGACAAACACAATCGAAAGATATCAGACACACACAGAGCGCTGCTGAAGTAACAGAAGCTGGTGGCTTGTGTATTCAGGGGATATTTATAGCTTCCTGGTCGGTGACGTCACCCGCTGTGACGCTCCATTGACTGATTTCATTCATGCTTCAGACGCGCTACGCTGGGGGGCGTTCCCACTGCGATTACACGCAGCGGTAGTCCCTGAAGGGGAACCACTTATATATATTCAAATATTTTCAATAAATCATGTTCCCATTCACTCAGGCGACGAATTTTAAAATTAATTAAACTAAAATCTATTTATAAGGTAAAACCTTTACATTTTTGGGCATTAACTAATGCCAATGCCTAATGCCAAAATGTTTTCTTTGTTCACCAAGTAATTTACTGGTCAGGCATTATTGTTAACTCGCAAGACTGTAAGGAGAAGATGACAGTTTGATGGATAATTTAAATGTATTCTGTAATCACATTTTGGTAATGTATTATTTCGCCACATCTGAGCACAAAACGCTGCTTGGATAGTTTCAAGATAGTTAAAAATATTTAATAATAGAATAATAAATTAATTGTTCATATGTGTTTATTCTTGTTAGAATAATTCTTTTTTTTTACTGATTATGAACACAAATTAATCATGACAAACCAAATTAATTGTAACGGTCTTTTTTACTGTCCAATGACAGCCGATCTTATATCTACTTTGAGTGGCATGGGAGAGAGTCAGAAGTTCATTTGTTCCCTGTACGAGTTTATAATAGCATATTTTAACAAGATTTTCAAATGGATAAAGAAAAACAAAACTGCCAAAATATTTTTAAATGTTGGCTTTATTGAAACTATGTTTTAAACATGTCAATAAACAGTCTCATATGTCTATTTATTTTTAATATAGGCCTACTATTTATTCATTTATTGTTCTATTTTATTTAACATTTTTACATTTAACATGAATAATCAAACATTTAAAGTAACACTAGGTAACTTTTCAACCTTCATAATATATTTCCAAGTCTCTTGTGATGGTACATCGACTTACAATAGGTTGAATGACACGTCTGCCATAGCCTGACGGGGTCTGTAGCGTTTTTAATCGCACTTTTAAACTTCGGGTTTCGGGTAGTAACCGGCGAACAAAGAGAACTACAAAATTCGACTGCTTTACGGCATATACGTCACTTCCACCACCACCGCCACTTCCTTAAAATCGGACGTGCGAGCCAAATGTTATAATCATGGCCGAAGCAGCACAGAAAAACAAGAGAGCAAAGGATTTATCGGAGCAAAGCAAAAAGAGAAAAAGAGAAAGTGATCGCGTTAAAGGCAGAACGAGGATCAACATTGGGCCAGCGTTTTCTCGCTAGTGTGAGCTGAAGGAGGAGGAGGGGTGCCCAACTGATGCGGACTAGTAAGTACAGGTCCTTCTCAAAAAAATAGCATATTGTGATAAAGTTCATTATTTTCCATAATGTAACTATAAAAATTAAACTTTCATATATTTTAGATTCATTGCACACCAACTGAAATATTTCAGGTCTTTTATTGTTTTAATACTGATGATTTTGGCATACAGCTCATGAAAACCCAAAATTCCTATCTCAAAAAATTTGCATATCATGAAAAGGGTCTCTAAACAAGCTATTGACCTAATCATCTGAATCAACTAATTAACTCTAAACACCTGCAAAAGATTCCTGAGGCTTTTAAAAACTCCCAGCCTGTTTCATTACTCAAAACCGCAATCATGGGTAAGACTGCCGACCTGACTGCTGTCTATAAGGCCATCATTGACACCCTCAACCAAGAGGGTAAGACACAGAAAGAAATTTCTGAACAAATAGGCTGTTCCCAGAGTGCTGTATCAAGGCACCTCAGTGGGAAGTCTGTGGGAAGGAAAAAGTGTGGCAAAAAACGCTGCACAACGAGAAGAGGTGACCGGACCCTGAGGAAGATTGTGGAGAAGGACCGATTCCAGATCTTGGGGGACCTGCGGAAGCAGTGGACTGAGTCTGGAGTAGAAACATCCAGAGCCACCGTGCACAGGCGTGTGCAGGAAATGGGCTACACGTGCCACATTCCCCAGGTCAAGCCACTTTTGAACCAGAAACAGCGGCAGAAGCGCCTGACCTGGGCTACAGAGAAGCAGCACTGGACTGTTACTCAGTGGTCCAAAGTACTTTTTTCGGATGAAAGCAAATTTTGCATGTCATTCGGAAATCAAGGTGCCAGAGTCTGGAGGAAGACTGGGGAGAAGGAAATGCCAAAATGCCTGAAGTCCAGTGTCAAGTACCCACAGTCAGTGATGGTCTGGGGTGCCATGTCAGCTGCTGGTGTTGGTCCACTGTGTTTTATCAAGGGCAGGGTCAATGCAGCTAGCTATCAGGAGATTTTGGAGCACTTCATGCTTCCATCTGCTGAAAAGCTTTATGGAGATGAAGATTTCATTTTTCAGCACGACCTGGCACCTGCTCACAGTGCCAAAACCACTGGTAAATGGTTTACTGACCATGGTATTACTGTGCTCAATTGGCCTGCCAACTCTCCTGACCTGAACCCCATAGAGAATCTGTGGGATATTGTGAAGAGAAAGTTGAGAGACGCAAGACCCAACACTCTGGATGAGCTTAAAGCCACTATCGAAGCATCCTAGGTCTCCATAACACATCAGCAGTGCCACAGACTGATTGCCTCCACGCCGCATTAAAGCGGTCATTTCTGCAAAAGGATTCCCGACCAATTATTGAGTGCATAACTGAACATAATTATTTGAAGGTTGACTTTTTTTGTATTAAAAACACTTCTTTTATTGGTCGGATGAAATATGCTAATTTTTTGAGATAGGAATTTGGGGTTTTCCTGAGCTGTATGCCAAAATCATCAGTTTTAAAACAATAAAAGACCTGAAATATTTCAGTTGGTGTGCAATGAATCTAAAATATATGAAAGTTTAATTTTTATCATTACATTATGGAAAATAATGAACTTTATAACAATATGCTAATTTTTTGAGAAGGACCTATATATTGCTTGCATACTATCTCTTTGGTTTTTTTTGTCTGCCTGACTATGTTAGGGAAGCTATCTTATCCTCCGTTTATCTTCATGAATCAAGTAATGATAGTAGAGTAGCAAATTATCAATCTGGTAGTAAACGATATTCTAGTTTTTGAT
Organism: Siphateles boraxobius; assembly: GCF_051911475.1. NCBI lineage: Eukaryota > Metazoa > Chordata > Actinopteri > Cypriniformes > Leuciscidae > Siphateles > Siphateles boraxobius. Next base: position 4,865,572 of record NW_027509064.1, read on the forward strand.
GGTTAGCTATCGCTAGCATTCTTCGTTCTGATTTGAACTTTGCAATCGATGAAATGCAAATAGCAAATGTTTGACCTAGTGTACTCTACTCAACGTGTACAAAGAAACAAATCAAATGAAAGCCTATGTCTAAACGGCGTGTACAAGTTTGGTAGGGGTTACATTCTTGCAAGTAAATATATAAGATGTACAAAATCATATTTTAGGATACCTAACATGTCTGTGATATTTGTTTATTTGTCTTGCCTCAACCTATAATTCAAATCGATTTGTAAAATTTGCAGATTCATTTATGGTAGCTTGATATTATAATATTGACGATATACGGTTATTATCTACAACTCAAAGATTGCATTGAAGTATCTTGTAAACGTGATCATCGCGATCATTTGTCGTTAGAAAAAAAATAAAACCCATGAAATTATATTCATATGACATGCTGAAATATATGCCACTGTACCTGGGATGAAGACATTTCACACGCGACGCAAGCAGAACACCTGCATGTGACCTCCTCCTACAGTGTTCAGGGCTATCATGGTTGTCAACAAATGCACGTGCATGTAGGATGACAGAGTTTACGACAGTAGTAGAGGACAATACTGTTTCCCAACCGTAGGGGGACCCCGAGAGCAAAAGTTACCTGGTGTTACTTTAACATAAAACAAGAATTGCACAACAATTTAAATGTCATTTGTCCATTTTAAAATGATTTATTGATTTACATTTTTATGTTTTAATCAAACTGATTTATCCTTTTCCTTATTCTTTCGGTTTATAAGGTGTCACAACAAATCCTGCATTCCTAGTCTTCCATACATAATAGCCTCTGTGACATTTAGTCACTTATCAGTTCAAAATCACAGTCCACAAACAGTGCATTTAAAAAAAAAAAATTTGTCCACTTTTGCGCAGGCAAATACACTATCATGAAAACAATTGAGCAAAATGGTGCCGCCGAACAAGAAAAAATGACATTGAATACCTTAATTATGGTTTCAAACCTTCTTCCACCAATGCAGAGCTTCCAAAATGTTTACTCCGTGAACAAGTTTTTTCAAATGAAGCCATGAAACCTTCACGTCTGAAGGAGCACCTTAGGAACCACGTTCTTCCAGGCCTTAAAAGATCATCATGGTATGAGAACCATCAGCAGTCTCTAGAATACCAGCCAAAATGATAGTAGGCCAATAGCGTCATATAAAATCTCCCTGCTGATCACCAAATGTGGACAGCCATTCACAATTGGAGAAAAGTTGGTTCTTCATGCCATCAAACAGGTAATCTCCACCGTGTGGAGCGTGATCCCACGAAGGTGCTGAAATCAATCCCTCTCAGCAATGACACTGTGACATGCAGGATAAATGAAATTGGTGCAGATACAGAGGAGCAGCTATGTGCCATCCTGCGGGACTCTCCATTCAGCCTTCAGCTGGACGAGAGAACCATCGCTGACAACAACGCTCTGCTGATGGCCTATGTCCGTTATAGGGCCTCGAGATGGCAGAGGAATTTTTTTTCTCTAAATATCTGGAAACCTCCAGACCATTTTTAACTCGCTTTCTGCTTATCTACTGGAGAAATGAATTCCCATCTCTAACATCCTTGCATGTGCCACTGATGGTGCCCCCGCTATGGTTGGCAGGTACCGTGGGTTCACCGCTCTGCTGAAGGACCAGGTGCCGCACAATCACAAACACAGTCACAATCCACTGTGTTTTGCACCGCCACAAACTTGTTGTCAAACAATCCAGTTCTCCATGAGTCTCTCCATGTTGCAGTCAAAGCAAGAAACAAAATAAAAGCCCATACACTGAATGACAGACTGTTCTGACAGCTGTGTCAGGAAAACGATGAGACTTTTTTAGCGGCTTCTTCTCCATACTGTTGTCCGCTGGCTCTCAAAGGGAAACTGCTTTGCTCGTTTTTGTGAGCTGTTTGACAGCATCGTTGAGTTCCTGGAGCAGGTTGATGGAGCTTTCTGGGATAAGGTGTCATACAGCCGCTGAAACATCATGTACCTCGCAGACTTTCTTGAGAAAATTAATGAAGTCACGTTAAAGCTCCAAGGAAATGACATCACTCTGGTCAAATCCAAGGCGGTTATCCACAGTCTCACCACAAGGCTAGATCTCTACGGGCAGAGTAAAGGCAGGAGGCAGTTTGCTAATTTCTCACAGCAGGCCAAGGTGATATTTTTTTTCAGAAACAACACTAAATAGATATAACAGGCCCACTGTTATTATAATTAGCCTAATATATTTTATATCCATGAATACCATTTGTAATGTTTATTATTTCGAGTGATTATATTGAGTCTGAAAATACAGACCTAAAGCACACATTACCTCATAAATATAAATAAACATTTTAGTAGAATAATAAGCAATAAAACAACTAATTGAAATATATAATATCAAAAAATATTCATGGAGATAAGAGAACCATTGAACTGTAAAATAATACTCATTATAGGTGTCTGAGGCCCCATCTACACTACTACGTTTTAGTTTAGAAACGGAGACCTTTTGCTACGTTTGCACCTCCCGTCCAGACTAAAACAACAAAAACAAAGACCTAAAACGGAGAAGTTTAGAAACGCTTCCAACCCCTTTTTGCATTTTGAATCTCCGGAGGCCATTTTAGTGAAGACGGGTCAAAACGGAGGACTTTAGAAACGATGACGCAGAGGCTCACGCTCGGCTCTCTGATTGGGTGTCATACAATGGAAGAAAACATACAACAACAGCCTGGACTACCAGTTACGTTAGTGCAAGTAAATTCTGCATTTTAAATAAAGGATAATGTAGAGCGAGGCGGTTGTTATAGCGAATACAACTGGCTGATGCGAAGCGGAGAGGTCTTGAATCAGCCTGAAGGGGTTGTATTCGCTATAACAACCGCCTCGCTCTACATTATCCCGCTTATTACATGGCTACCTACCAAATAATTTGACACAAAATATTGATTTAAAAAGGGGTTTATTGATTTAAAAACGATTGTATTGCTTCCGCTAAAGAAAATAGTCCGTTCCGTCTCTACTGTTAGAATCCATGGCAATGCTCTGTTTTTCATGGCAACGGTGTGTTATGCCTAAAAAGACTTTGGTTATACTTAGCAACGGTCTGTTATCAAGAAAATAACAGACCGCATTCTACATTAGAATTCAACCAAGCCATGTAATAAAATGCTATAACTGGCTACATGCGCCGGAGGCAAGCTATTATTCGTGCGATCTGTGACAATTCTCGTGTGCAGAGGCGGTATCTACTATACATGGAGCATCGGTTTTGGGTTAAGCCGGGAAGAACCAGCGCGTGGTGGGATAATTTTATCAATGAACTTGTGGTTCCTGAGGAATGGTGCAAAAACTTTAGAATGTCCAGAATGGCACTTATCAACCTCTACGAAATCTGAGGAATAGTCAATCTGTTTCCTGTTTAAACCGGCACGCGCATGCCCAGTGTAGGTGAATGGTCACGTGTTCCTCGTTTTCAGTCGTTTTAATGTGGACTGAGATCAATTATAATACGCAGCTAAAACGCTGGTGTGGACGGAGATCATATTCGTTTTAAATCTCCGTTTCTAAACTAAAACGCAGTAGTGTGGATGGGGCCTGAGGCTCTTACCGATGACCTCCTCCTAGTTTACACTGACCACCTGAGGATGGTTAAGGCTGACATCCTCAACCTTGTGTTAGGGTTCTGTCACTTCTGTCTAATCTATTTCTTGGTTTTGTGACAGAGCCCTGACACTCCTGTTTTGTCTTGTACTGTGTAGCACACATCTTGTGTTTAACACTAGCTGTGTGCTTTCATGTTGTCATGTTTCGTGTGAACACATGGCTTATTAGTGTTCCATTAGCTGCGTGTTCATGTCTCGTTTTGTGTGAGCACATGGCACAAGGAAACATACATGACAAGCCATATGCTCACACAAAACGAGACATGAACATGCAGCTAATGAAACACTCATAAGCCACGTGTTCACACGAAACATGACAACACGAAAGCACACAGCTCTCCTGTCTATTGTCTAACCCTGCCGATCTTGTTACCTGATTATTGATTCATTTGCCCCACCTGTCCTCCCTCGTTACCTTTTTTTGTTTGCTTCCCTATTTATTCTCTTTGTGTTTTCAGTCCTGTGCTGGAAAGGAGTGAGAAACCAAATGTTATTTGTGTGCAAGAAGCATGGCTTAGGCCTCACTTAGGTTTTATATTACATGGATATATGGCAGTACGCAGGGAATGTGGCACTGGAGGTGGTGTAGCTATGTTTATTCAACAGGGAAAATGATGTAGGATTATAAATATAAGCAAAGAATATGAGGTGATTGTAGTTGAAGTAAGGATAGGAAAAACAAAAATTTTGGTTAGTGAACTATTATAATCCATGTGGGAAATTAAGTAGAGGCACTTGAAAAGATAATTGGTGAAGAAACACAAGACAGTTTGGTGTGGGGATTTTAATGTGCTGGTGCACACACTGATAATAATGGGAGTGTGGTGGAAGAATTTATAGAGGATCAAGATCTAGTTTGTTTGAATGATAGAAGAGTAACTAGAGTAGATGTAGCAAGAAGGTTGCAATCTCCAATTGATCTCACTTTGGTATCTCAACAAATAGCAAGAGTCAGTAAGTGGGATATTGTACACGATACCACAGTAGGTAGTGACCATTACCCAATAATCTGTGAAATATATAGTTGGAGGAAATAGGTTTCCCTAGATGGAAATTAAGAAATGCCAACTCTGCACTTTATAATATGACATGTAGTATGAGGTTAGAAGGAATGAGTCAAAACAGGTATGATAGTGTAGATGATTTTAATGCAAACATAGTAGAAATCATGCACTCTACTGCAATAGAAGTCATTGGTGAAGGAAGTGGATTAAAACAACATAAGGTAGTCCCCTGGTGGTCAGATGAATGCAATAAAGCAATTAAGGCAAGAAACAGAGCTTTTAGAAAAGTTAAAGGATCTTTTTCTTTTAATGACCAAATAGAATTAAAAAAGACACAAGCAGAAGTTAGACGAGTGTTTAGAAAAGCTAAGCGAAATTGCTGCAAGCAATTTTGCTATAATGTGGGGAGAGAAACACATATCAGTCAAGTGTGGGGTATAATACGAAGGATGGGAGGGATTAGGATGGAGTATACATTGCCAGTTATCAAATATAATAAGAAAATTATGATAACAAATAAACATAAGGCAGAGGCTCGAGCAAAAACATTTATAAAAGTTCATAGCTCTACAAATCTGACACCTGATGCAAGTGTAGCAGGGTATGTATAACCCTTGCTGTTATTGGTTGGTGTCATGCTAACCCTGTGAGCAGGGGTTAAATTGGGATTTATTATGTGGGGGTGCTCTCCCTAGGGGGGTCCGGGGGCATGCCCCCCCGTGAATTTTTTTTTGAAAAATAAACCATTAAATAGCACTTTCTGGAGAGTTTTGTGCAAAGAAATGGAGAAATTGAGTATTACATGATATGTGAAAAACTGCAAGGTTAAGAGCATTTACTTTGCAACAGGTATTAGGACATTTAGCATTTACATTACTGCTAATCAGTCATCACTTGATTACACGTTGTAATACCTTGTTATGATATAGTGACCCATACAATGTGCCAAACATAATGTGCCACATGGAGAGACAGTGCAGCATATGACAGTAGCAACAGCTGAGAAGATTTGGGTCTGTGGTGACCAGGTCCACCTCATACAAACTTCCTTCTCCCATTCTCTCTCTTTACTACGACAACGCACACACACACACACACACACACACACACACACACACACACACACATTAGCAATTCTCTTGGCGGTTTGCTGATAATCCGGTATCTGAAGTAAAATGCTCAAAACATCTCCTGAGAAAAATCACATGGTCAACCTAGTCCTGGTTATTTAATTTTGATTTAGTCTTATTTTTCTTACCTTGTCATTCAAGGCCAGGGCACTTTTTTGACATTTCTGGAACATCCACATCCCGCGCAACCACGGTCTCCCAGGAACATTCATTATTGCTGCGTACATTTATCCGTGTCAGATGCGCATGCGCGAGCGGTGCGCGATCATGGTCGACTGACAACGAGATTAAGCAGCTGAACAAAAATACGGCCGTGTTCCGATTTTTCTCATCTCAGCTCCGCCGAGACAAAATAGACATGCCATTTCAAAAATCTTTCATTTATTGTCAGAAATATGTTTTCAAAAGCATCACTTTCATCAAATTGTATGTGACATAATTTCCAGTAGGCAACTGACTGCAAACGAGCAGGCTTATGTGCCGGGGCTGAGCCCCGGAGAGCCCCGGCCCAATTTAACCACTGCCTGTGAGCCTATGTCCGTTATAGGGAGCCTATCAGTGCCCAGTTTGGGGAGTATAAATGAGTGGTTTGTTGGCCAGGTATGTGTCACTATGGGTCCTGTCCATTGTAAACTTCATGTTGTGAGTAATGGTAGGTGTAGTAGCGTTGGGTTTGAACCTAAAACTTTGAACTTGATTGAGATGTTTACATCAATATATTTGTGGCTGGCAGGAGAGTTTGATGCATCCTCTGGTTTTGCTCTCTAGTGTGCACTGGCTCTTGCAATAGCTGCTAGATAAGTTTATGTATATTAAAAAGTGTTCTTTGTTAATGGGAGACTGAATTGCTTGCATGTTTTTAGTGTGTTGTTTAATAAGCGGCAGCATTCTCATAAGGCGAGTGACGATGTGTAGTACAGTGCTGCAAACCTCCTGTGGTATGTATGATTTTAAGTTAATTTAGTTTGTTTTTAATTCTAAGTAATTGTTTCTTATCTTTGGAAGGTGCGACAATGTCCAAGGGTTCCTGTGATTTATGTGAGGGCGGGATTTAAAACTTCTAATGTGACTGCACTGCTGCTTTGCCTGGGTCTCAATTGAATGCTCTTGTTGGCGACGCTTGCTTTATTTTTGTTTTGTCTAAAACTTGAGTTAATTTTGTTTCTGAGTAAATGTATTTGTTATTTTGGTTTATGAATGTGTACTTTTGTTTTACAAGTATAGAATCTTTTATATGTCAGTAGTTTGTGTATTTTCTTTCCATTGTTTCATTGGATCGCTGAGTGGGAGGGGTTGGCCGTGGTTATAATTTGATTTTATGTATTTGCAGGTAGTGCGGTTAATAATTTATCACTGTGTGTATTGGATATTGAGTGTGGGGTGGAAATCCAAAGTGTCTCTGCTGGCCATCTTCCTCTTTGTGTCTTTAGTAAATGTTATTTGGTACGGTTTACTAGTGAGACTGTTGCATTAGGTATTGTATGTCTTCATTCTCTTTCTTTTGTATCTTAATAAAGTGACTTGTTGTTTGTGTATTTTAGTCCACCCATCCTTGCTCACCCCTGCATTTGGCAACAAACCTGTGTGCCCTGGTATAGGGTTGTTATTTTCCTGGTGTATTCCAGGTGGCGTAGTCTAGCATTGATTATAGGATCTTTGGTCCCCTTGCGGGTATTATACATTTATTTTCAAATGTCCTCCGCTTCGCCACATTTGGCGTAGTCGGCCGGGTGCCATAGCTCGGGGTGAGCTTGTATAATTTTTATTTTTTTTGTGGAGGGTGTTTCGAAAATATATTGTTTGTATTTCTTGTTTTTTTTAAAGGCAAAGCAGCAGTGTATTTCAGCTGTGGGCCAGTCTCTTCTGTGGTTATTTCCCTCTACAATGGGTAAGTAGTGCGGGGGAACCCTTGTTATGTCAAGTTTGCAGAAACCCTTGGGCGTGGTCAAATGGTTGAACAGGAGGGACGTAGCTCTTGCATTAAGTTGGACGCTAGTGAGGCCATTAGATGGGAGCAGGAGGGAACTCCAGGGGGTGTTTGGGATCCAAGCCAGTTCTCCTTGTTCCTGTAATGTAGTATGGGGGGGCAGGGGAGACCGTTGTAGAGCTACATGGTGGAGCTGGGTGTTTTGAGGGAACTGTTGAAAGCGCAGCAAGCCCAATTGTATCAGCTCTTTGGAAATTGTGGCCGGGTCATGGGTCTCAGAATGTAATTAAGCCCCTTGGGTTCGTGTTTCGTGCAGATTGTATTTGGCATTTTCAATTAGCAACAGTAAATTGATCAGTGTTTTCTCTATGATCGTGTGCTTTTTGAGCCTTCTAAATCTAGCCTACTAGTGGGATTGTTGGCCTCCCCATTATCTGTGTAGGTAAGTTGGGGCACTCTCGATGGCAGGGAACGTGGCTATTATTGTGGTGCAAAATTCACGCTTTCGTTCCATTTTATTAGCATCCAGGTCGCCAGTTTCCCTTCAGGGGTTGTCTTTCTTTTTAAAGGTTTAGGCTAATATCTGGTTAGTTTTTAATGTCCATCACTTGTCAAACACCGTGGCGGATGTGGTAAGAGGTGCTATGTCATCTTCTGGCGTAATATCCGGTGATGTATCGGATTCCCTTTAGGCCTTGGGATGATTCCTGAGGTTTGTTCATCGTCAGGGCGACGATGCATAATGCGGAGGTGGAATGTAGCAGGGTATGTATAACCCTTGCTGTTATTGGTTGGTGTCATGCTAACCCTGTGAGCCTATCAGTGCCGAATGTAGCAGGGTGATGTATAGCCCTTGCTCTGATTGGTTGGTGTCATGCCAACTCTGTGAGCCTATCAGTGCCCAGTTTGGGGAGTATAAAAATGTGAGTGACATTAGACCTGCCACTCTCCGGAGCTCTCTGTTTATGGATTGGTATAGACTCTGGTTCCTATGTCCTAAAGTGACATGCCAGGAGTGTTATTACAACAACAGAAAAGAGGCAATTGACCTCCACTGCCATGATCCTGAGTAACGCAAGGTCGCTGAGGAATAAAATCGCCGAACTTTGAATTCTAACGAGGGAATACTTTCAGTACTGTGAGTCCCGTATTATGCTTTTTACAGAGACTTGGTTACACCCAGAGATACCTGATAGTCTTGTTGGAATAGAGGGGTTCTCACACATTCGCTCTGATAGGAGTGAGCTGTCTGGAAAAATTAAAAGGGGGTGGGCTTTACCTGTACATAAATGACAAGTGGTGCAGACAGCACACAGTTCGGGAGAAAATCTGTAACTCTGATGTAGAACTGTTTTGTGTAATTCTAAGGCCGTTCTATCTACCACATGAGTTTGGTAATATCCTCATCTGCTCTGTTTATATACCCCCCAATGGTAATGCCCGAAGAGCTGCAACACAGGTGGCAGACTGTGTTCATGAACCACTACAGTACATCACATCCCAAATGCCCCTATTTTCATCATGGGAGATTTTAATCATTAAGGCTTTGAACAGTAGCCTGTATTAAATGTGATACCAGGAAGAATATGACTTTGCACAAATGCTATGGTAATTTAAAACATTCATACACAGTTATAGCTAAACCCCCCAGTCTAACTCTGACCATAATACTGTTAATCTGATCCCTACATACAAGACAGCCCTAAAGAGTTGAAAACCCTCGCTTAAATCTCATGGTCAGAAGACAGCATTGAAACACTGTAAGGTTGTTTTTTATACACGGACTGGTATATTTTCACTAGGGAGCAGAAATTACCACAGATTACATCAAATTCTGTGTTGACACTGTGATCCCAAAACAGAAAATAAAAGTCTACCCCAACAACAAACCTTATATCATAGAGGAGGTGAAGGACTGTGTAGCAAGCAGGGTGGGGCTAAGAGCCGTGAGAGAACTGTGTGAGGCCGGTGGTGTGATTGATGATGAATCCCACCTTTGGCTGAACCGGTCTTGTATCTCTCATGGAGGAGCTTCGGAAGCATAAAAGGAGGAGTGACGACATTGAAAGATGAGAGAGGACCAGGCCTGGACTTTTTTAATGTTATGTTTTGGATTGTGTGTGTGGCAGTCGTCCGTGAGGGGCTGCCACCATTACTTTCGTTTTGTGTTTGTTTATTTTATAATTAAATTCTGAACGTTCGCCAGTTCCTGCCTCCTTTCCATAACAACATAACCCTGCCCACAGGAGAATTATGATTTTAGACCTATTTTTTGTTTATTTTATAATTCAATTGTGAATGTTCGCCAGTTCCTGCCTCCTTTCCATAACAACATAACCCTCCCCACAGGAGAATTATGATTTTAGACCTATTGTTTGTTTATTTAATAATTAAATTGTGAACGTTCGCCAGTTCCTGCCTCCTTTCCATAACAACATACCTCGTTACAGACTGTATTAACAGAAAAAAAACAGGCATGTAAGACCAAAGATCATTTACAACTTAAAACTGTACAAAAGGAATTGAACCAGAGGCTTAAAAAGCAAGGGAACATCATAGGGAGTTGAGAGAAGAAAGCCTCCAAACCATGAACTCTAAAAAATGATGGGACTCAATGAAAATAGACATGAAACCCACAAAGAAATCTTTGCATGTTGAATGTAGATGAACTGGCAAAAGCAAAATGAGTTTAATTATTTTTATAAGAGGTTTGACAATTATGATTTCTCAGCTGAATGTGACATGGTGCTTGATAGTATTGTGATTGATGGTGCTGATAGGCTAGAGATTTACCCTTAATCCATCAATAAGGTGTTTAAGCAAGTCAATGTCAATAAGGCCACAGGTCTAGCCCATTCGGACCCTTCGTCCATTACAATGGACATCACATGTCAGCCCCTTTTTTCCCCTTCTGGAGCATTTCACCTAGTTTAAAGCCTGCAGTCAATGAGATTGGATGTTTGTCATCAAATCAAATGTGAGTAAAGCTCTGCATGTAGTAATTTAAAAAAACAACAACACTACATTGAAGAGAAGCATGGCAGCATTTCTCTCCAAACACAGAAGTAAGCAACATTTTCTATGGTTTTATTTACATTTTTTATATGTTTGTATTTCATAGTTTGTCTGTAAAAAAGAAGGATTGAGTCATATTCTTCCTGGTATCACATTTAATACAGGCTACTGTTCAAAGCCTGGCAATGCAGTATTTAAATTAAATGATTAAAATCTCCCATGATGTATACAGGCCACCAGGGCACCATAAAGATTTTATCAAAGAATTTGCTGACTTTCTATCAGAATTAGTATTGACTGCAGATAAAGTCCTAATTGTTGGTGATTTTAATATACATGTAGATAATGGAAAAGATGCAATGGGATTGACATTTAAAGACATTCTTAACTCTATTGGAGTTAGACAACACGTGTCAGGGCCTACTCATTGTCGTAATCATACTCTAGATCTAATATTATCACATGGAATCAATGTTGATGCTGTTGAAATTCTGCAGCAGAGCGACGACATCTCAGATCATTATCTAGTCTCATGTAAATTACATTTACCCAAGGCTGCAAAGCCAACTCCGTGTTACAAGTATGTTAGACCTATCACTTCTGCCACTAAAGATTGCTTTATCAATAATCTTCCTAATCAGTTTCATCGTCTCAGCATCCCAGATAGCTTAGAAGAACTTGAACATGCAACAGAAACTTTTAACTCTCTCCTTTCCAGCACTTTAGATACAGTTGCTCCGTTGCGCTTAAAGAAGATTAAAGAAAATAGTCCAACACCGTGGTACAACGAGCATACCCGGGCCCTTAAGAGAGCAGCCAGAAAAATGGAGCGCAACTGGAAGAAAACAAAACTAGAGGTATTTCGGATTTCATTGAAGGAGAGCTCGATTGCTTACAGAGAGGCTTTAAAAGCTGCTAGATCTGCTTATTTTTCAACCCTATTAAAAGAAAATAAACATAATCCAAGGTATTTATTTGAAAAAGTGGCTACACTAACGAAAAAGAAAGCTTCAAGCCCAGAAGTTTCCAACAAACACAGCAGTAATGACTTTATGAACTTCTTCACTTATAAGATTGATAATATTAGGGACAAAATTATAACTATGCAACCGTCTACTACAGCATCACATCAGGGAGTGCATTATAGTCTCCCCGAGGTAAAATTTGATTCATTTGTTGCCATAGGAGAGGAAGAATTTAGCAAAATTGTTAATTCATCTAAATCGACAACATGTATGTTAGACCCTATACCGACTAAACTACTGAAAGAGATGCTTCCAGAAGTCATAGATCCTCTTCTTAACATCATTAATTCAACTTTGTCTCTAGGATACGTACCAAAAACCTTTAAGCTGGCTATGATTAAACCGCTTGTTAAAAAAACGCAACTTGATCCTACAGAATTAGTCAATTACAGGCCGATCTCAAATCTACCTTTTCTGTCAAAGATACTAGAAAAGGCAGTATCCTCACAACTGTGTTCCTTTCTTAAAAGAAATGGTATCTGCGAGGATTTCCAGTCGGGATTTAGACCGCACCATAGCACTGAGACAGCTCTCATTAGAGTCACAAATGATTTGCTCTTATCATCCGATCGTGGTTGTATCTCTCTATTGGTGTTACTTGATCTTAGTGCTGCATTTGACACCATTGACCACAACATTCTCTTAAATAGACTAGAAAACTATGTTGGCATTAGTGGAATTGCATTAGCATGGTTTAAATCATATTTATCTGACCGCTATCAGTTTGTAGCAGTAAATGAAGAGATGTCTTATCGATCACAAGTTCAGTATGGCGTACCACAAGGCTCAGTACTAGGACCGCTGCTGTTCACTCTGTACATGCTACCTTTAGGAGATATCATTAGGAAACATGGAATTAGCTTTCACTGTTATGCTGATGATACTCAGCTCTATATTTCTTCAAAACCTAACGGAACTCACCAATTCACAAAATTATCGGAATGCATAGTTGATATCAAAAATTGGATGACTAGTAATTTCCTACTACTAAATTCTGAAAAAACAGAGATTCTAATTATTGGACAAAAAACTTCCACACGTAATAACCTCTAATACCGTCTAACACTTGATGGCTGCTCTGTTAAGTCTTCGTCGTCAGTTAGGAACCTGGGTGTGCTCTTTGATACCAATCTTTCATTTGAAAGTCACGTGTCTAGTGTCTGTAAAACCGCATTTTTCCATCTCAAAAATATATCTAAATTACGTCATATGCTCTCAATGACAAATGCGGAACAACTAGTTCATGCGTTCATGACATCAAGGCTAGATTATTGTAATGCTCTACTGGGCGGTTGCCCTGCACGCTTAATAAACAAACTACAGCTAGTTCAAAACGCAGCCGCTAGAGTTCTTACCAGAACCAGGAAGTACGACCATATTAGCCCGGTTCTGTCAACACTGCATTGGCTCCCTATTAAACATCGTATAAATTTTAAAATATTGCTGATTACTTACAAAGCACTAAATGGTTTAGCTCCCCAGTACTTGAGCGAGCTCTTAACGCATTATAGTCCTTCACGTCTATTGCGATCTCAAAACTCCGGCCAGTTGATAATACCTAGAATATATAAATCGACTGCTGGCGGTAGATCCTTTTCCTATTTAGCACCAAAACTTTGGAACAATCTTCCTAACATTGTCCGGGAAGCAGACACAGTCTGTCAGTTCAAAGCTAGACTAAAAACGCATCTCTTTGACCTAGCATTCACATAACACTCTATAGCCTTCTATAATTCAATATTAGGCTGCTTAGATTAGGTCAGCCGGAACTGGGAACACTTCCCTCATATCCTGATGTACTCGTTACATCATAAGAAGAATGGCATCTACGCTAATTTTAGTGTCTTTGTTTATCCCGAGGTTTTCCCGCAGCCTGCTGGATCCAGGCCATTTCCAGATCTGACGAAGGACTTTCGCCTGGACCTGATGACAATGCAGAGCTGAAGTGCCAACTAGCCTCTCCCAATGGAGGATCCCTATACCACTCTACAGATAAAGCGTTGTGGAATTTTTCGGTTCGCGTACCTTCCCAAAGTGATAAGATAAAATAAAAATTCTGCATCAAGATTTATAGACAAGTAGTTTGTTTAGGCATGGTTTGTAAGGAATTACAAACCTGCGCACATATATTCAAACGCACATAACTATAGAATCAATTCTTAATGCGCATGTGAACGCCATCAGCGTCTATCACAGGTTCACGTTTAAAGTCTGTTTAGAGAGAACGGTGTCGTCTTAGCGGCCCCTAATTGAACAACAAATGATCATTTAGACGGAAGTGAATCAATCAAAACTAACTTTAGCTGGAAAAAACAATTTTCAAGAGCCACTATAAAACCAAACCAATCTCTGTTACCTTAAATTATATGTTTATCTCTGTAAAGCTGCTTTGAAACCATCTACATTGTTAAAAGCGCTATATAAATGAGGATGTCTTGACTTGACTTGATTGAACTTATTAATTAAAGTTAAAAATCATTTGTAGAATTGCAAGTTTTAAGTCCATTAGAATGTATAGTGGGTTCAAACACCTGTTTCTGAATCACATGTCCAGTAATGCTGATTGAAATGTCTTTAAAAAATCTGTATCACAGTACTAATACATTTTTAATTAATGTTTTTAAACTTTAATATGCAGAATATACAGTTCTTGAAGTGCTTGAACATGTAAATGATGGAAATATCTCAGATGTTGACTTTATGTGAAGTGATTAGGAAGATGGAGATGGAAATGCGGATGATGCTAGATCTCCGACAATTGATAAGTTTATAATGAAAATTAGGGATAGTTAGTTAAGACTTTCATACAATTAGATGGCCCTAAATGTATTGGATATTGATTTATTGGATATACAGTTTCATTTCTGTCCTGTAAAAATAAATTACAATATAAAACTTGTATAACGTTGTTTGTAAGGGACAGTTTTTGGTAATAATTTCAGGGGAGGAGAGAGATGAGCCACTACCAGTAGTAGGGTAAGAAATTGAAATTGAGGCAGAAGAAAGTCAGAATCAAGAAGACAGAGAAGATTATGACCATGAGGCAGATGTAGAACCAGTACTTGGTGATGTTCCTTTTACAAACATCACACAAAAGAGTGATATTCAGTGGTGTTGTCAGACCCGCTTTACCCCAGGAAAAACAATGTGGAAAAAGTCCCACCACTTAGCCACTAACACCACACGGCTACTTCAAGTAGTATGTTCCAAGTCAGATGTTTGAGCTGATGAGCACAATTACCAACATAAGCAGAACAAAATGGAGATTGAAGTCCTTGTCGGTCTACATATGGCAATATGAGTTCTTGGTCTTCCAAGAGTGAGAATGTTGCTTGATTTCATCATGTTGTGGCCTGATTTCGTTGTGTTGGTTGATTTCGTCGTGTCGTGGCTCAATTTCACTGTGTCGTGGCTTGATTTCGTCGTGTCGTGGCTTGATTTCGTCGTGACGTGGCTTGATTTCGTTGTGTCGGGGCTTGATTTCGTTGTGTCGGGGCTTGATTTTGTTGTGTCGTAGCCTGATTTTGTTGTGTTGTGGCTTGATTTCGTTGTGTTGTGGCTTGATTTCGTTGTGTTGTGGCTTGATTTCGTTATGTTGTGGCTTTATTTTATGTCGCGGCCTGATTTCATTGTATCGTTACTTGATTTCGTTGTGTTGTGATTTGATTTCTTTGTATCGTGGTTTGATTTCGTTGTGTTGTGGCTTGAATTCACCGTGTCATGGCTTGATTTCGTCATGTCGTGGACTGATTTCGTTGTCATGGCTTGTTTTCGCCGTGTTGTGGCTTGATTTTGTTGTGACGTGGCCTGCTGTGATTTTGTTTGTTGAAATTTGTAATATTTGTATTTGGTCTCATTTATAGAAGCCCAAATACAAATACTGAGAAAATTTACTTTTATATTTTTCAGAAACATCTCTGCTTTTCTATTAAGAACATGTAGAGATGAGCTGACACCTGCCTGGTGCCCCATTTTTCAGAGGTCCCTACATTCTTACACTGTACCAACACAATGGAAAAAGGCAATCATCACACATGTCCCAAAGAAACCCTATCCACAGGAGAATTATAATTTTAGACCTATTGCCTTAACTTCTGTTGTGATGAAGTGCATGGAAAAGCTCATTATGATCAAACTACAGCTGGATGTAGGCCCACAGCTAGATCTCTATCAGTTCACATACAAACACCAGAGAGGGCACAGATGCAACCAACAGTATAGTGCACCTAGTGACTACACACCTTTAGAATCCTAGGACCTATGCTAGACTATTGTTTGTAGATTTACTTCACCCTGCAACCTCATGTTTTCTCGAAAACCCTGCAAGGGATAAATGTCAACCTTTTCCTTATTAAGTGGTTTCACTAATTTCTGACCAATTGCAGTCACAGCAGGTCAGGGTGAACAGGACGTTGTCTGAACCTTTGACCAGCACCATTGGCACCCCTTAGGGGTGCGTTAGTTCCCCAGTCCTGTTCACACTGTACACTTATGAATGGACAATGCACTACAGTTACACTTACATGATTAAGTTCTCTGATGACACATCCCGGGTCTCATATTAGACACATCAAATTCAGTTGCATATAAACATGAGGTTCAGAACTTTGTCCAGTGGTGCGATAAACATTTTCTTACTATCAAAGATAAGAAAACAGTGGATATGGTGTTTGACCCCAAATCCATTAGAGACCACTTACCAGTGGTCATCAATGACCAGAATATAAATTGTGTTTAACACAAGAAAGAAATTAAGGTTTGGAATAACATGGAGAAATAAGAATAACATCAGAATATCACCAGATTTTGGAGTCTTCAGAAATGTAAGAGTCTAGTTTGAACCACTTGCTGTTGTTGAGCACATTTTGTCTCTTTCTCTGACTGACACGCTTTAGGAAATAGCTGCAAAAAATAAACAATTTCATTCAACTATGTTTCTTTCTCTGCACATGACGATTTCATGAGCTTGTTTTGTATTTCCACTAAACACACTGTCTCTGTGTAATTTTGTCCCAACAAACATTAAATTGTGGACCGTGTCATATCCTGCCCTGCAGGCCTGTCTAACATGACCTGGTGGGAAATATATATATATATATATATATATATATATATTTTTTTTTTACTGTTTAATGCAATACCGTTTGATGTCAGTCCAAACATGAAGTATGCACGCATATTTTCACACATCACTTGTATGACGTCTAAACATTGTTGCATTACAACAGTATCTGATAAACATTCTAATCTATCATCTGCCAAAACATCTTTAACCATCCTGTAGATTGGCCTACATTAATTTTCCGATAAACGGCAGTCAAACCATGTGCAGAAACCAGACTTTTTCCCATGTGCACGCTCTGGAATCTGTGGTATGATTAATTGAAATGCTGGTCTACAGCATCTCTTGCGTTTTCAAACATTATGGAAAACCATCTGGAATTGAAATATTTTCACCCCTCTGGGTCGCGTGGCATGGCTTGACTCCGGTGGGCTACACCCCATTCTGGTAGTATTTAAAGAGGGGCTCTCTGCTCTCCACTTCACAACAGTCCTGCAGTCTAACCGTGATCACAGACACCAGAGAACCAAAAAAAAAAACGTGGAGTGTGCTTCTGTTGGGAACTCTTTGAGGAAATGGCTGGAACAGTATTCACCAGATCATGCATTGTTCTCTGCTTGCTTATACATATGGTGAGTGAACACATGATTAATATATTCAAAGTAAAAGGACCTGTGTTGCTATAAGCTTTATGCAGAATTGACATGAATTAGCTGATTTGATTATGTAAGTTAATTATGTACTATTTTACTATCATTTCAAATTAAATAATGAGACACATAGGAATTAAATTATCAGTGTACAAGTGTATGTTTGTGCTACTATCTGCAAAGTGAGGCAGTTAGTTGGGGATGTGTTTCACATCTTAAATAGTTTTGGGTAATTGGTCTAATTAGTTTCATTTAATGCATTATAATAAAGTTTCCCATGATAACATGAGAGGGGATTATGTAAGTCACTAACTGGTTTGTGTTCACATGTGATGCTCAGAACAGTGATCTCAATGCAAACTGAATCATTTGAAGGAAAATATTTTGCATACTTTTAATGTATAATATTTATATATACAAGCGGTATTTAATAAATTTGCCTAATTTACTATTATTATTTACTGTTTTATATTCAGTATATCAGTCACTTTTTAAATCTGTCATATTTTTGTCCTGCTTCATATGAGAAGTTATACTAGAGTAATTCCAAAACATCACTTCCCAGTTGACAAATCTACATAATCTGTAATGCATTTTATCCCACCATGTGGCCATCAAGAGTATTGCATATGGACTGTATGATCTGTTAATTTGTCACAGGCAAATATACACATTTTAGAATAAACAGCTGTCAAACAACAGAGAAAACAAAACTTTTGCTCTGTGCATGCTCTGGAATCTGGTATGATAAAACTGTTATTACCACAGATTTATGAAAGAAAGCTTCTATGAGGGATTGCTAAATCTGATGCAAGTTGAAACCCTAACATTGTGTCATTGTTCTATGCAGGCGATGTGTCAGGAATGCTCTCAGCCCTGTGACTGCCCAGCTGAGAGCCCTTTATGTCCTGTAGGCACCAGTCTAGTGCTGGACGGCTGCAGCTGCTGTAAAGTCTGTGCCCGGCAGGCAGGAGAGCCCTGCTCTTTCCTGGAGCCATGCGACCATCATAAAGACCTATATTGTGACTATGGTGTGCTCAGTGACACTGAGACAGGCATCTGTATGGGTGAGTAAATGGGTGCAATGTTGTGTTTTGGAATGTAATTACACATTTGTTATACAAAGAGGAGAGAATTGAAATGAAAATCAATGTTTCTGCATATATTACACAACACTTTTTGTCCACAAGTGGGAGCATCTCATTGTTATGAAGTTGTCTTATGTCTGTTGTATGTGTTGCAGCTCAAGAGGGTCAGACGTGCGACCTGGGGGGTGTGATTTACCGCAGCGGTGAGACGTTTCAGCCTAGCTGCAAACATCAATGTGTCTGCATGAATGGGGAGATTGGCTGCGTACCAACCTGTGCAAGCAACATACGGCTGCCCTCTCCAGACTGTCCCTACCCACGACGTGTCCAAATCCCCGGCAAGTGCTGCGAAGAGTGGGTGTGCGACCAGATCCCACAAGAAGACACCTTCCAGTCAGCAATGGCTGGTAGGTCAATCGGCAAGTCAAATTTTCCTTCATTTTGCTTCACCATGTAGAAACAGCTGCTTCTTTATCAAATCACTCAATCTCCCGAAAGCTCCTGTCATTGGGTATGGGGAGAAGGGGGCCACCTATGAATAAAAATAATGAAAAATGGTCCTGGCGGGCCCTGTGAATTTCCACATTTGAGGTCTTTTTCCATAGCAAACTTATTTTACGAGCCGCTCTGTATGACAATCATATGCTTTCCATTTTCATATAAGTTATTGTCATTGGCACATGGATTTAACATCCACTTTCTCTTCTTTCAGCATATAGAGAAATAACTGATCAGGGTGTCCAGTCTGAGAGTGCAAGGGACAACTGCATCGTTCAGACCACTGAATGGAGTGAATGCTCTGCAACTTGTGGCATGGGTGTGTCCTCTCGTGTAACCAATGACAATGAGCAATGCCAGTTGGAACGGCAGACCCGCATGTGCATGATCCGCCCCTGCCATGCAGAGCTGGAAAAGGACATAAAGGTAAGAAGGGTTGAGAGCACAAAGTAAAGCTGAAAGTATACTTCCCTTGTCCATGTTCCACTCCGGACTGTGGACAGTCCCCATGAAATGATTGTAGTCCTCTATGCATTGCGCATGCACTGAATGTGTCCATCCATGCATATGATCAACAGAGTATACTTTGAAAGGCTTGTGTGATTAATTGTGAGTTAGATGGAGCTGAAGTATACAATGGGCTTTAAAGGGTTAGTTCACTCAAAAATGAAAATTCTGTCAGTAATTACTCACCCTCATGTCGTTCCAAACCCGCAAGTTCATATCCGGAACACAAATGAAGATATTTATGAAGAAATTCGAGAGCTTTCTGACCCCACATGCAACATAACCACCACTTTCAAGGCCCAGAAAGGTAGTAAAGACATCTTTAAAATAGTCCATGTGACAGTGGTTTAGCCTTAATATTATGAAGTGATGAGAATACTTTTTGTGTGCAAAAAACAAACAAATTATCATCGCTTCATAACATTAAGGTTGAACCACTGTAGTCACATGGACTATTTTAAAGATGTCTTTACTACCTTTCTGGGGTAAGAAAGCTCTCAAATTTCATCAAAAATATTTTCATTTGTGTTCTGAAGATGAATGGTCTTACAGGTTTGGAACGAGATGAGGGTGAGTAATTAATGACAGAATTTTCCTTTTTTGGAAACTAACCCTTTAAGGGCGAAACTATGAAGTCCTTGACATGATATGCAGGGGAAATTAGATGCATATTAAGAATTCACTGCTATGACTTATTCACTTGTTCCCTTGTTTTAATTTAGTTAAATCATGGCCATGTCACAACCAATTTTGTGAAAAACAAATGAATACAAGTTGGCCACAATTTACTTAAAATGAGAAAAGTAATTTATGCAATGTAGGGAAAAAGCCTTAATTCGTGGCCATGATTTTGACATCACAACAGGTCATGTGAGGGGCTCCATACGAAAAATACTTTACGCAAGTATTTTATATGTGATTGCATTCTGAAGTGTTTTGCAAATCATAATGTGATGCAAGTATGCATTGTTCCATGGTGCATTATGGCGGCCACTAGTGTAAAATGGGTTGTTGTGCAGTTCAAGTGAACTTCTGTCTGGGTTCCTGAAGAAAATCAGAGCAATTTTGTTAATCAAAATAAACTAAATAGTTAAGCAGGTTAGTTAAACTGTCAACATGATTATATGTAATGGCACAACATTTTAAGATTAAAAACGAAAGTTTTTATTGTACAGCCCGTCTGCATGCGCAAGTGATTTGAGCAGGGAAAATGTAGTATAGACCTACCTGGGCCTTTATTCTATCGGCTCCTTGAATAGGTATAAAGTTTGCTACGGTTAGAGTATTACAAAAACGCATGCCTAATGTGACCCAGTGCATGCCGAGAGTTTGTTTATGATCTTCACATTTTTCAGTAAACCTATCAAAACCGTCTTAAATATTAATAGCCCACCTCTTCCCCATTACAGAGAGGGAAGAAGTGTGTGCGGACCCCAAAGAGCCAGCACGGGATGCGTTTCGAGTTGTCTGGATGCCAGAGTATCAGGCTGTATAAGCCAAAGTTTTGTGGGGTGTGTACAGACGGCCGCTGCTGCACACCTCATGCCACCGTCACAGCCGAGGTGGAGTTCCGCTGTCCTGAGGGTGACACTTTCAGGAAGAGGATGATGTTTATTAAGACCTGCTCCTGTCATCACGACTGCCCCCGGGAGAACGATATCTTCCTTGCCTCAAACTCAAGGAGAATGATTGGGGACTATGATAATGACATGTGAGGAGTTGTCCAGTGTAACACACACACACTGACAATCAAGCACATGTGCACATGAGGCAGCTCCGTGTTTTACTGAACCCTGAAATACTCACGCCCTGTGAGCATAGAAAACTAGAATGTTTGACATGAAGTGGGCATTGTTTATGGCCCCGCAAAACTTCTCTTCTCTTGTTTGTAATTTTTGATGCTCTGAAGTCATCTGGCTGTTTGACTGGTCATGCTACAGCAGACTTGAAGCACTGAGAACTTTGTGTTAATAGGATAGTTCACTCAAAAATGATAATTATGTCATCATTTACTCGCCCTCATGTTGTTTCAAGCCTATGAGCTGTTTTCTTTTTTGTTTTGGGAACACAATAGTGGAGTTTTTGAAGAATCTTGATGCAGCTCTTTTCCATAATTATAAAAATTCATAGTAATCACATCTGTAAAACTCAGAAAAGACACCAATGAAATCAAAAGAAATATAGGACATACAATTTTTAGACAAATTTAAATCAGTAACAATTTGATCACTATAAACTGTTATTGTGTAGAGAACGGGTGAATGAAGAGTCTTTAAAAATTCTCTTTTTTGTGGGTGACATAATTTAGGTTTGGAATACTGTGAGGTTAAATAATAATATTTTTTTAACGATTTGTATTATTATTATAATTTTAATTATAATTATAATTAATTATTATTTTGGGTAAACGATTCCTTTAAGACATTGTGTACTAATGGAGTAGTTAATTTCAAGAACGTTTTCCTCAATACAGGAATAGATTGAAATGACAATAATGTAATCATACAATTGATATATATTTTTTCTTTAATTTGTAAAATGTCATTAGGTCATCATTATTTACAATTATTTTTACCTTACAACAAGGAATAATATTTAACAACTGACGTAATAACTTTCAATGTTTGTATCTAATTGAACACAATCTGTCAAGTATGAAAATCTAAAATGAGTCCCAAAGTATTTTGGGAAGAAAACATTCTAACAAAAGAGGCTCAGATAATGAGATACTGCCTATGCTGTTTACTGTTTATTTAATAGCAAATGAATGAAAAAGAATTGAACAATGACGAATACACCTTGTGTAAATAATGTAAGACCGTGTACAGATTGTACTAATTTATGTAACTGTCGTTTAACTCTTAAATGTAGTTTTGTACGTGTACTGTATTACTCTGTGTTCATTGTAATCACCTGGCAATGATACCAGAGAGTTATTTTCTGATGCACTTTTATTTTCCAATAAAGAAATTATATTTTTATATATACTCTGTGGATTATTGGAGTCACTTAATCCTATATACCAACAAAAGCCAACTGCACGTTTAATGTGATACATAGGTATAATTAATACAATTATAGAGGTCTAAAGAGGTAAAAGTGGTTTGCATGGCTCTGTCATCCAAGCTCACAATACCATCCCTTTGGCCGTATTTACATGACTGCAAATGACCCAATTCCAATTTTTCCTCCTATGTGGCACAGATCACATATGACTCACGAATTTGTAAGCAGGAAAAAAGCACATGTATTCCGATTCTCAGATCATGGAAATAAATCTAAATCTCAATCAGACATGTGCATTTGCATCTGCCATTTAAGCGGTCAGATCAGATTTTACCCTGTCAATGCGAGTCATACATCATTGAAAAAGCAACAGTTGCGAATGACACCATCCACGATCACATGACTCGTTTCAATGCCCAGGCTGCAACAAGGGCTCTCTCCTCTTTTCTTCTCTGCAGAGAAAAAGCATGCTTTAAGAGACCAATGTTTTGCTGACCTTTAAAGATGGTGCGGAAAGCAAAACTAGTATTATTTTCTGCCCAAGCAGTACGTCTTGGGTTGTTTCATCAAGTGTTTAGTAGTCAATGCAGATATCGCATATGGGCAGTGCTGAGAGTAACGTGTTACAAAAGTAATGCATTACAGTAACATATTACTTTTTGCTGTAACGCAGTAGTGTAAGGCATTACTAATCAATTTTCAGTAATATGTTACTATATAATATGTTCAGTTACGGTTGCGTTACAACACACTTTTAGTTTTAATTGTAAAAAACAACAACAAAAAAACAGCAAGACCGCGAGACATTAACGAATGAAAAATGCAAGTAGGCTAAGTTACCTGTTCGTGGTAGTAGTGAATGCGCCAGAAAGAAATGCACATTTCATACAGATAAGCAGAGAGCAGTCTGTTTTCTTTCGTTTAAAGAAATTTGTGTCTTCTGTTTGAGGTCTCTGTGAAAGTTTCAAAACAGTCTTTTAGTGCCGCTTCAGAGCGGTCGCGTCCGTAACGGAGAACTGTCACGTAGGCCTACATTGTTTTTTCCTCATAAATGCGAACACGAAAAATAAAATAAAATGAATATTTTATGTTCTGTGGAGAGCCAACCCTTCTTCATCCGGTGGGTAGTATTAGCCTACTTTTGATTTGCGCAGTGTAATTCACAGAATTACAAAAAAATATTTTGCCACCTAAAAGTTAAAAAAAAAATTTGTCACGCATGAATGCGTGTATTTCCCTAATATTAAATATAAAACGCATGTGTAGACTGATATTTTTACAATGTCTGCACTCTTTTAAGGGGGTATCCTATGGATATACAGACGTTTCAATATATTGGTATTAAATGCATTTTCTGAGAATTTATATTTCAAGTTTTGACTGCAAATGTTACGTCCAAAACGCTGGAATTCCCCAATTTTAAATAATTTATCCTCAACTAGTTTTGTGGTGTAGGTCTACGTATTTTATAATGTTAACTTCAAAATTCAAATAATACTAATAGTAATTTAAAGATGTGGTAGCATTGGATCTGGACGGGATGAATAACTCTTGGAGTTGGAAGGGGTGTGTCGCGATTCTGCAGGTTCGTGGATCTGAGAGTCGCGATTTCGGTTTCATATCGCATATCGTTACAGCCTTAGAATGTTAAGTTCTACTACTGTATAGCTATTTTGGTGAAAGTAACTCAAAAGTAATACAAGAGTAATGTAAAGCATTACAATTCTGAGACAGTAATATTGTATGGTAATGAATTACTTTTAAATTACAGTAACAAGTAATGTATAATGTATTACAGTTTGGAAGTAACTTGCACAACACTGTCTGCATATGGGTCACTTTTAATAGAAGATGTAAGCTGGTCATCAAAAAACTAATTGGCTATAGTGAACAAATCAGATGTGGGCATCAATACCTGCAGTGTAAATGTGGCCTATGAGTCTTGACTCTTTCCTCATGTTCTTTGTTGTTATAAATTAACCTTAACCTAATGTCAAAATGATGGTAAAGTTACATGAATTGTTGGAAATAATATGTAGGCTAATATAAATATTCCTTCAATTGATTTTAATATTTTTTTCTGATGTTGTTCACTAAAATAAATCACCTAGTTAACATTAGATGAATAAGAATTAGAAGGAATTATAAGCATTTCAATCAGACAACTCTTGGAATGGTTTTAGCAAGTGTGGGCAGGAAAAGAGAGAGATGGTGCTTGATTTATATTTCTAGCAGAGGCTCAGTATGCTGCAGTTCGTTGTGTTATTGAGGTTGGCTCAAAGGCAGGCGGTTCATTCAGCTAATCTATAGATTGACTGTCTCTCAGCTGCTGAGACAGTGGCTACCATGTGTTGCTATTTGTCCATCCTTTAAAGGGATAGTTCACCCAAAAATGAAAATTCTGTCAGTATTTACTCACCCTCATGTTGTTTCCAACCCCGTAAGACCTTCGTTCATCTTCGGAACACGAATTAAGATATTTTTGATTAAATCTGAAGGCTGGATCACTCCTTCATAGGCTTCTTAAGGGATTGACACTTGTTCCTCGAAAAGTTATTAAATACATCGTTAAAATAGTCCAAGTGACTACAGTGGCTCAATCCTAAGTTTATCAAACGACAACAATACTTTTTTTGCGCAAAAAAAAAAAAATAACGACTTTATTTCAACTATTCATTTCCTTCACTAGTGTAATAACGTAAGCTTCTGTTGTTGTACGTCACACGCATCACCCACATGACCAGCCTCGGCCAATAGTGAGCCTTTGTGTGAGTAGTTCTATGCAATCACGCTATGTTAACTGACTAGAGTTCCCTATCGGTCAGTCACTACAACGTAGGTCATGACTGACCAATAGGAATCTCGCTAGAGAGGCCAATCTACTTCGAGTGAAACTAAAACAAGCCAATACACATTGGCGTGCAATCATTTGTATCAGCTGCGCGCCCTCGTTAGCGCGGGTATAAACGAGCAGCTGGTGCGATTGCACCCTAGCTTTTTGCTTCGGAGCCAAACACTTCGATGTCTCTGCTTTCAGTTGAAACCAACTACTACGAGCCTTTCTGGACCTCTCCTTCCCGGTGCGGGCGTGACAGCACGGCAGCGCGAGCAGTTTCTCTTTCTCTCTCTTTCTTTTTTTTTTATTTTAAAAACTGAGCAAAGAAAAAGAGCTGTTTTAACAGCTGGTGAGGTGCGCTTCAGAGCGCTTAAAAGCTGTTATAACAGCTGGTAAGGTGCGCCTGGCAAGCGCTCAAAAGCTGTTGTAACAGCTGGTAAGACCTCCAGCGAGAGAGATCCAGCGCACAGACGGGTGCACATTCCCGTCTGTGATCGCTGTGGCTGTTCCCCTGCGTGCTTCAGCACCAGTGAGAGTAGTCCCTAAAAGAGCTCACACAGATAGTTCGCGTCTTTTTCAAGATGACGTTCTATCTGTGTGTTTCTGGATGCGGTCGTTACCTGGGGTCGCGGGATGGTCACGATCGCTGCCTCGTGTGTCTGGGCCTCGAACACGCACAGGCAGCGTTCGTGGATGAGTCATGTACCCATTGTGGGAAGATGACCATCTCGGAGCTGAGGTCGAGACTCACGTTCCTGCAAAGGGGCGGAGTCCCCGTGCCTGCACCTCGTTCCAACCCCCCTTCGCGGGTTGCTTCGGGCAGTGACACGGGTGACCTGAGGATTACAGTGAGCGCGCTTCCTTCGGGGAACCAACCCCCTAGGAACCCTCACTCCTCTCATGCTCCGCAACCAGTTGAGCTGCCAACGGAACGTTCTGGACCGTCCTCGAGATGTGTACCGGTCGTTTCGTTCGGCGCTCCCTGCGACGACCAGATGTCGATCGCTGCATCGGAGGGTGGGTCAGACCTCTCTGCGGACGACGGCTCGGAGCCGCTGCCTCCTTCAGGTGTGTCAGCGGTGCCCGAGTCGGACCCGGAGATGATGGCCATGCTTTCCCGGGCCGCCAACAGGATCGGGCTCGTGTGGAACCCTCCACCGTGTCCCGAGCCCTCGAGGTTGGACGATTGGTATCTCGGGGTGGCGCGCGCTGGTTCTCAGCAACCCACCCCAGTGCCTTTCTTCCCGGAAGTGCATGAGGAGCTCACAGGGACGTGGATGGCACCTTTTACTGCCCGAAACCGTCTCGGTGGCTCCTCCTCCCTCACCACCCTTGATGGCGGGGCAGCTAAGGGATACGCGCGTATCCCGCCAGTGGAACGGGCCGTTGCTATGCAACTGTGCCCTAACTCCACTTGGCGTGGAGAACCGTGTCTTCCTTCCCGGGCCTGTAAGTACTCGTCGGACCTGACCGGCAAGGCTTACAAGGCCTGTGGGGAAGCTGCCTCTGCCATGCACGCTATGGCGTTGTTGCAGGTTCATCAGGCCAAGGCACTGAAGGACCTGCACGAGGGTGGTCATGATCCACAAGTTCTCCAAGAACTTCGTGCCGCAACTGACCTCGCGCTTCGTGCGACGAAGGTCACTGCGCGGTCAGTGGGTCGTGCGATGTCCACACTAGTGGTCCAGGAACGCCACCTCTGGCTGTGTCTGGCTGACATGCGGGAGACCGACAAGATCAGGTTCCTTAACTCCCCCGTGTCCCAGACCGGCCTCTTCGGCGACGCGGTCGAGAACTTCGCCCAGCAGTTCTCGGCTGTACAGAAGCAGACTGAGGCCATTAAACATATCCTGCCGCGGCGGTCAGCTGCTGCCTCCAGCCCACCGCCCGCGGCTCCTCGGTCTGCTCGTCGCCGTGGGCGTCCGCCTGCGTCTGCCCCTGCTCCCGCGCCGCAGCAGCAGCCTCCATCCAAGCGGCACCGTGGAGCCAGTCGCAGGCAGGGCGCCCCGCCCGTCCAGGCCCCCGCCAAGAGGGGTGGCAAAGCCAAAGGTAAGCGGCCCTAGGACGGGCGACCCAGAGGTGGAAGGGACTGCTCTCCAGGAGACGATGACTGCATCGCTCCCTCCCCCGGAAGAGGGCCGGGTGGAAAATCCTTTGTTCCGTTTTGTTTGTGTTCCGCCGCTGGCCTTAAAACCAGCGGTACCCAAATTTTCAATAAAAGAGCAGTTTCTATCATCTCTGGGTCCGAAGAGGGCCCGGAGAGTAGTGGGGGGTCAGAATCCTCACCACTCTCATCCGCCTCTTCTATCGCCAGCCGGCAGCTGCGTACGGTCCGAGAACGCCATCGAGCCGCCTCCCGCACCTCCTGCCCCGTGGAACCAGGTAAGTGCTGCACAGCACACTCAGACCCCGCTACGGGCCGCCTCCCAGAGAGAGCCTCCCGAGCTGCGTCCCTGTGTTCCACCTCGCTGCCCCACTCCGGGTACGCCTTCGGTCCCTTTGGTCCCGCTTGTACGGTCTCTGCGAGCCTGGTTAGCGCTCCCCAGGCCGTCTCGCTGGCTCATTCGAACCATCAGGCTCGGCTATGCGATTCAGTTCGCCCGGCGTCCCCCCAAGTTTCGGGCCATCCACTCCACTACAGTGAGAGCAGCCGATGCCCATGTCTTGCGTGCGGAGATCGCAGTCCTACTGGCGAAGGATGCGATAGAGCCGGTCCCTCCAGCCGATATGAGGTCAGGGCACTACAGTCCCTACTTCATTGTACCCAAGAAAGGGGGTGGGTTACGACCGATCTTGGATCTGCGAGTTTTGAATCGGAGCCTCCACAAGCTACCGTTCAAAATGCTCACGCAGAGACGCATTTTCGAATGCATCCGTCCCCAAGATTGGTTTGCAGCGATCGACCTGAAGGACGCGTACTTTCATGTCTCGATTCTTCCTCGACACAGGCCATTTCTGCGCTTTGCGTTCGAGGGTCGAGCATATCAGTACAAAGTCCTACCCTTCGGGCTGTCCCTGTCCCCCCGTGTCTTCACGAAAGTCACGGAGGGGGCCCTTGTTCCCATGAGAGAACAGGGCGTTCGCATCCTCAACTATCTCGACGACTGGCTCATACTAGCACACTCTCGAGATCAGCTATGCGAACACAGGGACCTAGTGCTCAGGCACCTCAGCCAGTTGGGTCTTCAGGTCAACTGGGAAAAGAGCAAACTCTCCCCTGTGCAGAGGATCTCTTTTCTCGGTATGGAGTTGGATTCGGTCGCCCAGACAGCGCGCCTCACAGAGCAGCGTGCTCAGTCGGTGCTGGTATTCACAGATGCCTCTGCCATCGGCTGGGGTGCCACGTACAACGGGCATGCAGTGTCAGGGGTGTGGACGGACCCTCAACTGCATTGGCACATCAACTGCCTCGAGTTGCTAGCAGTACATCTCGCCCTGACCCGCTTGAAAAGACGGCTACAGGGCAGGGACGTGCTGGTCCGTACGGACAACACTGCGACCGTTGCGTACATCAACCGACAAGGTGGTCTACGCTCCCGTCGCATGTCGCAACTCGCCCGCCATCTCCTCCTCTGGAGTCAGAAGCATCTGAGGTCGCTTCGAGCCATGTATGTCCCCGGCTTGCTCAACCGTGTGGCCGACGAGCTATCACAAGCTGTGCTCCCGGGAGAATGGCGACTCCACCCCCAGGCGGTTCAGCTGATCTGGAGAGAGTTCGGGGAGGCTCAGGTAGACCTGTTTGCCTCCTCAGAGACCTCCCACTGCCAGCTGTTTTACTCCCTGACCAAGGGAACACTCGGCACGGACGCACTGGCACACAGCTGGCCCCGGGGCCTTCGCAAATATGCGTTTCCCCCAGTGAGCCTACTTGCGCAGACACTGTGCAAAGTCAGGGAGGACGAGGAGCAGGTCCTTCTGGTGGCTCCCTATTGGCCCACCCGGACTTGGTTCCCAGAACTCATGCTCCTTGTGACAGTCCCTCCCTGGCCCATTCCTCTGAGGAAGGACCTTCTGACTCAGAGACGGGGCACCCTATGGCACCCGCGTCCAGACCTCTGGAAACTCCATGTCTGGTCCCTGGACGGGACGCGAGGGTTTAGGTGACTTACCCCCTGAGGTACTTAACACCATCACTTCAGCACGGGCGCCGTCCACGAGACGTGTTTACGCCCTGAAGTGGAACCTGTTCGTCGAGTGGTGTTCTTCTCGCCGAGAAGACCCCCGAAGATGTCCGATAGGGTCTGTGCTTTCCTTCTTGCAGCAGGGGTTGGAGCGTAGACTGTCTCCCTCCACC
This sequence comes from Siphateles boraxobius, assembly GCF_051911475.1. Classification (NCBI taxonomy): domain Eukaryota; kingdom Metazoa; phylum Chordata; class Actinopteri; order Cypriniformes; family Leuciscidae; genus Siphateles; species Siphateles boraxobius. Next base: position 4,895,298 of record NW_027509064.1, read on the forward strand.
CTCAAAGTACATGCTGCCGCTATTTCAGCTTATCACGACCACATAGATGGCAAAGCAGTGGGAAAGCACGACCTGGTCGTCAGGTTTCTTAGGGGGGCGAGACGATTAAATCCTCCTCGACCCCCCTCCATACCCTCTTGGGATCTTTCCCTGGTGCTTCGAGCACTTCAGGATGTTCCCTTTGAGCCTCTGCAGTCAGTAGACTTAAAGCTTCTTTCCATGAAGACTTTGCTGCTGGTTGCACTGGCCTCTGTCAAGAGGGTAGGAGACCTGCACGCTTTTTCGGTCGACGAATCGTGCCTAGAGTTCGGGCCGGGTGACAGCCACGTGGTACTAAGACCCCGGCCTGGCTATGTGCCCAAGGTTCCTACCACTCCCTTCAAAGACCAGGTAGTGAACCTGCAAGCGCTGCCTTTGGAGGAGGCAGACCCAGCCCTGGCTTTGCTCTGTCCCGTTCGCGCTCTGCGTATGTACGTGGACAGAACTCAAAGCGCCAGGACCTCAGACCAGCTCTTTGTCTGTTACGGAGGCCAGCAGAAGGGAAAGGCTGTCTCCAAGCAGAGGATGGCCCACTGGATAGTGGATGCCATCGCCTTGGCTTACCAAGCACAAGGCGTGCCCTGCCCGCTCAGGTTGCATGCACACTCCACGAGAGGCGTTGCATCCTCCTGGGCGCTGGCACGTGGCTCCTCGCTAACAGATATCTGTAGAGCTGCGGGCTGGGCGACACCTAACACGTTCGCTAGATACTATAGCCTACGTGTAGAGCCGGTGTCCTCCCGTGTTCTCACCCTAGACGGGTAGAAGCACTGAGAGGTCTGGCTCTGTCGGCTTGCTGCACCCTACTGTGCACCCTTATTGCTCCAGAGTAAAACCTGTTGAGTCCTCCAAAACCCCTCGGCCCGGACTTGGCGGAGCGTCCGGCGCCAGGCCCTTATCCGCTGAATCCTTGAGAACCGGATCTGGGCTGGGTTCCATTTGTGTGACCCTACGGGGATCCCATATGTGTATATTCCACGGCTGCTCCTATCGGAAGCCCGTGTCTTTCCCTTGGGCTAAGTCACCCTTTATTTCATATGCAGTACAGCCTTTGGCTAGTCCATATGCATTTCCACATAACTCTTTGAAGAAGTGGCTTCCGCAGCGTTCCTTCCTAAACAGAAAGGGCACGCTTTCCCAGTGTTATCCAATATCTCACTGTATGGGTTATTACGGAACAACAGTGTCAGACTCACTCTGTGTAAGCCTCCGCCTATCGTCCTTCCAGGCAAGAAGGTGTAGAGGCTTGCACGGGGGCGCTGGATGGGGTGCAGCGGCTGTGGGGCTTTGGTAGGGATTCCTATTGGTCAGTCATGACCTACGTTGTAGTGACTGACCGATAGGGAACGTCTCGGTTACATATGGTAACCCTCGTTCCCTGAGGGAGGGAACGGAGACGTAGGTCCCGTCGCCACATCCGCTGCCGCCCGCCGGGGCGGCCAGCTTTCTCAGGCTTGGCTCCTCAGCAAAAAACTAGTGTGCAATCGCACCAGCTGCTCGTTTATACCCGCGCTAACGAGGGCGCGCAGCTGATACATATGATTGCACGCCAATGTGTATTGGCTTGTTTTAGTTTCACTCGAAGTAGATTGGCCTCTCTAGCGAGATTCCTATTGGTCAGTCATGACCTACGTCTCCGTTCCCTCCCTCAGGGAACGAGGGTTACCATATGTAACCGAGACGTTTTTGAGTTCTTTTTTTTGGAATTTTCAGTGTGACATCTATTTACATTACAAAATGGCATCTAAAGTGCATCAATGACACATCTACTGTTTCAAAAGTAGCCTATACATAGACTTATTAAACTGCCTCATGATTAGGCTACTTTTACAATGTTGTTTTGAACTTTTGAAGCTTGACAATTTTGGATTTGCAGATTTTCAGTGGATGGACAAAATGACAAGAATTTAAAAAATAGCCTAAGCTATATATAGCATATCTTCATTTGTCACAGTATCTTCACAAGTCTTTGGAACAACATGAGAGTGAATAAATTTGGACAGAATTGTTAACTTTAACATCCCTTTAACCGGTATGATAAATGTCACAATGCAAAAATTCATGAATCCTGAATTAATGCACTCTCATTATACTTTCATTCTTTACAGTATTGTTGGAAATTGCACATAGGCATATCCCTCCTAGAGTATCCAAACGTTAAATGTCTTGATCAAGGGCTCAGTAGTGGGTAGTTCATAGATAAACCCTGCTGGGATTTCAATCTACAACCATTTTTTCAGTCAGATGTTTAACCACTACATAACCCACACCGCAGAAAAGGAATCGTGATTTGAACATTAAGGGGGCATCACCAGAGAAGAGCTGTGACGCTGGCCTACGAAAGAGCACAGCGTCGACAAAAATATTATAGGCTACTGGAAAACCAGCTCACAGGGAGAAAGGACAGCGCCTTTCCTTTGCCGCAGGTAAACACTTCTGGGTTAGCCGTTTAATCCGGCTGGTCAGAATAATGAAGATAAATATCACCGACCAGTATCGCTATTTCGAGGACAGCATGTGCGACTGTCTATTTCTGAGGTGTAAAGTCGGTGTATGAGGCTGATTGACAGATAATGTTGCTATAGTTACAGCGGCCGGTGATCGTTAGAGCGGTTCGCGCTGTCAGCTGGATCAGCGCGTGCATTGAACGGATCTAAATAAAACACTTTCAGCTGGATTTTTACGTAAACAGAGATTATCATTCTGCTCCTTGTTAGCACGCTTACTAACACTGCATTAAGCTGCCGTTAGATCTGTCATTTCGAAGTCGTGCTAAATTGCTGTTGTCATTTAGTTATATTTCATAATATATCCAACCATGCACTTTCGGTTAATGTTAGTTGTAGTCGTGTAAAAAAAGAAAAGAAGAAAAAACACATCTGAGGCATGTGGCTTCATTTCTATCCGTGTCAGTATTTGTAAATTATGTAATATGCATTATTATGGTGTTATTTATCGTACTGCAGAGAAATGAGCAATATCTCGGCCCTCTCCCCCAAAATGTCGTGTGGATTTAAACGTGCTCAATGGAGAAGATGAAGAAGGAAAAAAAAGTTATTGTTCATTAGATTGATTTTGTTTTACAGCTGCTTTGGGCATTTGTACATGGATGTTATGACGAAAATCATTGGTTGAGGCAACCAAGAGTTTTTTTTTATTACATGACATTAAAAGGTCACAGGACTTCCTGATTTTGTTTCCATAATGGTGTGAATTATGATGCTATGCTATCATAAGATGTAGCTGGCAAAAGGTATTTGAAACGAAACCCCAAATTGCATTGGCACTAACTGGCTCATCAAGCCGTGAAAATTGGGTTAAATTCAAAATCCCAATACAAGCTTTTATAGAACACACATGGATTGATGTAGGCCTATCCATACCACAACTTTTTAAATGCCCATAATCCTATTGAAACATAGCCTAATGTTACATCACAAAATATTGGGAAAATAAGGAGAAATGGAGAGGGTTGGACAAAATATATCATTAATGACCAGAGAGTTTTGCTTTTTGTAATCAAAAAGATACATTCACAGAGAAACACATAACCAGTGTTGGGGGTAACTTATTACAAGTAACTTGAGTTACATAATCAGATTACTTTTTCAAGTAACTAGTAAAGTAACGCATTACTTTTTCAATTTACAACAAAATATCTGAGTTACTTTTTCACATTTATTGACTGACAGCTCTCCTGTCCCCATGTTGAGAGAAATAAAGAGAGGTGTTGTGTGCATTTGCATTGAACATGCATTTACTCATCTCACTTGCACAAAAACATTCAGTATTCCTCAAAATGAATAAAAACAGTAAAATGCAATCTCAGAATTTTGTGCAAAAGTTTTATAATTAACTATGTTAAATTACACAAATATACTTTATTTATTTAATCTCACTTTATTAACCAATGTCTTTGCTGCTGACCTACAATGATCTAATTCAACCATACTAAGCAAAAATGACTTTAGATTAGGTTTAGAAATAAGAGTGTTGAACTTCCTTCTCCTGTATCCTATTGTTATTTAATCAAGAACAGCAGCAGCTGAAAGGTTTGTTTCAGCTGCGCCCTCTACTGTACATTAGTAAATATGCATTTCCTTCAGCCTTAGGCTTATTCATTTAACTTTTGATGTGAAAGGGCCTTAACAATTGGCAAAAATAGATTGTTTTAGCTGTTATTAAAAAACAAACAAACAAGCCCATGCAGATGAGAAAAAGTTACGCAAAAGTAATGTAACGCATTACGTTCCATAAAAAGTAACTAAGTAACGTACCTAGTTACTTTTTTGGGGAGTAACGCAATATTGTAATGCATTACTTTTAAAAGTAACTTTCCCCAACACTGCACATAACAAATGTACAAAATGCTTGTTCATGATGTTCAAAATGTTTAATCAAAATGTGCAACAATTACCTTTAGGGCTACAATAGCTTATCACTGGGGTAGTACCCTTTAGCCTAAGGAACAACATTGTACCTCACACCCTTAAATTAATACTATGAACTTTTATGGGCAAGGCACATACAGGTAGATGCCCCTTTAAGGGTACATGCCCCAGTGACAAGCTGTTATACCGCTAAAGGTAGAATGTTTGGCCATTTTTATCTGAGAGAGCAGGTTATATGAACATGTTATGTAATGTATTAAAGGGCAGGTGATTTGGGGTCTGGGCATACAATAACCAGGTTTATTATTTTTTTTTTAAAGTAGAAATTGTAGTGGGGTAAAACTGTTATTAAAAAGAGATGCTCAGGTGGGCATTGTTTCATAAATTGGAGACCTGGAGGTGGTGGTAAGTATGGGTGATCTTTTAATGTGATTTTGGTGCTACAACAGATTTGAGATTGATTCAGTCCTTTAATAGCTATGTAGTCTGCATATCTGAAGATGTTATTGACATGAAATGGGATGTGAAGTGGTTTGTCTAGGGAAAAAAGCAACTGAGATGAATGTTAAGTTCTTAAGGCTGAATGCTGATTGTCATATTCACTATTTTTCATGGTTTGACATTGTCTGTTATTTTTCTGTACTTTCATGTCTGATATTATACCCAGTCTTTCATTTTTAGCAGTGGCCTAAAAAAAGTTTTTTTGGGGGGAGGTGGGAGTCGGACTGAATGTAATTGTTAAATAACCATTTAACATGACGATATAACAATGTATCACTATTCCTTAGCTAAAAAGTGGAAGTTGAAAATTCAACTGTTAAAGCATTAAATAAGGTACCATGAATCAGTGAATTTGAGTTTAATGTGGGTATATTTTCAGTAATAGATTAATCATTAAACAAATCTGTTATTTTTTTTAAATCAGCCATTTATATTGATGTGATTCAAAGATGAAAGCCATAATACTAATGTTGTCCCCAAGAGGGAGCCACAGGATAACAAATCATTTTTAAGATCTCAGTTCAAAGGCTGTGAAAATTGCTCAATAAATTGACAAGTAAAAAAAGGACTTTGAAATTGCAAATAGGGAAACCAATAAAAGGCATGACTCACATGCAGCTAGCCAAGTCCATCAAAGCTCCATGATCCTTATATATTTTATTCATTTGAATGCCTTGTAAAATGATTTTTTGTACAAATAAAACCGAATTTACTTTCATTTATTTTCATCAAGAGATATAGCGCCTTGAAAGTCGATAATGGTCCAATTACATGAATCAACTATATTGATTCGCTAAAATCAAAGGAGGGCGGGACAATCTGAAACAATCCAATTAGAGTGCAAAAGTCACAAGTTTCAAAAGTTTACTGACCTACATAGATCTATCACATAGACACCCATTTGTCTGGCGCCGTGCACACATAAAACGGTGATTTGAAAAGTCGATGATTTTTAATAGGTGCTAACATGACTACCAGTCGAATAGTAGCCTATGGCTAAATAATGCTTTTTCGTAATTATTTTGCTATATATATATATATATATATATATATATATATATATATATATATATATATAACTTATTTTTAACATTTTGAAGTAGCCTTCTTCTCGTGCTAGCACCCCCTATTGACCAGCCGCCACTGTTTAGCATATAATGCTGTTTATCTTGAACTTGTTATATATATATTATAATTTTATGACAGTTTTCTGGTTCTTTGGTTCTAACACGTTTTTGGACAATTAAGCCATGCATAAACACATATGGATTGCATTGGACCTAGAGGCATTTATTTTACAAAATAAAATTATGAAAATAAAGTATGTAAGCAATAAGGTACGAGAGGTTGTGCTGTATCGTGAATAAGTCACGGCTGAAGGGGGTTGTTATGCATGACGGGAAGCGGAAAAAATAGTCCCATCCTGTGCT